>NC_056001.1:41927135-42274062 GCF_018446385.1 Zingiber officinale
ACTCTCTTTTTTTCTAATGTGGATATTAAAAGGAAAGTTTTAAAATTTAAAACCAAGGTTTAAAATTTAAAACATCTCTAATAATATTTCTTTTTAAAAGAAAATTTTATAAATTTTACAACTCTCTTTTAAAACCTTGTGGCCTAATTTAAATTAGGAAAATTTTATAAATTTTTAAAATATCTCTTTTTACAAATTGTAAATATCTGAGGAAATTTAAAAATTCAAAAACAACCTTCCTAATTTAAATATTGCGGCCGACCCCTTTGCCCAAGGCAAGGGCCGGCCACTTCTAGAGAATATGTGGCCGGCCATTGCTTGGTCACCAAGCAATGAACCGACCCCTTCTTGGACACCAAGATAGGCTTTTCTTTGGATGGACTTGAGACTTTATTGAAGCTACAACAGGGACCTAGAGGAGAAATTGATTCTGGCCTTCCGATGAGCTTGAGTATCCCGTGCTCGCCCTGAACACACAACTCAAGTTCATCGATAATAACTCATTCCACTAGAGAGTTATTACCGCACTACTGCACCAATCCCAAATTATATTATGGGCTTCTTCTTATCATGAGTGTGTTAGTCTCCCTGTGTTTAAGATTACGAATGTCCACTAATTAAGTAAGTTACTGACAACTCATTTAATTAATATCTAGCTCCAAGAGTAGTACCACTCAACTTTATTGTCATGTTGGACTAGGTCCACCTGCAGGGTTTAACATGGCAATCCTTATGAGCTCCTCTTGGGGACATTCTCAACCTAGATAACTAGGACACAGATTCCTTCTATAATCAACAACACATACTATAAGTAATATCATTTCCCAACTTATCGGGCATATTGATTTATCGAGCTAAACCTCACCCTTTGATAAGTCAAATAAATAAATATTAAATATACATGCTTGTTATTATATTAGGATTAAGAGCACACACTTCCATAATAACTAAGGTCTAGTTCTTTTACTAAGTCAGTACAAAAAGAACTTACCTAAATGATCCTACTCAATACACTTAAAGTGTATCAGTGTAATTTATTAGTCAAGATAAACTAATACTTAATTACACTACGTCTATTCTGATGGTTTGTTCCTTTCCATCTTAGTCGTGAGCAACTGTTTATAATTTATAGAGAACCGACAATATGATCTTCTAAGTGTGACTCCACACTCTATGTTATCTACTATATAAATTAATTGAACAATTACATTTAACAAATAAATATAAACATTTGACCAATGTGATTCTTTATTTCAAAATAAATGTGTACAAATGCTAAACTTTTAAGTATACACTCCAACAACCGCTCGACCGTTGCTGTGATCCCGGGTTTAAGGTCGTCGTTCGTGTTGAATCGAGAAGCGCTAGAGGGGGGGTGAATAGCGCTCGTGGCTATTTCGTTCGATTTGAAACGTGTCGAATAAATACGCAACGAAAAATAAAAGAAAACACAACACACGTAAACACAGGTTGGTTACTTAGTTCAGAGCCTGTGGCGACTCCTACTCCAAGACTCGCGATCGTTGATCACTTTCTGTGGGCAACACCTATAAGCTCGAATAACGGTTACAGAATTATTACAATCTATTAAACTGAAAGAGTATACCGACAACAAAAATGAGCAATTTCAAAGCTTCGGGTTGTCTGGATCTCGTTGCAGCACTTCGGGATCGTCTTATTAACAACTTGTAGCACAAAGGTCGCTTGGTAGAAGATGATGTAGACTGCTGGTCGAAACCCCCTTATAAAGGGTGTTCAAGGTGTTGGTTAGTCCTAGGAAAATCGTACCGGTTCCACTGTACAAAAATTTTGTACAAGTGTCAAACCTTTTCTTAAATAATCTATTGTATTCTTTAGAAGTTAAATTAGGAATCGCAGACGAAACTTAACATCATTGATTCCAAATTTAACTTATCTGTTCTTGATGGTTTAGATTTGGATCGCAAGCGGAACTTAACACTATTGATCCAAATTCACCTATGTTATTAATTTCATTAAATATTAATTTCCAAAATTGACTTCCAGGACTGCATGGCGGGACACATGGCCTTCTTGGGTATGGGAGCATCCACCACCGCCTAGACAAAGCCTTTTAAGGAAAGCTAATATTTAATTTCCTTAAATAACTCTAGGTTAACCAAAAAGAACAATCGAATCACAAATTCGAAAAATAAAACAAAAGAAACATAAATTCGAAACAAATCTGAAAACTCTAGAATCATATGCCTCTTGTGTTTGGTATTTCCAAAAATAACTATACAAAGAAAACTAGTATGATGCGGAAAATAATTACTAGTTATACCTTTCTTTGTAAGAAAATAACCTCTTGATCTTCTACCGTATTCCTCTTCTTATCCCGAACGTTGTGTGGGCAACGATCTACCGAGATGAGAATCCACCTAAGTCACCTTCTTCTCCAAGCAAGATTCGGCCACCATAATTCTCCAAGAGAAATAGAAGTCCGACCACCACCACCAAGCTCCAAGGGATGCTAGAAACAAAGCCTCCTTTCTCTCCTTCTTCTCCTAGCTAGAACCGGCTATCAACAAGAGCTCCAAGAGAAGATGAAACCAACCACTAAAGAAGAAGAGAAGAGGAGAAGGAGAACCTCTAGGGTCGGCCACACCAAGGAGAAAAAGAGAGGAAGAAAAAGAATAGAGTCGTTAGCCTTGAAGGCACCTCTACCCTCTCTTTTATAATCCTTGGTCTTGGCAAATAAGGAAATTTAATAAAAACTTCCTTAATTCTTTTGCCATGAAAAAGAAAATTTATTTTAATTAAAAATCAATTCCCTTTTCATTATTATAATGGCCGGCCACAACCAAATCTCCAAGCAAACACTACTACAATTTGAGGGTAAGGCATCAATTTAGAAGCAATACTTTTATAAACTGTTACAACAGGAGAAATTTTCTTAAAAATTTGCAACACTTTAAATAAGTGTTGCCTATATAAGAAAATACAACACTTATTGTATAAATACAACATTTTTTATAAGTGTTGCAATAATTATAAGAATATGAAACACTTTTATATTATATATGTAACATTTTTTAAAGTGTTGCCAATTTCTTTAATTAGGCACTTAGGGTAAATTTTTTTTACATTTTTTTATATATAAACTTAGGTGATGATTTACGTTAGGTTTTAATCTTCCGATCCTTTTCTCCTCCCAAACTCATCGCCATGGATTAGAGTCGAGCCAGATCGAATTTGGTTTGATTTAGAGGTCAAATGGAGGAGAGCAAGTTGAATTAATATGGGTCGTTGATCCTCATCTAGAGAGATCTTGTTCCTTCATTCAGATCTAAGTGATCCAGCCCTTCATTCTGATTTAAAGCGATCTGGACCATTGATCGAGATCAAAGCATCCAAGAGTTCATCTAAGAAGTGGAGCTCCAATTCAAATTTGATCCAAAAGCCTACTCTTTAAATCCAATCCTCAAGCCCAATCCAAAAGCCCACTCTTCGAGCCCAATTTCAAAAACCTAATTTTTCTTCTCTTTTTGGAACCAGATCTTAATCAAACTCCTCACCTCCTTAACCCAAACCCGGCAACCCGTTAAGAAACCTCTTCCTCACGCACGGCACAGTGTTTCGCCCCCATTCTCCTCGCATTTCTTCTGGTCGCGATTTCCAGCGGCGGCTAGGGCACAGCAGTTCTTCTCTTTTCTTCTCTCCGGCCGGCGGTACCTCTTCTTCTCTTCACTGCCACCAGCCGGTCCTCTACACCCAAGTTCCTCTTCTCACGATCTTCCTTAATTCAGCAACGGACAGCAGCATCTCCGGTGGACCTCTGTGAGCAGCGACGACACAGTGAGCTCAGAATTAGGGTATCCTTGATGGTGGAGCGTTCTCCTCTGGCGAGGCATCCCTTTCCATCCCTTCCTCAGTGGATGTTCTTCCCGCGGACGGCGTTGTGAAAGCGGAAGATTCCAAGGAGGAAGTCGGCCGATTCATCTTCATCTTCTCCGGTGGATGCTGCGGTGTTCTCCTGTGGACGGTGTTCTGAAAGTAGAAGTCTCCTCCACCTCAGTGGTGCATCCAACTCTGGCAAAAGCTCATCATCTTCAAGCTCAGCCTCTGTTCTTCAATTCTAGTAAAACTTACTAAAGCAAATCCAAGGTTGATGCTGCGGTGAACTCCCGTGGACGGCGTTCCGAAGGCAGGAATTCCAGCAACCTCAGTCTCAGTGGTGTATGCAATTCCGGCAGAGCAAATTCTCTTTTGATTTCTATTTAGTTTCTGTTGATGCTGCAATTTATTTCCTATTCCATCTAAACTATCAACTTTGTGCCATCGGGAGCTGTAGATCAGAGATTCAGTAGTTGTGTTACAGTTCACCGGGGCTGGCATTCCAAATCCGGGTCTCCATGTGACGGTGGAGGTAGTCGATTGGTGTATGATCGCGAAAGAGGGTTTGGTTAGCTTAGTTGATTTACTTATTTGTTGATTGTGTTATTTTCTTATTGATGTTTGATTGTTGTTATTGCACTTTGATTAGTTTTGTTATGCATGATAGTTTGTTTGTTATTGCACTCGGTTAGTTTCATTTATGCATGAATGTTGATCTTGTGTCATAGGGTGACAATATGGTACAAGTTTAACTTTTATGCATAATTAGGTTTTGGTTAATCGTTGTTAAAGTTGTTTAGTTTAATTGCTTTTGTTTAACTGTTGCTTTATTTATGCATGTTTGAGTCTTTATTATGTTTCATGTTATGTCTATTGATAGATAATCTTGGGTTGTAACGTGACAATACGATGCAGGAAAATCTTCGATAGTTAGATCGGATAGTTGGTTAATTTCTTTACGCATATTTCTTCTATAGAAAGGATCCTCACAGCGTAGAGTGACACTGCGTTGTGAGTTCATATTTGCTAGTTAGTTAGGATTTCCTTATTTGCAATAGGTGTAGAAATTCCAAAACAAAACTCCATTATTCGATTTTGTCTGAGAGCAAACATCCTATCACTGTTTCCACGTGAGAGACGACCCGGTCCTCTACTATACTACTTAGTGTAGGTTAAGGGGTTCGGTAGATTAGAAATGAATTAATTTGATTCTGCGCAAGTGACAGTTGCGCGCACAAAGCCCTCTCTGCGAACTAAACATCTTCGCCGGGCTCTTGTTTTGGCCCTCTCACAATCATTGTCTTTCTAAGGTTAGCTCTTCTTTTATTTGCTTTTGTTTTTCTTGTATTTTGTTTTTCTTGTATTTTGTTGTCGTTGGACTGCTACCAAGGGTATTATGTTTTTCCAGCTCTCTCAAGCTTCTTTTTTTCCCAATCCTTGTTCTTCTTGCATTATTTTTCTTGTATTATGTTGTTTTTCTTCCAAGGTTGGATCTTCTATTTTCAGATTTACGAAATGAGTTATGTAAAATGATACCACAGCTTTAGATTGAACACTGATGAGGTATTTGATCATATTGTCTCAAACCATTGAGACTTAAATATTGCATATGATATACAGTCCAGAAGGCTCTTGCAAAACTACCTCCGGAAATTGTAAGAAAATATTTTTCCTAAGGTATGTTATAGTTTTATATGTATTTTCTTTAGTTTATGTATTTTCTTAAGATATGGTTACTTTCCGTCCAGCTTGTGGATTGCCTATTCCTCTTCAAATCTTTCATTTACATGCCATGTTTGCCTGATAAGACACAGGTAAGTAGAAAATGATTGTTCTACTTATAACTTCTCTGCTGTTAGAAAATCTTGCCTTACTATATATTTAGAAATACATGAAAATTGATAGACTTTGGTCTGGAAGAATTGGCTGTGATTGTTTCGCATCATGATTTTATATCTTCCAAATTATGTTGAAGGTGGCGTTCATGATCTCTAATATGCTTTTAGAGCTTGGAATTTGTTTATTTTAAGTATGCTCACAGTCATGGTCACGTTAAGGAACTTATGCATAGTTAACTTCAAGGAATTTATGTTAATTTACATTGTTGTAAAGACAATTATCTTTCCTTATGAAATGCTGGAAACTCATTTCATGGCAATTCATGAATTACCAAGTCACTTACCTTTTCTTGCAAAACTCTGGTGTATTTTATACCTCCAGAAATTGAAAGTAACCATTTTCTTGCAAAACTACCTCCAGAAATTGCAAGAAAATATTTTTCCTAAATCACTTACCTTTTTTTTTTCTTATAGGGCATAATTTGTTTGAAGCCATGATGTTTTTTTTCTTCCTGCATTAGTAAATTGATGAGTGATATACTTTATTATCTTATTCTATCTTAGCCACCATGCCCATCGACTAATGTATTATCTTTGGTTCATGACGTTCTTATTGTTGAATTGCCATTTTGTCATAGTTGCAAGTTGCAACACATGAAATCTTCCATTGCAATTTGCACAGATTTGTCAAGAAATGCAGCAAAAAAAAGATTCTTCCATGGTTTGTTTGTCAGGTTACGTTTTTTCATGGTTCTCTCGTTTTGTTGCTTAATCTTCTATGTTTTTTGAGACAAGCAAAGAGTTTGTGTTGTGATTCCATCGTTGAAACTTTAGTAGCATAGGCATACTCCTCCCCTGCTCGTGCTTGCAAATTTATATGGATTTGGTAATAATTAACTTGGCAGTACTTTTGGAGATTGCTACTTTTGCATAAGGATAATAAATTTCTAATAATTTGTAGGAATGATAACCTCAAAATTTGGAAAGTGGCATGCCTTGACAGCTTTTGAAGTACTGAAAGAACTTTTTTTTCTTGGTTGAGCTCCATTTAAGTTCTTCCTTTCCTTGTTCAGTTAAAAGACTTTTCCTCTTCTTATAATCTTGAGTTGTTGGTTTTTTTTTTAAAAAAAAAAATTGTTGATAGCCTGTTATTGGTTTTAGTATGTGTAATACTAATGTCCAATTTAATATTGAAACTGCACAGGTATGTTTATCTTTATTGGCAGAATTAAATTGTTTCTTTATATATTCTTTATGTTGTGTAGTGCGCTTTACTGATTAATGTGTGTTGTTGTTTTTTGTTTTCATGACTAGCAGGACATCATTATGTCTTTTTTGGTGGGCACGTTCAATGCATGGACAAATGACTTTTGGGGGATTAATGAAGTCGACCACACATTACCCTCTGTTGGCTTTTTGTAAATGAATATATATAGTTGCCTTTTTTGGGGGGGAATTCATGAAGCTAGGTATTAATTGATGACTTATGTATATTTTTAGATGCTAGTTGTTGGGGTTATGTAAAATTTTTAATCAGAATATAGTGTGATATAACTTTTACAATGCAATGATTATATTTTGAATAATATATTTTGTACAAATGTGTTTGATTGGATAGTAAAATTGTAATATCAATAATATATTGGTGAAAAAATAAGTGTTACTGTTAACGGGTAAAAGTGCTACATTTTAAAAATAAAACACAAATCTAAGTGTTGCATATGTATCAATAAGTGATGCGTATAAGAGGTGAAAAATTTAATAAAAAGTGATGCATTTAATGAAGAAAGTGTTGTATTATTGGATTAAAATAATTATAAAAAGTGTTGTTATTAATAGAAAAAAGTGTTGCAATTGCCTAAAAGTAACCAAAAAAAAAAGTGTTGTCGCTGGAAGAAAAAAGTGTTGTATATAGACAAGCGTTGCCTTTGGTATATATCACAACAGTTTAAGAAAGTGTTGCATAAAATGACAAAAACGTTACATTATATCTAGCATGACAGGACCTGATAAGATAGAATGAAAAACGTTACCATAGGTATAATGCAACATTTATATGGCCAAAAACAACACTTTAGTGGTGATGTCTTAGCCTCAATTTGTAGTAGTGAAATAAAATTTTAAACACAAATTAAAACTTCCTTATTTGTTTCCGGAAATTTTATAAAAAAATTTTCCAATAATTTTTTCCTTCATGGTGGATTATAAAAAGGAAATTTTATAAATTAAAATTTTTCTTTTAAACATGTGGATAATTTTCAAAAAGGAAAGTTATCTCTAAAAATTAAAATCTCCTTTCAATCTACAAATAAGAAAAGATATCAAATCTTTTCCTAATCTTTTGTAGAAACTTATAAAAGAGATATTTAATTTTTAAACTCTCTTTTAAATCATGAACATGGTTAAAAAAGTAAAGTTTTCTTAAAATTAAAATCCACCTTTCAATCTACAAATAAGGAAAGATTTCAAATCTTTTCGTAATCTTTTGTATAAAGTTATAAAATGAAAGATTTAAATTTCAAACTCTCTTTTAAAACCATGATATTCACATAATAAATAATTTTAATAAAAAACCCTTTTTATTTTCTAGTGGTCGGCCACCTAAGCTTGGGACCCAAGCTTTGGCCGGCCACTTATAATTGGCTCCACCAATAGCTTTGGCCAACCCTAGCTTAGGCTCCAAGCTAGCTTGACCGGCCACCTTAAGGTGGGTAGAAAGATGGGTATAGGTGGGTATAAATCTCTATATACAAGATGCTACGATAGGGACCGAGAGGAGGAATTGATTTTGGTCTCCCGATGAAATTAAGCTTCCCGTGTTCGCCCCGAACACACAACTTAACTTCATCAATAATAACTCATACCACTAAAGAATTATTATTGAACTACCGCACCAATCCCAAATTATATTTTGGGCTCCTTCTTATTATGAGTGTGTTAGTCTCCCTGTGTTTAAGATATCAGATGTCCATTAATTAAATGAGTTACTGACAACTCACTTAATTAATATCTAGTTCCAAGAGTAGTACCACTCAACCTTATCGTCATGTCGGATTAAATCCACCTGCAGGGTTTAAACATGACAATCCTTATGAGCTCCTCTTGGGGGCATTATCAACCTAGATCACTAGGACACAATTTCCTTCTATAATCAACAACACACACTATAAGTGATATCATTTCCCAACTTATCGGGCTTATTGATTTATCGAACTAAATCTCACCCATTGATAAATTAAAGAAATAAATATCAAATATATGTGCTTGTTATTATATTAGGATTAAGAGCACATACTTCCATAATAACTGAGGTCTTTGTTCCTTTATAAAGTCAGTATAAAAAGAAACGACCTCTAATAGTCCTACTCAATACACTCTAAGTGTACTAGTGTAATTATATAGTTAAGATAAACTAATACCTAATTACACTACGACCTTCCAATGGTTTGTTCCTTTCCATCTTGGTCGTGAGCTACTGTTTATAATTTATAAGGTGCTGATAACATGATCCTCTGTGTGTGATATCACACACCACGTTATCTATAATATAAATTAATTGAACAACTACATTTATCATAAATGTAGACATTTGACTAATGTGATTCTTTTATTTCTAAATGAATGTTTATACAAAAGCTAGGCTTTTAGTATATACTCTAACACAAGGCACCTCCATTAAGCTCCAAGGTGCCTCCAACCCATGGTTTTATCCCGACTCAGCTGCTGTGGATCGGGCTTTAACCGTTGCTCGTTATCCACCTGAAGGCGCCTTCAACGCCACTCTAAGGTGCCTCCAAGTCGCGGTCCAAGGCGCCTTCAGTCCCCATGAAGGCCCCTCCAGCTCCTTTGCACAGTTGGCTTCGGTTTGCACCCGAGGCGCCTCCAAGCTCCATGGAGGCACCTCGGACACTGTTCATCCGAGGCCAAGTGTGCTCTTTTGTCCCTGCACAACGTGTTAGTACACAAAATACACATATACCCTGCAAGACAAGGTTTAGCACACATAGATATGATAAGAAAGGTGTTTGACAGTCTCTGGACTGTCCGGGTCTGACTTCGGATTTCCAACCGGAAACCCTAGGTCGACTCAACGCCTACTGTTCCCTCTGCGGGGAACGCGTCCTCACCTACTCCTCTCAGGAGATTTACCTGTTGCCAACATGATCCTCCAGATCGACTGGACTTTTGCTCGGCGCTCGATGCTTCCGAACTTTCTACTGGACGCCCACTCCCCGGCCCGTCCAGTCTTCCACCTAGTTCGCAACACCAGGACTTTTCACCTAGGGTTACCACCCCCTAGGACTTTTGCCTGAAGCTCTCGACCCGCCAAGACTTTCCGCATAGGGTTACCACCCCCTATGACCTAGGGTTATCACCCACTAGGGTTTTTCACCTGCCTAACCACAGCTAGGACTTTTGCCTAAGTACACTTAGGACTTTCTGAAACACTCATTCAAGTACGTTAGACAACAAATAATCTTAACTTTAAACCCTTTGCCATTATCAAAACTCGGGTTCAATCGTCGGATGCTTCCTGCACCAACAGTTCGACCGTTGGTGTAGAATATGCCAAAGACTTGAGTTTAAGGTCGCCGCTTGACCGTCGATGGAGACAAGAGTTTAAGGTCGCTGCTCGACCGTTGATGGAGACATGCGTTTAAGGCCGCCGCTTGATCGTTGGTGGACACGCGCGTTTAAGGTCGCCGCTCGACCGTTGATGGAGACACACATTTAAGGTCACCGCTCGACCGCTAGTGGAGACACGAGTTTAAGGTCGCCGCTCGACCGTTGATGAAGACACACATTTAAGGTCGTTGCTCGACTGTTGATATGATCTTGGTTTTAAGGTCTCCGCTCGACCGTTGACAGACACTCAGGTTTAAGGTTGGCGCTCGACCGTTTATGTACACTCGGGTTTAAGGTCGCAGCTCGACCATTGATGTACACTCGGTTTTAAGGTGCACTTCAAAGAGGTCTTCGCTTTCTATCCATATATTGCCCTGCATTCAGAAGGCATGCAAAAAATATAAAAAGTATAGTATTCACTCGCGCACCTCTCATCCAACCCTATAAGGTTGAAGATGATTCACGTGTTGGTGCGGGTAGCACTAACGGTCTAACCCAGGTTTTGATGAATGACAAATAGGTTAAGTTAGTTGTGTTGTTGTCTGACACTTTGATCGAGTGTGCAGGAGAAGTCCAGACAGGTCGACGGGCTGACCAGATGTCTGGCACGAAGTCCAAGCGGGTCGACGGGCTGACCGGACGCTTGGCGAGAAGTCCAGCTAGGTCGACGGGCTGACCGGATAGCTGGCGAGAAGTCCAAGCGGGTCGACGGGCGGACCGGACACAAGTCGGGGCGACGGGCTGACCGGACGTCCGGCAGGTGAGAAGTCACTGGAAGGGAGTGACTGTGAGGACGCGTTTAGGCGTCGATCCGCTTAGATCCATTTCGGATATCTAAGTCGAGATCGTGACTAGATTCCGGTCTCGAAAGACGAATCTAAGTCATACTGATGCTAATTTTATTACCGAACGCACTCAGAAAATGTGCTAACATACTGTCATAGGTTTATTTGCCTCGGACTAACACTATTTCGGTAGGAAACAAGGGGTCCCGCCCCGAGGCAAATTTTATCCCTGTGACGACGTTGACACTTGAGCATGCTGGGAGTGCACGTCACATTCCAGTGCGCCGGAGGGGATCCAGCGCCGAGCAAGATATAAAAGAAGCCCTGTGCAGAGCTTCAAGATATCGTCTTCGAGAACTCGAGTCCAATCACTCGCCGCGCTCAACAACGTTCACAAAGCTCCGACGACTCACTCCGGCTCTCTTTTTAATTCATTGTTTGTCGGTTAGCTTTGTTTTCTTTCTTTTTCATTAGCAATATTTGTACGTAAACTGTAATTATCCGAATTGCTAATGAATTGCCCAACGAAAGTACTCAAGGAGTACGAGCCTTCGAGTAGGAGTCGTCACAGGCTCCGAACGAAGTAAAAATCAACAGTGTTCATCTCTTTACTTCTTTACTTTTCCGCTGCGTTTTAACTCGAGATTTTCGAATCGATATTCACCCCCCCCTCTATCGAATTCAACGGTCTTACAAGTGGTATCAGAGCAGGTACCGCTCTGATTTGGTGCAACCACCAATCAGACAAAGAGGGGGTCTTTTTAAAGAAAAATTATATATCGTTCGTTTTTAAAATAAAACCTTACGCCTTTCGTTTTTTCCCTCCAAAACTGTTTTTGAAAAATACATCGTCATCTTTTCACTATTATTTAGTATCGACAAAATATTACATTTTCAAAAATTTGAGATAATATTTTTTATTAATATTTTAATAATATTTTATTATTTTTTTAAAAAAAATTATTAGTGAAATATTATTTTTTCCAGCACTGCTAATCCAAGACCAAGTCTTGGGATTTTGTCTTTGTTTCATTGTGTGCAAGAACAATGTCTTTTCAAGAAGGATGGAACCCCAATGAACCACCACCGTACGATGAAGATTTCAACTACTGGAGGCGAAGAATGGAATGCTTCTTAGGAAGCGTAGATATCGATTATATGCTAATATTGAAAAAACCTTCTCAGAACTCGGAACTGAATAAAAACGTAAGTAAAATTATTTGTAATATTTTACCTAACAATATCATATGCAGACTAGAAAAATACAAGAATGCATATGAGCTGTGGACCCAGTTGATCAAGCTTCACGAGACGCCAATGGAGCTAGAAGATCAAGTTAAAGTCGAATCCGAACTCGAGTCAGATCCAACGGAGAAGCCTGCTGAATTAGGGGTTGCGCTCAAGGTTAGTAATATTTACCAAAACACCCTTGCTAGTAGTAGTTTAAAATATGTGCATGTTAATTTGGATATATCTGAAAGTATATGTGAAAATAGTGTACATGACAATACTTGCGAAAATACCCCTAGGATATTTTCTGATAAAACAAATATAATTAATTCAGAAAATACAGAAAATACCCCTAGGATATTTTCTGATAAAACAAATATAATTAATTTAGAAAATACAGAAAATCTGAAAATAATTAATAAATCTAAAAATTCGAATTTAAACCTAAACAAATTTGAAAATTCAAACAAAAAGGATGACAAGGTCAATATCAATCTAAACACAATTAATAAATTGTTTAATAATCTAGACAATATCAATCTAGAAAATTCTATCCAAACCCAAGATAATTTAATTAACAAAAAATTAAATTTTAATGATAAGACTTATTTAATAAATTCCACTAATTATATCAACTTAAAAGGTAAAGAAAATATAAGGATAAAATCAAACACTTTGATAAAATCAAAACGGAAGTTAACAAACTTAAAATTAAATGTTAAAGATAACATATTAAACAAAAATAATCTAGAAAATTCAAAATTAAATATACTCTTTTAAAGAAAGATAATTTGACCAATTTAATTAATTCAAAGTTAAAAACTTAAATTTAAATTACAAATTAAACATTAAAACTTAACTAAAACTAACTCTAATTATACAAGAAATCTTAAAAATAAAAATCAACAATTTAGGGGGAGGCTCCAGAATAGCTAGCACCTCCAAAAATAATTTACCCGACAGGGTAACCGAAACAAACTTACCCGGTAGGGTACCCAAAAACCAACCTACCTGGCAGGGTAGTTAGGAATAGAATAAACAGGGACAAAAAGTTTAACTTGACAAGTAGTACTGGTGAAGTTTTGGATGATAGTACGTTGGGGAAGCTTGGGCATCGCATGTCTAGAAAGATATGGCTTCGATCTGGTGCATTTGGCCAAGTGGAACTGACCGAAGCTACCCCTTACGGATCCTAACTAGGTAGACCAAGGTTTGGTACTAAGCTCCGTGGATAGGACTATTCGGAAAACCTCGAAGGGTTGGTTACTTCTAATGATGTCCAGGTGACTCACCAAGCTTAGAAGTTTATCCGAAGAATGCCTATTTGTTGAGACCAAAGCCAAACCTGAATCTAACACAAGTTAAACCAAACTCTGTAATTAAATCTAATTCATCTAACAAAATTATAGGATTCCCTGACTGATAATCTAGATCGGGTGAGATGAATAAGGATTAAATTAAATAATTTTCAATTTAAAATTAATTTTCAAATTTCAAATTAAATTAAAATTAATTAAAATTAAATTTCGAATTTCAAATTAAATTAAAATTAATTTTCAAATTTCAAATTAAATTAAAATTAATTAAAATTAAATTTCGAATTTCAAATTCAAATTATAATAACTTTAAAAACCATTTTAAAAATTCTTTAAAAACTATTTTAAAAATTCTTTAAAATCTATTTTAAAAATTCTTTAAAATCTAATTTTAAAAAATTCTTTAAAAACTATATTTAAAAATTATTTTAAAAATTCTTTAAAATCTATTTTAAAAATTCTTTAAAAACTATTTTAAAAATTCTTTAAAAACTATTTTTAAAAATTCTTTAAAAACTATTTTAAAAATTCTTTAAAAAAAACTATTTTTAAAATTCTTTAAAAATTATTTGAAAAATTCTTTTAAAACTATTTGAAAAATTCTTTTAAAACTATTTGAAAAATTCTTTAAAAAAACTATTTTTAAAATTATTTAAAAACTATTTTAAAAATTCTTTAAAAACTATTTTTAAAATTCTTTAAAAATTATTTGAAAAATTATTTTAAAACTATTTGAAAAATTCTTTAAAAACTATTTTAAAAATTCTTTAAAAACTATTTTTAAAATTCTTTAAAAACTATTTTTAAATTTCTTTAAAAACTATTTTTAAAATTCTTTAAAAACTATTTTTTAAAACTCTTTAAAAAACTTTTTAAAAATTCTTTAAAAACTCTTTAAAAAATTCCTTTAAAAATTATTTTAAAAACTCTTTTAAAAAATAATTTTAAAATTTTTTTTAAAATTATTTTAAAAACTCTTTTAAAAATCATTTAAAAAAAAAAACTTTGAAAATTCTTTTAAAACCTTTTAAAAATTATTGTTATTTTAAAAATTATTTTAACTTAAAAATTATTTCAAAAATTATTTAAAAAAAAAAACTTTTAAAAATCATTTAAAAAATATTTTAAAAATCATTTTAAAACTATCTAAAAATTTTGTATCATTTTGAATGAAATTTTGTTAACTTAAAAATAGTAATAATAAATTAATTCTATAGATTATTTTCACTTTAAAAATTATTATTTTGACTTTAAACTCATTTTTAATCTTAAACATCATTTTAACCTTAAAATTAATTTTTAATTTGACTTAACTAAAAATTAAATCTTAAATTAAAACTTAATATTGAAATTACAATTAAAATTAAACTTTTAACTTAAACTTGAAATTAAACTTAAACTTAAATTAACCACTAATATTAATTTAAATCTAAAATCAAAACTGAATCAAACATATGTTAATTGACATAAAACATATTATAAAAATCATTTTAAATTCCTTTTAAATGCTGTTTTAGAAATCCCTTTAAAATTTTTTTTAATAATAATTATAACTAACACTTTCATTGACCAGCTCAATCAAGTAATATGAAATTTAAATTATTTCACTAAGTATTAAATTATTAAATCAAGTAAAAACTAATCAATAAATTATTGATAATGCTTAACTGTTATTGAATTAATAAAATCTTATCTTATTTAACCTTAAACTAAAGTTAAGCACCTGAATCTAAAATTAATTAATAATTGATTAATCAAATTCAAATAAACAGTTATACCAAGGATATAGAGATAATAATATATGTATTACTAAATTAGACGAATGTGTTAGGGCTTTGAAATTTAACACAACCAAACCTTAGTATTAAAGGGGAGATATTAAATAAAGGGGAGTAACCAATTCAGGGGGAGGTTCAATTTCTTTTAAATCCCCTAGAAAAATTAATAAATAAGGAGGATTAATAAATTAAAGGAATATCAAATTAAAGGAATATCAAATTCAGGGGGAGGTTTATTTTTTAATTATCTCCTTAAGCGTTATTTTTTTAATCTTCTCTCTAGAAAATTCTACCTCATTTAAAAAAAAAAAATTACTTTGAATATTTTTAGCAAATATTTTCAAACTTTTAAGTATAAGTTCAGGGGGAGAAATTAATTAAAATTTTGTGTGTTTGAAAAATACTTTTTTACATCTATTTTAAAACTAACTTATTTTTAAAACACCAGTTTTCAAAAAGTTAAATTTAACTAAGTTTAATCCCACCTAATTTTCAAACCTGATTTGAAAAATTAACTATTTCCAAAATTAGCCTTAAAAATTAATTTTGGCAAAAAATTTATTTCTTGAAAAGTTTAATTTTAACTTTAACTTTTCAAAACTCAACTTGTCTACCCCAAGTCAACTTGACTATTTTTTAACTTGGTGATTAAAAATTGCACTTTTATCTTTCAAATTATGAACCAAACTTAGTTATCTTTCAAAATTTAATTACCTGTTACAGTAAGTCTTCACTATGATTATTTACCCTTGTTTTTTTTGATGAATGCCAAAGGGGGAGAAGGGTTAGGTGGTTAAGTTAGCTAAACCAATTTGAAAACACAAACTAACTTTAAAACCACACAAATGCATGTTGTTTCGTACATATGCTTTCACTAACTTAACCAGGTTGTCATTCCATCAAAAAGGGGGAGATTGTTGGTGCGGGTAGCACTAACGGTCTAACCCAGGTTTTGATGAATGACAAATAGGTTAAGTTAGTTGTGTTGTTGTCTGACACTTTGATCGAGTGTGCAGGAGAAGTCCAGACAGGTCGACGGGCTTACCAGATGTCTGGCACGAAGTCCAAGCGGGTCGACGGGCTGACCGGACGCTTGGCGAGAAGTCCAGCTAGGTCGACGGGCTGACCGGATAGCTGGCGAGAAGTCCAAGCGGGTCGACGGGCGGACCGGACGCTTGGCAAGAAGTCCAGACTGGTCGACGGGCTGACCGGACGTCTGGCAGGTAAGTGAGGTAAGTCACTGGAGGGGAGTGACTGTGAGGACGTGTTCCCGGGAAGGGAACATTAGGCGTCGATCCGGCTTAGATCCATTTCGGATATCTAAGTCGAGATCGTGACTAGATTCCGGTCTCGGAAAGACGGAATCTAAGTCATACTCTGGATGCTAATTTTTATTACTGAACGTACCTGTAAAAATGTGCTAACATACTGTGCTGCAGGGTTTATTTGCCTCGGACTAACACTATTTTGCAGGTAGGAAACAGTGGGGGTCCGGGCGCCCGGAGGCAAATTTTATCCCCAGGACGACGTTGACACTTGGAGCATGCTGGTTGGGAGTGCTACGTCACATTCCAGGCGCCCGGAGGGGATCCAGGCGCCCGGAGCAGCATATAAAAGAAGCCCCAGGCAGGAGCTTCAAGATATCAGTCTTCTGAGAACTCTGAGTCCAATCACTCTGCTGCTCTGCGCTCCAACAACGTTCACAAAGCTCCGACGACTCACTCCGGCTCTCTTTTTAATTCATTGTTTGTCGGTTAGCTTTGTTTTCTTTCTTTTTCATTAGCAATATTTGTACGTAAACTGTAATTATCCGAATTGCTAGTGAATTGCCCAACGAAAGTACTCAAGGAGTACGGGCCTTCGAGTAGGAGTCGTCACAGGCTCCGAACGAAGTAAAAATCAACAGTGTTCATCTCTTTACTTCTTTACTTTTCCGCTGCATTTTAACTCGAGATTTTCGAATCGATATTCACCCCCCCCCCCTCTATCGAATTCAACGGTCTTACATCACGCTCCATGGCCTCTCGAGCTGCCTTCCCTCTTCATCCTTCAAATAGTAAGCGCTCGAACGGAGCTTCTGCACGACCTTGAAAGGCCCTGCCCATGGGGCCTCGAGTTTGGTGACGTCGCCGACCTGCTTCACTTTCTTCTAGACAAGATCGCCGACTTGGAAGGACCTCGGAATTACTCTCCGATTGTAGTTCTATTTCATTCATTACCGGTACGCCGTTAGCCGAACTGCTGCTTTTGCTCGCGTTTCGTCCACCAAGTCAAGCTCTATGAGCCTCCGTTTGGTGTTTCCTTCGTCGTAGTGCTGCACTCAATCAGATTCTACTCCGACCTCCACGGGGACAACTGCTTCGCCGTTATACACCAAATGAAATGGGGTTACGCCGGTCGCCTCCTTCGGAGTCGTGCGGAGAGCCCGCAACACACTGGGGAGCTCGTCGACCCAGCTGCCTCCAACGTGTTCGAGCCGAGCGCATAAGACTCTGAGGATCTCCCGATTGGCGACTTCGGCTTGCCCGTTGCCCTGAGGGTAGGCTACTGAGGTGAAAGCTTGTTGGATGTCATAGCCCTCACACCATTCTCTGAGTCTCTGACCGGCGAATTGCATTCCGTTGTTGGATACGAGTCGGCGTGGGATGCCGAACCAGCAAATGATGTTCTACTATACGAATTTGATAACCATCTGCTCGGTGATTCTTGCCAGCAGCTTGGCTTCCATCCACTTTGAGAAGTAGTCCACCACGATGAGTAAAAATTGTTGGTGTTGCAATGTTGCAAATATAGTCCCACATTGAAAACACATCGGAAAGATCATGGGTTTATAAAGAGAAAGATATCTCCATTGGCATGAGGCCTTTTGGGGAGAGCCCAAGAGCACAAAGCCATGAGGGTTTAGGCCCAAAGCCATGAGGGTTTAGGCCCAAAGTAGACAATATTATACCATTGTGCAGATATCTAAATTCTTTTCGATCATACAATTGGTATCAAAGCCCGGACTGCTAGAAGGTTTAACCGTCGACTGTGCACAAAAGCTATGGTCTGATTGAGCTATGTGAGTACAATATTGACCTCGAACAAAGAAAGTGGGGGCTCCTATGTTCGGATCAAGAGGACCAGACACCAGGCAGGAAGTCCTAGTTGCGGCTAGGCAAGAAAGTCCTAGTAGGTCGGGTGGACCGAGGGGGCGGGAAGACCTGGTGGGTTGAGGATCGGACATGGGAAGCCTGTGATCCTTTGTTTGAGGGGGGAGACCTGGTGGGTCAAGGATCGGACATGGGAAGCCTGTGGTCCTTTGTTTGAGGGGGGGATTGTTGGTGTTGCAAGGTTGCAAATATAGTCCAACATTTAAAACACATGGGAAAGATCATGGATTTATAAAGTGAAATATATCTCCATTGGCATGAAACCTTTTGGGGAGAGCCCAAGAGTAAAACCATGAGGGCTTAGGCCCAAAGTGGACAATATCATACTATTGTGGAGATATCTAAATTCTTTTCGATCCTACAAAAATTTCCGCTGCCTGGTCACCATGGGAAATGTCCAATGATATCCATGCCCCATTGATCGAACGAGCATGATACCGTGGACGCTTTCATTTTCTCGGTCGGTCGGTGCGACATGTTGTAACACTTTTAGCAGGACAAGCAAGTGGCCACCATCCAAGTGGCATCCTCTTGGAGGGTCGGCCAAAAATATCTTCGGGCTAATGCACGACCACCCGGATGACCTCCGCAAGAGCCTTGGTGCACCTCCTTCAGAATGTACTCGACGTCTTCTGATCCGACACACTTGAGGAGGACTTGGAGAAGACTCTCTTGTAAAGCGGGCCCCTATCAAGATGAACCCGCCCGACCCTCTTTTTCAATATGTGAGCTTCTTTTAGATCGACAGGTGTAGCTCCCGAATGTAGAAACTCAATCAGATTTGTCCTCCAATCGTTATAACTATTTTAAAGTGATTTTGATCTCTTAAAATAATTTTAATAAAATTTAAATAATTTTGATAAGTAAATAAAAAAATATTTTAATATTATAATATTTAAGATTTAGAATTCAAAATGATAAGTTTAGGATTTTAATTATAACTGTATAATACCTATCTAAATAACTGTTTTAAAATAATTTTTATAACTTAAATTAATTTAGATCAAGTTTAAATAATTTTTATGATAAAGAATATTTTGATGTAATATTACTCTAAATATAATAATTTGGTTTAAAATAAAATAATTAATTGTTTATATTATAATTTGAAAAAAAAAGCTACCTGTTACAATTTACATAATTTAACGCACCTTTTTAATTTTTGGCTAGAAACTTTCCTTTAAAAGTTTAATATCATAAAAAATTGCTACAGTTGCATTAATGTCAATGCCATTTAACCAAAAAAAAAATGTTCTGCTTCTCTTCTCCAGCACGTCTCTGGCGAAGACTGATGAATGCAATGACTGTAAAGCCCTTGTGATGGTCCGCCGCCTCCTTGGAGATCAAGAAACCCGGCGATTTTAAAACAGTAGGGAAAAGTGATGGTAGCGGATTGAGATAGCCGTTTGCGAATCTTGATGAGAAGCGACGGTCGAACGTGATGGTGGGGCATCCTTATGACAGCTTCAGCACTGCCTCCGCCCGCGCCATGCAGCCGGCCCAGGAGCCGCCGCGGGTGACTGGCTTAGGCGTCGGCCTCGCCGTCTCCGTCGCGGCCTTCCTCCTGGTGGCGGCCACCGGAATCGCCTCCTACTATTGCACCAGAATGAGGGAGGAGGATGACGCCACGGCAGCGCGGGGGGCGGCCGCCGCCGCCGCCGGCATTGACGAGGCGACGCTGATGAGGTGGCCGAAGGTGGTGTACTCGGAGGCGTCGGACGCCTGCGGGGGGCTGGAAAAGGGATGCTGCGCCATTTGTTTGGCGGAGTATGGTGAAGGGGACGTGCTGCGGCGGCTGCCGGATTGCGGACACCTCTTCCACGTGGAGTGCGTGGACCCTTGGCTGAGGTCGCACTCATCCTGCCCCGTCTGCCGCACGTCGCCGGAGAAGCCGGCGAAGATGAAACCGGCCACGCCTCCGCGGGCGGTGGTCTTGTCAATCGAGTCATGACTTGTTTAACCTGTGTAACTATGAAGAAAGCCTACAAATTTCATCCCGCTTGATCATTTGTTTTTATCATGTATAATCTTTTTTATAAAATTCTCATTTATGCGGCAAAGGCGAATAAGCTCGGTCCTAGGGCTGTAAATGAACCAAGCGTTCGTGAACAAGTTTGGTGTTCGGTTTGGTGAGAGCTTGTTTATGTTCGTTCAATATACATTAGATTAATTAAACAAACAAGCTTGAACAGCTCGTTAAGTTAAACAAACAAGCTTGAACACATATGTGTTCAGCTCGTTAACGTTCGTGAACAACGTTTGTGAACAACGTTCGTGAACAATGTTCACGAACAATATTTATTAATAAAATTCTTTTCAATATGCTAAATAAACAATAAAATAAAATATAATAAATAAATAAATTTAAATTATCAATCTTAATAACCAATCAAACAATTAAAAGCTTCAAACAATCAAACAAGCTTGAATTGAGAGCTTGATAACATCTAAACGAACCAAGCTCAAACCAAGCTCGAACCAAGCTCAAGTCAAGCTCAAGCTAAGCTTGAATTGAGAGCTTGATAACATCTAAACGAACCAAGCTCAAACCAAGCTCAAGCCAAGCTCGAATCAAGCTCAAGCCAAGCTTGAATTGAGAGCTTGATAACATCTAAACGAACCAAGCTCAAGCCAAGCTTCAAACAAGCTCAAGCTCATAAAAAATAAACCAAGCCAAGCTTGAACACTCATTTCAAAAGCTTGGTTCATTTTAAGCTCGGCTCGGCTCGATTATCTTATCAAACAAGCTTGAACACCCCAAAGCTTGGCTCGGCTCGACTCATTTACAGCCCTACTCGGTCCTCCTTCGTCTGTCCCAGGACCAAAAGGTAAATAATAATAAAATAAAAATAAAATTATCATTTATATTTATATGACAAAAGATAAATACATCCAGTCTTTCATATGCAATCCATTCGCTGGAAATCATGTTTAATTTTCAGAAGAATTGAGACAGAACCATCTTTAGTGGCCATAAAATAAACTGCTGGTTAAATATGGGTTATTCGAAGTTCCGATTCTATAAAAATTCATTTAAACTCATTTAATGAGAATTGTTAAAATAAATAAATTAAGTTTCACCAATATTCAAGTCGTTAGCTCATAAATATGTTTATCAGTAAATTTATGAATTAATTTTTAAATGAAAATTAATAATTTTGATATTAAATTTATAAATTTTATAATATAGATAAATATATTAAATTTATTTATTAGAATAAAATTATAAATTTTAATAAGAATATTATAATTTTTTTCTAAATATATAATTTATTTTTTAATAAATATTTAAATTTATAATTTATATTTATTAAGTTCATTAAAGCTCGATAAAATCTCGAATAACCTTGTGGGTCATAAATATTTTCGTTCGATAAAATCTCGAATAAATTCGTGAACCATGAATATATTCGTTAAATAAAACTCAAGTTCGACTGAATTATAAACGAACCAAACTTAAACATTTAAAAGTTCGGTTAGAATCGACTAAATTACACCCCTACATTTAACCAAAAGAGGCATTTAAAATTATAAAATTCTAAAAAACATACCAAACTTTTAGATTTCAGATGCACTTATTTATTTTATCCATTGTTAGCTTCAAAGAACAGTTAACTGTGATATTAAATCCAACATCATAATAATTGACGAAAAAGGTAAATTAGGAAACAAATGTGACTTCTAAAAAATTTAGAAGTTAGATATACTAAAAATTCCACAACTTTAAATAAACCCTTACATCAATACTCACTCGTACCAATCAGGATGCTGAACACGAAAAGTTTAGTGTAATATACACTATTTATATTTTTTTTAATTAGCTTTAGGTATCCCATTTTTATCGATTAACCTTAGTGACAACTCTATAAAAATTTTCCATCAACTATCAAAAATTAGAAAGCGTTCATAACAAACAGCCTCATCATCCCAACATTTAAACATTAAATCTATCTGAAAGGCCAACCCGTCTATCAAAGGAAACAACCCTTTCAGATGCACTAGCTGATAATCTATGCTTCTCATCAAATGATTTAGCTTTGCTGAGAGCAATATGAGGGCTGAGCAGGGCTGAGCTCTTTGTTAGAAGGGTCGAGACAACCACATGAGCTTTTACTAATATAGTCCCACTAACACTCAGATCACTTTTACCATAGATAGATACAATCAAATTACTTGTTCCCCTAATATCATATAAATTATTTTGCACCGAGCAATGATGCAATAGGAAGACGTTTTTTTTTTGTTTTAAGACATCTAAAAAAATTTCAGGCATCCAGAGATAAAGTCCCAGTTTTAGTAAAATAATCGATAAATTTTTCTTAATGGATGATTGAACTAAAAAAAACGCTAGACCTGATAAATCATTTGTTGCAAACACTTGATTGACCCATATGACGAATGGGAAACTTACATTGGACCGGACTCCTTCATGATTAGTCAATATAAATTAGATACCCAATACCAACTAAAATTATATATATATATATATATATATATATATATATATATATATATATATATATATATATATATATATATATATATATGCATGAAGTAGGGCTTGTTAACAAGTTAAGAGGAAACGAAACTGAAAGCTCTTGTGAATATCTTTCTACGAACAGAAACAGAGCCTATAAATAGGCTTATTACAGTAGAATCCCTCAAACCATATCTCCTATTTAATAGGATCTAAAAATAAATCAATAAGCCTAAAACTAGGACAAACTACGACGTGGATTACTTGGACAAACTACGACGTGGATTACTGGCTACAATTTCAACTAGATAAAACTTTTAAATCTTATCACCCTCCCTTAAACTGAAAGTTTAAAAAACATTCAGTTTAGGATTTATCAAATGCGCATACTCCAATCAGCCTCCTTAGCTTTTGAAACGTAGATAACTTCAATGGCTTGGTCATAATATCAGCAATTTGATCTTCACTTGTGCAAAAGAAAAACTCAATTACTCCATCCTTCGTTAAGTCCCTCAAAAAATGAAACCTCACATCTATGTGCTTGCTTCTTCCATGCATGACGGGATTTTTAGAGAGTTTAATGGCTGAACTATTATCACAATAGATTTTAAGAGCACCTTCTTGCTTGAAATATAACTCTGCAAGTATTTTCTTTAGCCAAATTGCTTGAGAAGCACAAACTGTTGCAGCTACAAATTCTGCTTCTGTTGTGGATAACGTCACAATTGGTTGCTTCTTTGAACACCATGAAATAGCTGCTGAACTCATCATGAAAATATATCCCGAGGTACTTTTTCTATCATCGAGATCACCTGCATAATCACTGTCAGTAAAACCAATTAAATCTGATTTTTCATTTTTCTTGTAGAACAAACCATATTCAATGGTTCCTTTCAAGTATCTAAAAATTCTTTTGGCGGCTTGAAGATGTATCTCCTTTGGGCATTCCATGTATCTGCTGATAAGACTTACAGCATGCATAATATCAGGTCTTGTAGCTGTTAAATACATCAAATTCCCAATAATTTGCTTATAAAGTGTGCTGTCAACCTTCCTTCCTTCAGGATTTCGAACAAGCTTCAATCCTACTTCAGCAGGAGTGTTAACAGAGTTGCAATTTTCCATTTGAAACCTGTCCAAAATTTCTTGAGCATACTTTTTTTGGGAAATAAAAATTCCAGTTGCTGATTGAACTATTCTAATGCCCAAAAAATAATGCATCTTCCCAAGATCAGACATATCAAATTCAAGCATCATAGATCTTTTAAATTTTGTAATCATGTCACTATCATTTCCTGTAAAAATAAGATCATCCACATATAAGCAGACTATGAGCATTTTTCTTCCATTTTCAATCTTTGTAAAAAGTGTATGCTCATATGGACATTTTTTAAACCCTTCCTCTGAAAAATATGCATCTATACGACTATACCAAGCACGTGGAGCTTGTTTTAGTCCATATAATGCCTTCTTGAGTCTATAAACTTTATTTTCAAATCCAGATTTTATATAACCAGGTGGTTGATCAATAAATACCTTTTCTTGAAGATCACCATGCAGGAATGCTGATTTAACATCCAATTGGAAGATAGACCAAGATCGTTGTGCTGCCAATGCTATCACCAATCTAATTGTGTCAAGTCTTGCAACTGGTGCAAACACTTCTTTGTAATCAACTCCAAATTCTTGCTTGTAGCCTTTTGCAACTAAGCGTGCCTTGTACTTGTCAATTTCACCATTTTCTTTCAATTTGGTCTTGTATATCCACTTGACCCCAATTGTTTTATGCCCTTTTGGAAGATCGGTTAACTCCCATGTATTGTTCCGTTCAATAGCTTTAATTTCTTCATCCATGGCCTTTCGCCATTTTGATTCCTTGACAGCTTCTTCAAAGACTGTAGGGTCACAATCGGAAAACAGGGCAAAATATGTAAGTGGATCATCAGATTGACCAATTCCAGTTACCTCGTAATCTGCCATCCAAGCAGGTCTTCTTCTAGTGCGTCGAGGTAGTTCTTCACTTTCTACTATTGTTGGCAAGCTTGGAGCATCTACTTCATCTGATGAAAGTTGTTGATTATTTTCTGTTGTTGATTGTCGTTCTTCATCAACACCATCAAAGCTCGTAGGTATTAGTTCTTCAGTAGAGTTGTTGTTCCATTGCCAAAATTTTCCTTCTTCAAAAACCACATCTCGGCTGATAATAATTTTCTTGGTGATAGGATTATAAAGCTTATAAGCTTTTGATTGATCACTAACACCAAGAAATATACATTTTTCTCCCTTGTCATCAAGTTTGATCCTCTTCTGATCTGGAATATGAGCATAAGCAATACATCCAAAAATTCTGAGATAATCTACCTTTGGTTTTTGATTGCTCCATGCTTCTTCTGGTGTCATATTCTGAACTGCAAGTGTAGGACTTCTGTTTAATATATGGATACTCCAGTTGATTGCTTCAGGCCAAAAAGCTTTTGAAATGCCGCATTTTGCCAAAAGACTTCTCACCATATTCAAAATAGTACGGTTTTTCCGCTCACAAACGCCATTCTGTTGAGGAGTATAAGCCGCAGTTAGTTGTCTTTTGATTCCATGATTTTCACAAAAATTTGAAAATTCTTGTGAGAGATATTCTCCACCACGATCAGTGCGTAGAACTTTGATTGGATTGCCTGTTTCTTTCTCAACTAGCGCTTTATAGCTCTTAAAAGCTGCAAATGCTTCAGATTTTTCTTGCAAAAAATATACCCAAGTTTTTCGACTCAAATCATCAATGAAGGTGATTATATATCTCTTACCTCCATTAGAGTGTGGATTAATTGGGCCACACAAGTCGGAATGCACCAACTCCAAAGCTTTCTTTGCTCTCCATGATTTCCCTTTTGGAAAAATTGTTTCTATGTTGTTTGCTAACAACACATTCTTCACAAACTTCAGAAGGAGCAATAATTTGAGGAAGTCCAGTTACCATATGTTTCTGCTGCAAAGTCTTCAGTCCACTAAAGTTTAGATGGCCATAACGAAAATGCCATAGCCATGAAACATCATTCACCTTTGCTGAAAAACATGGATAAGTGATATTGTTCAAGTAAAGAGGGAACATGCGATTTTCTGTCATGTTAACTTGAGCAATTAAACCTATCTTTGCATCGTGAATTTGGCATACTCCATCTTTAATAGAGATCTCATACCCTTTTTCTTGCAACTGACCAATACTAAGGAGATTGGTCGTTAGATCTGGGACAAACAGAACATTAGATATTGTATGAGGAGAATTTCTTTTGGTTTGGATAGTTACCATTCCTTTTCCCATGACAGAAACTGTAGAGTTATCACCAAATTTGACTGTGTTGCGAAATGATTCATCCAGTTCAGAAAATGCCGTCTTATCTCCACACATGTGATTGCTGCAGCCAGTATCTAGATACCACATATTTTGTTGGGTTTCTTCATTTACCTGGCACACCATTAGAAGAGAGACTTCTTCTTCCTTTTCAACAAAGTTAGATCTTTCTTCATCTTGTTTATTCAGATTAGTACGACATTCTGACTGATAATGACCATACTTATGACATCTATAGCATTCAATATTGGACTTATGTTTATAAGTTGTTGAATGATTACCTCCTCTTCCTCTTCCACGAGATTGATTTTCTTGGTGCTGGTGACGTTGTTGTTGGCTATCACGATAATTACTTCCTCGTCCTTTAAATTTTCCTCTTCCTTGCCTTTTATCTCCTCTTTGTGTTGACTGATTTTCTGTTGAAACTTTCAATGCTTGCTCCTCTTTGTCTTGCTGGTTGAGCTTCTGTTCATGAACCAACAAGGAACTCTGCAACTCATCAATTGTAAGTTCATCAATATCTTTTGACTCTTCTATTGAACAGACAACAAAATTAAATTTTGGTGTCATTGATCGAAGAATCTTTTCAACAATGGTGACATCTTGCATTTTTTCACCATATATCCTCATCTTGTTGGCAATTGCCATGGTTCTTGCAAAGAAATCTGAAACAGATTCCGCAGACTTCATGCGTAAAGTCTCAAATTCTGTCCGAAGACTTTGAAGCTGCACCCTCTTAGCCTTGGCATTTCCTTGATACTTCTTCTTCATGCAATCCCAAATATCCTTGGATGTTTCTTTGCTAAGAATTGTCTCCAAGGTTGCTCGATCTATGGCTTGGAAAAAATAGTTCTTTGCCTTAAGATCCTTGAGCTTCAACGCATCTAACTCTGATTTTTGTGCACTCGACAGCATTTCTCCAACTGCTGGCTCTGCTACTC
Organism: Zingiber officinale; assembly: GCF_018446385.1. Lineage (NCBI taxonomy): Eukaryota > Viridiplantae > Streptophyta > Magnoliopsida > Zingiberales > Zingiberaceae > Zingiber > Zingiber officinale. The sequence continues at coordinate 41,954,477 of NC_056001.1, forward strand.
CAGATTCAACAACCTGCCAATACTCCTTGGATCTCAAGAAGTTCTCCATTAACATGCTCCAATGGTCATAGTGACCATCAAAGCGTGGAATCGCTGGTTGCACAAAATTGTTTTCGGATGCCATTGAAGAAAACAATTTATCACACAAAATAAACAATTTATCACACAAAATAGGAACAATATAACAAGTCACCACTGTCACCTCCCTCGAAGTCCAAATACTATTTAAACTTCTAATCTCCCTCGAATTCGGCCTTCGACGCTCTTTCGATTCACAATTTCTTGGCCGGATCTGTCCCCACTGTCACCTCCTGCCTTCTCCGTCGTTCTTTTGAGTTACTTATGTCTTCGGCACTGCATGCACCCGGAGGAAATCTGCTACGGCAGCGAGATTTGTGGCTTCAACAGCTACGAGGGAGGGTTTAGACAGAGAACAGAACAAGGGAGGAAAGTGAAGGGGGACAACCTCGCTCTGATACCACTGTTAACAAGTTAAGAGGAAACGAAACTGAAAGCTCTTGTGAATATCTTTCTACGAACAGAAACAGAGCCTATAAATAGGCTTATTACAGTAGAATCCCTCAAACCATATCTCCTATTTAATAGGATCTAAAAATAAATCAATAAGCCTAAAACTAGGACAAACTACGACGTGGATTACTTGGACAAACTACGACGTGGATTACTGGCTACAATTTCAACTAGATAAAACTTTTAAATCTTATCAGGGCTTTGATTAAATATTTTACTGTTTTTTATAGAAACCTCAACATTTGTCATGGAGTCAGGGATTGCAATTTCTACCTCATTCACTGCAACTTGCTGCCTGAAAGGAACTTAACAAATGAAACAACCACAGAAATATTATGTATTTATAAACTCTTCAAATGCCTCCACAATCGTAGGAACATAATTTTCAACAGACGCTATGTTGACAACTCGGTCAACAATAGTGGCACCCTACAAACAAAAAACAAGCATAACAGACCATTAATTTGATGAAAAATCAATATTCCGAGTTATGCAAATGGTTAAATAGATAGTATTTGCATATGAAAAATTATGTAGCAAGAATCGAAACAATAATGTATTCAGAATCTAAAATAAAATATAAAAATCAATGATTATTTATTGAACTATTTCAAAAGGAAGAAAGTATTTAGTCACAAGTTAGACACATGACAACACCTTCCTTAACCTGGATGTCCAAGAAGCATGTGTTTCGTGCCTTGTTTCTCTTTCCAAATTCTGATGCCCATGAAAAGTTTTACACTAAAAGACACAATTGTTCTATTTAATTGAGAATAGTTGCAAGGTTGTCAAAGTGAGGTTTAGCATCATCAATCATATGAAATCATAAGATTCACAAAAAACTTTTAAAATAAAAGATGCTATCTTATTTGGAATGATTTTTCAAATCTTAAAACATAAAAAAATATAATGTGCAACTTAAGATAATACTATTATTAGTAAATCAAGCTAATATTGATTCATAACAAAAGCATATAGGTTCATATTAATCACAATATACATATTATTGATCATTTTAAAAAATTATGAGCTTTCATCTTCAGTGTACACATGATACAAAACAGGGGGAAAAAAAAATCTAAAATGGTAGCCATATTGCTAGCTAATATCGCAACTTTTTTCCCATTGAAGCAGTTCTTGAGATATTGAAAACAAAATTTTCAAATAACTTAAGTTATACATCACGAAATACTCAACCTTTTACCTGATTTCTTTAATTTTAGAGGGAAATGTAAGCACCGATAGTAACAATGCGATCTCCAGAGGTCTTGGTTCTTTAAATGTTACAGACGCAACCCGCTCAGTACCTGCGTCCCTGTCCCTGCCGCAACAACAATGGCAATAAAAAAAAAAAAAAGGCATTTGTCACAACAACAAATTTTTAAAAAAATAGAGAAAAGAGAGCTCTGAGTACAGCTTAAATCGACGAGAGATCAGATCAAGCAGCGGAAAGAAAAAACCAAGAATAATGGCAAAAACAAAACACGAAGCGCTTACCCTCGGATCTCGAGATGCTCGATATCTCCCTAAAATGAGAAAAAATCCCAGATCTCCCTTTCTCCGGCAAGATCCGAGATTCCCAACTCGAACCGTCCTCTTCTAGAAGAAAAATTATCAAAACAGCGCAATAATCGAGCCAAAATCATAGCAAACAATACCCAAAATAGAACGCTTCTTCACTCTTTAATCTCAGGACAATTACCTCCATCCCCTCGTCAGGAATCGAAAACCCTCTTTTTTTCGTGAGCGAAAGCTGATTACAGATCGCTGCGTCGTCTCTTCGGGAATCTCCCCAACTTGTGGTGCTCCGAGCAGGAAAAGAACCAATTGCTTCTTAATGCCCTTCTAAATGTCTATAATGCCACTGAGACTATCGTCTGATAAATTTCTAGATGTAAGACATGATCGTTAATTTAGATAAAACGTAGGGGTAAATTCGGCATCAGATTTCCAGTTGCTTGACTCTCTGCATCTTGAACTTGGAAATACGCTATCCGTCAGATGGATATCCAACGGCTGAAATCACGGACCGCTGGTACTAGATTCGACGTGGCGGTTCGGTTTGACGGCTGAATCCTTCATAATTTCCTAATTCAGTGCACTCTACGTCGATAAGGATGTTTATATCAATTTAAACTAAATAGAATAAATTAAAATTTAAAAATTAAGTCTAAGGAAAAGATCGAAAGAATAAATCCTTTGCCCAAAGAAGACAAAAGAGAGACAACAGAAAAAGATGGGGAAAAAAGATGTACCGAAAGACACGAAATCATTTTATTCTCTTCTCCATTTCTCTCTATATATTAAATCAATCGTACAAATTAAATCGATCAACGATCGACCATGGCGTCCCTCCAAGCTACCTTCGCCCTCGGAGCCCCTCAGAGACGAAGCCACGTCCGCCTCTCGCCGGCGAACACTATTGTTCTCCGGCCAACTTCTCATCTTTTCAGACGTCGCCTTTGCTCATCGTCGTCGTCGGTTGCCTCCTGCATCCCTCGCGAAGGATCGAGCAACGGGAAGGCGGCGGCGGCGGCGGCGCTGCAGGCACTGGCCGTGGCTGCGGCTTGCGCGGTGGGTGCTTCCGTTTGCCTGTCGAGGGCAGCAGTGATATCTAACGTATCCCCGTTAAGGAAGCCAGATTCCATACCCACATGGACTGCGCCGGCGCCGGCGCCGGCGCCAGCGAGCGCGGGAGAAGAGCGCAGGATGGGCAGGGCGGGGAAGACGCCGCTTTTACTAGACGAGATCATGTTCAGGAGGAAGGGGCCAGGAACAGAGTGCGAGGATCCTTGCAAAAAGCTCATCGATCATGCTTTTGCCATTCTTCCATCACCATGGGACGACCAATTTCGTTTGCTGGAACAGATATCAAAGGTTCGTCTCTTGGCTTGGCTGGGCCTTTTGTGTGTGTGTGTGTTTTAATTTAATTTATTTTTTTTATTAAAGAAAATAATATTTTAAAAAACCAATAGTTTTTTTTTAATAAATAGGCGGCTTGGCCTTTTGTGTGCGTTTCTGTTTCTCATGTTTATATTTATCATAATTTCCATCTCGTAATCTCATTTCTTGATGCATTGCAGGGTAAAATAACTGATTTAAATAGAGGAAAACACGAAGAATATGAAATACAAATTGCGATGGTGCAGTTATACTTGGCCATGGTATTAATCCGCCCCTTCTTTGAGTTTATATATAATGATGAAACCCTCCTATTTTATTTTTAATTAAGAGATATTTTAACGATACATTTTTATATAAGAAATGATAAAAATTCAAACAAGCGCCTTTAATTTTCGTTTAGTTAAAATGGTCATCCTCTTCTAAAAAAATAAAATTAAAATAACAGTTTACCATATTTTTTTCTTAAAAATACCTTTATTATAGTAATTATATTATAGCTGTTATAATATTTTAAAGTAAATTATTTTTTAATTAATTTACTAAAACAATGTAACGATACGAATATTGAATCCAATGCAATGCAGCACCAGTTTCATGATGCGAAAGAAGTCTTGCAGTCGCTGGAGGGCATTGAAAGCGACGCCAGAATTGATCGTCTCCAGGTTAGTTCGTTCCTAATCTTTTTAAGGATTAATATTTCGTTCAATCTTTCTTAAAAATGGTCTTAAACTTTTAAACTCTTCAAAATTATATCATCCTAACTGAATCTAATATAATTCCGATCAATCCAACCCTCCTCCTTTGATATCCCGACTCTATTAATATACTTTTTGGTATTGATCTTAATCTTGCAGGCTGTTGTCCATGTGATGTTGGCCATGGAGAAAATGTTGAGGAAAGCCACCACGACAAAGGAGGAGGATAAAGAAATAAAGGACTTACTCGATAGTGCCAAGGAGTCGTGGAAAAAATTTGAAAAGAACAAGGACTTACAGAATGAGCCAGATACTAACGATGACAATAGTTGAAATGTTGGGAGTGCTCGATTAGAGTTTAGGGAGAATTTACTTCGAGCTTCCATTAGCAAACGTCTCTTATATCTTATAACTTGGAAATGTTTGATAATAACAAATGTCCTTTTCATGTTGTTGCGTATGACTATTAGCTCGAGTTCTTCGACATTTTACCCATTCTCCCACTTGGGGAGATGGTAAACCAATGCAGCTCTGCAATACACTTCCGCCATGGTGTAGGATCTCGAGACCACACTAAACTTCGAACATGTGATTTTCAAACAGAACAAACTCGAGATCACACTGAAAAGTTTTGAATCAAGATGATTTTCATTTGATCACAATTTGTAATAAATGTCCCGTATCATTCTTTTGATACGAACTGTTCTGTCTCAGTATATTCAAAACAGTGGAATATAATGGAATGAAGATTCTGGTTCAGTATGATGCATCTTATCTGATGACTCACTGAATCCAAGTTCGTCGAAATGATGTTCCTTACTGCAATGACAATTGCCAGTCATGTGGATTGATGACGAGAAGCAGGATCTTCAATTCTCTTTGCCAGACTATTTTTGTGGGCTCTGATTGTGCTGTTTAGGGATATAACTTTCACCAATAATCCCCGCAAGAGCACTGATAATCTTTAAAATAATGGAACCTGTTGTTGTCCCTCACAACGATCTCTCGATCAACAATGCCTGAGATGAACTTAATATACTGGTGGCAGTCCCCGCATACTCGGAGATTTTTGGTGATTCTTATCGGGAGGCTGGGGGGAATGGAGATGATCCCAAAGGCCAGAGCAAGCTTCTCACTGTGCTGGAGCACCTCAGTCTCCTTTTCTTCTTCTTCTAAATCATAAAGGACATATTGCGTATCAGGTGTGTATCCAGCTGCCTGCATCTCCTTTGTTAGTCTGCGCAATGTCGCTTGGATTTCAGTGTTCATCTCATGGGTTGTGTCCTTTGCTTGGAAAACATGCACCACATTCTTCCATGTGATCCAACTGCATCCTGGATCTTTCTTGATCCCGACATCTTTCATTTCCTTCCGCACTTCTGTTGCTTCTGTCCATCTATATATAAACATGAATTGGGATTTATTGGTAGAGATATATACACTTGCTTATCAAAATCAACTTTAGTTTAAACCGACTACCAACACTACAACAAGGTTTCAAGATTTCAACATGTAAACACACTTGCTCATCAAGATCTAGTTTCTTTAGTTATGCAAGTGAACTTATAGCCTTTTTTTCATGCACTTATCCTCCTCGACTTTCATCAAAAAAAAAAAAAAAAAATACAGTACCCTACACATCTTAGCCTATTTGTTGGAATCAGTACTAACAAACATAATGAACTTTCAACCACGGCATGAAGAAAGCTCCTAAATAAGATGCATCTTCCTTTAACAAAGTATATCTATTCCGTACAAGAATTATAAACTAATTTGTAGTCTGATATAATAGTTTGAAATTTGCACTATATGTAAACCATCCAACCTACCTTCCAGCTGAAGCAAACATGTTGGAGAGCAGCACGTGATTCCCAGAGTCTTGGGGGTCAATCTCAAACAGCTTCTGTGCAGCGATCCTTCCCAACTCAGTCTTCCCGTGAATTTTGCAAGAACCAAGAAGTGCTCCCCACATGGGGATTGATGGCGTAACTGGCATTGTTTTGATAAACTCATAAGCACGCTCTTCCATCCCTGCACGTCCAAGTAAATCCACCACACATGCATAGTGCTCTGTTCTTGGTTCAATCCCAAACCTTTCTTTCATCGCCTCAAACAAGTATAATCCCTCCTTTGTGAATCCTCCCCTGCCACAAGCACTGATCACGTTCACAAATGTGATGTAGTTGGGTGCTACCTGACCACATCTTATCATGTCATCAAACACAGAGAGAGCCATATGCGCATCACCAAGCTGAGCATACCCTCCTATCAGAGCATTCCACGAGATGAGATTCGGCTGTTGCAATTCTTCAAATGCCTGCTCTGCCTCCCTGATGCTCCCACATTTACCATACATGTCAACAAGAGCACTCCCAACAAATATGTTACCGGCAATGCAAGAATAGACGGCAACAGCATGCAATGAGCGACCAAGGTCGAGCCCTGAAAGGCCAGCACAAGTGGTGAGGACACTAGAGACAATGAAATCGGTGGGCAGAATTCCTTCTCTCCTTGCACCCAGATACACTCTAAAAGCCTCTTCTTCAGCATAATTCTGTGCATATACAACTATTAGGGAGCACCATGAGACATCATTCCTAATGCGCATTTCATCAAACAATTTCTGTGCCTCGAAAACCATGTGACATTTACCATAGAAATCAATGAACCCATTGCCGACTGAAACATCATCAAGGAACCCCGATTGGATCACGAAGGCATGGAGCTGGGCTCCAAGAGACGAGTAAGAAACACCAGCGCAGGCGTTTAAGAAGGCACAAAGAGAGATGGTGTTTGGGACTCCTCCATCCAAACGAAGCTTGACGAAGGCGTCGATTGCCTCAACTGGCCGTCCATCTTGCACCGCATTGGTCATTACAGCGTTCCAAGCTACTACACTTCTCTGAGGCATTTCTCCAAACAGGCGTCGCGCATCGACACAGAGACCAGTTTTGTAGTACATATCGAGGGCGCCGCAGGCCACGAAGGCGTCGCCAAGGAAGCCGCACTTGAAGGCCGTGGTATGAATCTGACGTCCGGCGAGGGGCATCCGGGCAGAGGCGGCGGCCTTGAAGGCGGAAGGAAAGGTGAAGTCGTTGGGGCGGACGGAGGAGCGGAGCATGGCGGCGAAGTGGGCCAGGGCGGAAAGGGGACGACCGTTCTGGGAGGCACCTGAGATGAGAGCGGTCCAAGTGACGACGGAGGGGTCAGGATCGAGGGAGAGCACGGCTGCGGCGGCGGAAGGGAGGTCGAGCTTGGAGTACATGTTGACGAAGTGACTGGAGAGGAAGGCGGGGAGCGGTCCAGGGGACAGGTTCTTGACCGCGACGGCATGGGCGGCGCGTCCGAGGAGGGCGGAGCGAGTGGCGATCGCGAGCTCGACGGCGGCGGCAAGCGACTGCGGGTCCGGAGAGAAACGCATGTGGCGTCTCAGCGTCCGAGCGATCGTTGCGCTTACATAACATCCGTTACGACTTTATAACGGCCGTTACAAGCTTAAACAAAATATTTTATAAATTAAACTCATTTTTTATTATTATTTTATATTAATTAACAAAATCAAAATATAATGAAAGCTCAATTTATTGTACGAATTTCACTGTCCGTTTCGACTCATTTCCTCAGTCTTCTTCTTCTTCTTCAGAACCACACTGCTCTGCTACGGCTACTGCTGCTGCGCATTTTGCAACGGCAGGAGCTGCTTCTCCAGGCACACTCGCATTCTTCCTTCCTTCCTTTCTTTCTTTCTTTTGATCCAAGATAGATCATACTTTTGAAGGATGCTGTACTGAGTAAATCTCTCCCTGAACATCTTCACCAGCTCGTAGATGGTGTGCAGGCCGTCTCAAGATTCCTTGAGGTCCTTGACAAAAAAAAAATAAAAAAAAAAAAAATTTAATATATTTTTAATTTTCTTTAACATTTTTCATTTAGATTTGGGACCGAAAATAATAATTTTAAAATAATATTTTTAAAATTAGTTATAAAAAAAATTAAATATTATTTTTTAAAAAAACTAATTTTTTATATAAAATTTAGTTTTCTAACAGATATTTTGATAATAATTTTATTTTTATTAATAAAATTATTAAATTATTTAATCTTTTTAGTTAGAATGTCAAATAGATTTTATTAATTTTAATTTTAAAAAATTTATTTTTACTAATGCATTTTACTTTGTATGATAAAAAAATTTCTAATTCATATTATTATCGAGAAATAAAAAGAAAGAGCGAGGAAAAAATATTATCGGCAAAGGAAGAGAAGGACGTTCCTTGCAAGTATCATCGGTGAGGAAGGAGAAGGAAGGAGAAACATGCAAAATCGCTGATGAAAAAAAAAAAACACAATGCACTGATGAGAGAACTATTAGAATTTTTAAGAAATATTGAGGAGAAAAGAATTTATTAGGTTTTATAAGAATAATATTACTAATTGCAAAATAAAATGGGAATAGTAATAATAAAAAAAAGAAAGAAATATGTCAATTTAAAAATGAATTATATTTAAGGCATAATAAAATCTCATATAAAATTATAGTAGACAATTAATGAGGAAATAAAGATAAGTACAAGGTATAAATAGGAAGTAGAATCGAATTAATTCACAAGTGTCATTAATGAATGGAAGTAGAATCGAATTAATTCACAAGTGTCATTAATGAATTAGCAAGACATTTATAATTAATATTATTAATTAATATTAATGATGCTAATTTAATTTTTTCAATATCTTTAATTAATTAATCAATGGACCTAAATAAAATTGGGGCCCTAGGTATAGGGTTTAATGGCATATGCCTTGAGCGGGGCCTGATGGTGTGGTCATGAAAGGAGCAAATGAACCTCCCTTACGTGCCGGGGTGCTCGTACAGGAAGACGAGGGCGTCGCAGAGATCGTCCAGGTGGACGAACTGCACTTGCTTTAGGATCGAATAGTGAGCTGAGTACCTCCGTGGGACTAAAGAATCCTACACTAGGATATATGGACGTGACACTATGAGAAATTTAGTATATGATGAAAGTAATACTAAACTTGCAACAATCGGTCAAGTCCTACGGAAATTTTTCATCAACCGTCAAAAAAAATTAGGAAGCACTTGCAATGAATGATTCAAAAGTCCAACATCTCATGATTACAGATATCCCATTTGAAAAAAAATCCCTATGAATACACCATAACTAAATTTGAACCACGGATGTTAGGTGACAATCTATCGCTACACTATAAACCCAAGCAAGAAATAATATTCAATTATTTGAATAAATTTGAATTCAGCACGTTGATATTTATAACAAAGTTGATGAACTATTCCCAATTAATATTCAAGAATAATATTGTCTTTTCCAACAAAACTCTCAACAAACTTATAAGCAGTCAAACTCATAAGCAGACAAGAAGCTCTCAAAATGAATAAACAGCTTATCATGTCACACAGTAACAACCAAACTATTTTTAAAAATATATAAAAATTTCGAGCAATTAAATAAATTTGAATTGATAGCTCAACAGCATCTAAATAAATTAACTTCAAGCAAAAAAAAATCAAATTAGCCAAACTTGAATAACAATTTCCACAGCTTAATTTAGTTTAAAACTTGTTACCTTATGTCATTTCGATACAATTTAATTTATGTTTATAGACATACTCGTTTAACGAAGGAGGAACAAATAGTGGCTTGTGGCTAGAATGTTTAGTATGTATATTCAATCCCATTTAGAATTTGAAATCTTAAACGTCTTGTTGTTCATCTGAGTGTTTTACTATTGCACTACGTGGGAAGATATTTAAGCTCAATTGACAATAACCTTACTAGATATTACTGAACTCTCTTGTTTCCCAAGACATCCTAGTCCAGGTAAGGTTGAGGGGAAGGAGCCACCTAAGAGCGAAGATCAGGCTGATAACGACCAACAGCACATTCATGGCAATCTCATGAGGGAAATTTAACAGCAAAGATAGTTTCCAAAGGAAAAGGCTGAAAGTGTTTCTTGTCCTTTTCTACAAAAGGATGGAAGATGATGCATCAAGATTAGGGCAAACTTATTCATTGGAAGCCATTAGCAAATGCATTTGTTGTAAAAGAAAATTTATCAATAGTTAACTTTGTCTTTGGAGTGAGCAATTGGTTCATGGAGCTTGCTTTCAGCAAGACAACCATCATTTACAGCAAGAATTAACTGCTTATTTCCTAGCTTACTATATAAACTATTAGAAGCATAAAAAACACCATGCTAAATTGACATTCTAGATCACAGTTCCATCTTTGATAGTAGCATTTCTCAAAATGATTGTGATTCCAGATCTTATGTAGAAGCCTTCGCTGGATCGATCAGCCTCTTCGACGCCCTGTGACATGACATTTAGCATCGATAAGCTTTAGTCTCAAAGGTTTAGATACAAACATGCTTATACACGTACATCTTTGTTAGCAATGACCACATTCTGGCCTATCCTAGCATTTGTGTCGATGATACAGTTCCTGCAAAACAAATTTTAAGTTTAACAAAAGTAAATCTCGAGTCGCTTAAGTAATCTGCAAACAGAATTTCAGATAGTACCTGATTTTTGTGTTTTGCCCCACTCCAATAGGAACCATACCCTTTTCCAATAGGGAGGCAATTTGTTCATCGGTCTCATAAGTATTCGCGCCAAACATCAAAGTGTTCTGAGAAGATGCAACAAAGACACTACATGTTAACTAGTATCTATTGAGAATTCAGCTATCAGTTTTGAGTTTGAAGCCAGTTTCACTAACCTTTATTTCGGCTCCAGCACTGATACGTGATCGTACTCCGATGATTGATCGTTCAATGTCACACTTGTTCAAGAAGCATCCGTGAGAAATGATCGAACTGCGCATCTGCATTTTGTTGAACATGACTAAAATGCCTCAAGATTGTCTTGTAGTTTACAGTTTTGTGGCACTTACCTTGCTTTTGTCGATTTTAGTTGGCGGTAGGTACCTAGGAGATGTGTACATAGGTGTTCTTTGATCGTAGAATTGGAACTTCGGAGGCTACAAAATCGATAGATTATGAGATTGTACATCTCAAATCGATTCAAATTGTTAATTTCTTGTGCATACACATTAATTTCTACCTGTTCTGTGAGTGCCAAATTTGCGTTGTAGAATGCTTGTAATGTTCCAATATCCTCCCAATAGTCCTGGAACATGTATGCCTGAACGATACAAGAACATCGTTACGATACGATATGCGAGTTAGTGAACAGAAATCTCAAGTTTACTCGGAAGAAGCACACCTGAACATTGAAATAGTTCACGGCGAAAGGCAGGATGTGCTGTCCAAAGTCATTTGCTCTCCCATCTCTCATCCTGAAGTTACAGATAAATCGCTTAGAGAATCAGAAGGCATTTCTTGAAACACAACCAGACTTAACTGAAAATGGACTTGCAGTACAAGAGTTAAAAGAGATACATGAATTGTCTTTGAAGTGCCTTTCGGTTGAAGACATAAATTCCCATGGATGCGATATAGGGGTACTTGTTTGTATCTTGATGAGACAATCTGAGAAAGGAGCCATCATCCTTCTGCAATGCAATTGTTCTTGTTAGTTCAGTGCTGGAATCATCGACAATCTTATCAGTTATTAGGAAAAAAATCACTCACCATGGCTTCCAAATCATCACCCTTCGGTTTCTCTTGAAATTCGGTAATCCGACCATTCTTGTCAACTCTCACAAGTCCATAGTCAGATGCCCGGCTACAAGGAGGATCGACAAGTCAATTACTAGTACTAATTAAGTCGATACAATTTCGATACTAGACAGTTGCATACCTTGCATCAACAGGAATGCAAGAAATAGTTATGTCAGCACCAGTTTTGACATGTTTCTGCAAATTGCATTGCATCACTTTTAGTATGTAAATTCAAGCGATGGACATCAAACAAAAGCATACCTCGATCAATTCCACGTAGTTCATGCGGTATAATTGGTCGCCGGACAGAATTAGTACATGCTCAATGTGTTGGTTCCTCCTGTCCTAAATTACAGGAACAACAAAATGTAAACTCAAAACGACAGGAAAAGGGAAAAGATCTAAAAGCTAGAGAGAACTCACATCAAACACCCAAGCAAATTGCCTAATGGCATCAGCTGTGCCCTGGAACCAATTCATACCGGTTTCGCCGGGAGATTGTGTAGCCGCCAAAACCTGAGTATCAAAAGGAATTAATCAGACAAGGCAATCCACGAACAAGATGACCCAATTTCTTCTTGCGTTACCTCTGCGAATCCACCGCCAAAGTTGGCGACATCACCAAAGGTTCGAGAGATGTGGCGATTCAATGAGGTGGAATTGAACTGCGTCAAGATGTATATTTTGTTGATGCCGCTGTTGATGCAGTTGCTCATTGGGACATCAACGATCTTGTAGCATCCGGCGATGGGAACAGCAGGCACTGCTCTTGTTTTGGTGAGAGGGAAAAGTTGAGCACCGGTGCCTCCGCCTAGAATGAAGGCCGCGACGTTCTTGGGATCAGGCACATTGGGTGAGAGAAGAACCTGCAAAAACAGGGTTTTGGTTTGGTTGGTCATTCTAGTGAATGGATCGTCAGTGGGAGAAGAAGAACCTGCAGAAAAACTTGCCTCGGATATTTTTTGAAATTGGTGGTCGATTTCTGCAGGAGGAGAGGATGCTACAGAAGATTCGAAACCTGCTATCTTGCAGCGGAGAGTATTGCTGTTTTTGAAGGGAAATTTTTGGCTCCGGAGCTGCTTCCTTGTTGAAGAAGCACAGAGGGCTGATCTTCTTGCATGGCTCAGCCATGCATCGTTGGCCTTCAAGCTCACGATTCCGGCGTCCATCTTGAGTGCAACTGCAGATCAAAAAAACCAGAGAAGGAAGAAGAAGATGGAGATTGGGATTTGCCTAGATTGCCATGAAGTTTATAATTATATATCTGCAGGCATGGAGATTCAGTTGCTAATTCCTTGTAAGACTGGGCAAAAAAACCCGTAGAACAGATTAGTTATTTTTTTCTAATAAAATTATATAAAATTTGGACAATTTTCTTGCGAATTTATCTCGATTATAACTATTTTTTGCCTTATATTAAAGTAAAATTATAGTTTAGAAAGATAAATTTGGAAATATTTAAAATTTGTAGATTTTTTTTCCAACTGACAGATTAAGGAATATTACGCTCGTTAAATAATACTTTAAAAATATTTTTAAGAAAAAAAAGATTACAATACGCATAAATTCTATGTATAAAATGATAAATGCAAATATTTTATATATATTAAAAAAATTGGAAGAAAATTAGTTATTTAACATATTTGTGAAAGTACGTGGACTAACCATCCAATAATAATCAAATTGATCAAATCGATTAAATCGATTAAATTAAAATCAAATTAATAAAATTTTTAAATAAATTAAACTCATCAAACTTATTTTAAAAATTAAATAAATTGAACTGATAAAAAAAATCAATTAATTCAGTTAAAAATTAAAAGAATTAAATTTATGAATTAGTCGTAGCAGTCAATCAATCAACTATTGGATCCATGAGCAATGTGAACAATGAACATGAGTCATATAAGGTCTTATGATCGAAATTCAATGTATTTGAACATATCTCTTTTTATATCTTGTCATTTGTATTAATGACTAGTAATCATCTGTGATTTACCTCCTTTATATTTATTTAGGGATGAATTAACAAAGGTACTGAGTTGAATGAATCACCTTTTCTCATGTGAGCCACGATTTAAAAATTTTAAATTCGTATTATATATATTTACTAATTGATTGATATGTCAGTTTAATCAATTTTATAGAATTTTAACTTTTAAAATACTGATTAAATTAAATTAATCGTTTTTTTAAATTACTGAATCAAAATTAAACAACAGATTATTTTTTTTTGTCTTATTAAAGAAAATATATTAATTATATAAAATTTAGAGAATTGTTTCTACAAATTAATCTTTTATCTTGTTTATAACTTTTTTTTTCTATATATTACAGTAAATTTATGTTTTTTTAGATAGAACAGAGAGATAAAATTTGAAAATATTTTAAATTTTAAGATTTATTTTTTCGAAGATGAAGTTATGGATGAATGGAAAACTATGAAAGACCTAGTTAAATTGAATATTTTTAATCATTTTAGACAAAAAAAAATTAAGTAATGTATAATACGCTATTTTTTAAAAAATTATATATCATGGGATCAAAATCGAATTTTATATATATTAAAAATTGGTCATGCATATAAATTGTGCATGACTTTTTTCCAATTTTTTTTTTGGGTGAATATGGATGATACGGAATACAATAAGTGGACTACGAAGATGATGTGGTGATTAAAATCAAGATGACATGACGGTTAAAGTTAAAGAAAGAAAATATTTTTTCATATGGCTCTGATTATTTGGCCAACGCTAAAGCTCGTCAGACCAGTCGGGTTAGATTCCAAGCAGTGTGAGAAAGGATCAGTCGAACATAAAGGGTTTAGTACATTATTCTTGAACTAAAGAGATAGTGTGACTGGTCCCTCAATAACCGATTGAGTTTAAGGACAGTCGTTCTTACAAGCCGTCCAGAATGACCGATCCACCTCAATTTGGCCAGCTATGGGTCTAGTCGAAGGGAGGGTCAATCCCCTTACCATATATGAGCTCTCCACGCACGTCCGGATGACCTGATTACCGATCAGCCTTATGGGTGTCCATTCGACAATAGAACCAGACGAGTTCCACATGATGCTCTATTTGGGTAGCCAGTTGATAATAGAACTGGATGGGTTCATATGGTTCTATACCCGTATCTTATATAAGCAAAGGTAAGATAGCTCCTTTCACAAATCCGGTCAGAACTCTAGGAGCATTTTAACCTATGAGTCATTATACGACCGACCGTCCAAAATGTCGACTGGGCCTAAGGCACTTCGGCTTAAAGTACCAATTGTGCTTGCCAGAACACTGCTTCATTTCTCCGTGCAACCCATTATATGCCCGACTAGATAAAAGGTTGTTCGGGCCTAAGACACTTCGCTTCATATTGCTACTCGGACAGATTTCCAACAAGCACAAGCTATCAGATGGATTTCTAGAATGCACGGATCATCATATCATTTCTCAAATGAACTTCTAACATGACTAAAACATTGTATTATTCTCCGAACGGATCGCCAATACAATGCAGAACATGACTAAATAGCTTAATTAAAGAGCAGGCATAAAGAAGGTCGATCTTCTAGATTGGCCGAGATATACGCAGTAGATAACATTCTAACAACTTATCAGAATAACAATCATGTGTCAGAGAATATTCTTCTGGAACCTTTTTCAAGGATCATTGTGTCTCCCATCAACAGAACACTTATGACAGCATATTCCTTCAACGACATTAGCTATAAACGACAAAAGATATATATATATATATATATATATATATATATATATATATATATATATATATAGTGGAAGATTCCTCTGACAATTATTGCATATTATCCAGGTTGTACACTCTTCTTTACCTAACAATCTCTGACACACTTTTTCATCTCATGATTGCGGAGGTTATAAGAGGTGATATATAAAGGGGGAGTATTCTCCTTTGGTAAGGTACTTTCTCTAAACATCTGCCACTTACGCTTGCGTGCACGTTCTTCATTGTTCTTCATTCACTCGTCCGGACTAATACTGACTTGAGCGTTGGAGGATCTTCGCCAGGGATTCCCCATAATTTCTCGGCATTAATATTTTCTTGGCACTTCTCTGTGTCCACAAGATCAGAAGAAAGCTTTATCGTGGAGTAAAAAGCCTTCTACCAGTCAGTCCTCAAGCCACCGTGCCCAGCGCGTCATCTCTGTAGTTTCCAGACAAGATCAAATTTGGCGCTGTTGTAAGTATCTCGTGGTAGTTTTGATGTGATCAATTAAGTCAAGTTAAGTCCTGTTGTGGTTTGATGTCTTATGTCTAAGTGTGCAGGAACTTAAGAGCATAGGAAGTCGAGCGAAAAACGTAGCTAGCAAGAAGGACGACACGGGAAAGAGTCGACGGGCTCGGTGCGTCCGAGGGATAAGGTGCTGCGGAAGAGTACGCTGGCGAACGAGAAGGGAGCGCCGGTATTTCTGAGGGATGAGAAGCCAGAGCGGAAGACTGCTCGAGAATGTCAGAAAATAAGTTCGGGTGAGCCCTATTCCGAATGGTTGAAATCACTCAAGTGAGCGAAGCCGGAGCGGAAGACCCAGACTGAAAGTCAACTCGAAGTTGACTGCGGTCTAAGCGTTCGGGCATGGTCCGGGCGTTGGGACTGTCCAAGCGCCCGGATCCCCCGAAGCAACTGGGGGGCACCTTGACCTGCTCGGTGATGTGGATAAGATTTATAAGGGTTGGGGCGCCAGGAGTTGGTCCAGGCGCCTGGACCAGAGAGTTTATCCAGACCCATTGCAATGCGATCCGTTGCAACATGGTTAAAGTTTTATTCATGCCTAGGCACCTGAAATCCTTCCAAGCGTCCGGATCAAGGTTATAAATACAACCCTAATCTCAGTAGTTCAAAACAATACTTGTAAACTATTCTCTTTTTGTTATACTACTTTGTTTGTCAACTGCCAACATTGTAAGAGGTTACTCCGCTCAAAAGAGATTTTTAGTGAGATTTAATTGTCTTAGATTAGCAATCATCATATTACAAATTAAGTAAATCTTTTTGTGTCTCTCTCAATTAATTAGTTTCTTAATTTTTTTTACAAGTGTTTGTCTTAATGAAGCTATAAGATCGAGAAATGTATTTATTTTTTTTTGTGCAGAGTAATTCACCCCCTCTTACTGGTCATCAGGGACCAACAAGTGGTATCAGAGTCCGACCACTTCAGAAGGACTAATCGCCGATCGAAGCAAATAAGATGATGGTCGAACCAAGCATCCATCCACTAATGTTCGAGGAGGAGCTTGTATTTTGGAAACGATGAATGGTGGTATTCTAATAAATTATATAAAATTTGGACCATTCTCTTATTAATTTGTCTCAATTATACCTATTTTTTAACAGATAATATTTGTAGATTTTTTTTTCCAACTGAGAGATTAAGTTGTGGATGGAATATTAAGAGCGTTAAATAATACTGTTAAAATATTTTTAAGAAAAAAAAATTACAACACGCATAAATTCTTTTAAAAAATGTATAAAATGATAAATTCAAATATTTATATATATTAAAAAAATTGAAAGAAAATTAGTTATTTAAGATATTTGTGAAAGTACGTGTTATAAGAAGCATCCGATAATAATCAAACCGACTGCATCGAGTAAATTTAAATCAAATTAATAACTTTTTAATAAATCGATTTAATTTATTTTAAACATTAAATACATTGAACCGATAAAAAAATAATTAATTTGATTAAAAATAAAAAATAGTTAAATTTTTAAACAGTTGAATTGATAGTAAGTTGTCGATCCATGAGAATGTTAATCAATCGACTTAGCTAATTTAAGTGAGCCATGATTTAAAAATTTTAAATTCGTATTATATATATTTACTAATTGATTAATATGTCAGTTTAATCAATTTTATAGAATTTTAACTTTTACAATACTGATTAAATTAATTTTTTTTTTTTTGAATTACTGAATCAATATTGAACAACAGATTAATTTTTTTTGTCTTATTGAAGAAAATATATTAATTATATAAAATTTAGAGAATTGTTTCTACAAATTAATCTTTTATCTCGTTTATATATATTTTTTTTGCCATATGTTACAGTAAATTTATGGTTTTTAGATAGAACAGAGAAATACAAATTGAAAATATTTTAAATTTTAAATTTTAAGATTTTTTTTTCCAAGATAAGCTATGGATGAATGGAAAAAAAACAGATAATTTCAATTAATCTTACTAATTATTTCTATGGTAATCGATTCAGTTCTATAAAAATTTTTCATCGGATATCAAAATAAATCAGGAAATGCACGTGATGATAAGTTTAAAAGTCTAACATCTTTTAATTGCGCCTCCCATTTGAAGAAATTTTTTTTATAAATACATTATAGTAGTACTTAGATGATAATTTAGATAAGACTGAAGGTTAAAGGGACACTTAAATGAACTAATCATATCTCTCAATTAAGTAAAGAAAATAAAACGGTAAATTTAGCAGAAGCTTCTTTTTTTTACTTTAAAATTTTTTATCAATATAATCTTTGTTTAAGTTTTATCCAAGAATAACACACTAAACATACTACAAGGTCTCCCCTGTTCACTCACGACTAGGGAGAGCGGTGGCTGAAAATGCTAGCCGAAAGTACTTGCTGCTGGGAAATATGACCGAAACTAGGTGGTTCTGCTGATTATACCAAAATACTAATCCATAATAAAGAAATTACAATTCAAAGTCCAAAGGACCATTCAACCTCCTAACTAAGAGTTTATCCATCAGATAATATCACCACGAATCTCATAATCATACCTAAAAAATATCCTCCGATAGCTGTCCACAAAAGATCGAACACTCTGAATTGACATATAGACTTCAAGACCTTGGTAGAAGATCATATAGTCAAGGTCTTGAACTACTTAATGGAGATAATGATAATTGAGTCGACCAACCATTGTCTTGTAACCCATCATACTACGATTGCTCCACCTGAAGTTCAATAACCTCTAGTGACGAGTCATGAACACAAGGGTAGAGGAGCACTATCACTAGATAGTTGATCGAAATTACTGTCAATTGACCCACTGCTCCTCGAAGATCATCATCTATATTTCCACTTAGTAATAGTTATATTTTACTATGCATGTTTGTTCGATACCCGCTGAGTATGTTATACTCACTACCCCCTATTTCTTTTCTTGTTGTTTTCAGGTTAGCACATAGATATGTCGTGCCGCTTGGAGTATCCTGTTTGCCGGCTCCACATCACATTTGAGGACTGTTTTCGGTGTTAGCTCTCCTTTACTTGTCTTACGTTTTATTAGACTTGGCGTTGTATAAATTCGACTTTGTTCTTTTGAGTTTGCTATGTGGAGTTGTATTTGTTTTGTTGTGCTTGTGTAAGCCTAGCCGGCTAGCAGTCTTCGTTTTTAGTTTGTATGAGTTTTCTTTCGATTTTCGCTGTGTTTTAGTACAGCCGTGTGGGTTGTTTGTGTTGGTTGCTACTCGGAAAGCCTAGAGGTTCCACTGTACAAAAATTTTGTACAAAGGTCTGAACCTTTTCCTAGCTACCATGTGTTCTTTTAAATTAAATTTTGGATCACCTGCGGAACTTAACACGTTTGATCCAAAACTTAATCTATTTGTTCTTTTAGGTTTTGACTTGGATCTCCTGCGGAACTTAACACGTTTGACCCAAATCACCTTAAGTTATTAATTCCATTAAATATTAATTTCCATAATCGGTTCCCAGTACTGACGTGGCGAGGCACATGCCCTTCTTGGATATGGGAGCAACCACCACCGACTAGACAAAACCTTTTATAGAAAGCTAATATTTAATTTCCTAAAATAACTTTAGGTTAACCGAAAAGAACAATCAAATCACAAGGAAAAGAAAAAACAAAAGAACACAACATCGAAAAACATATTCGAAATTCTAGAATCGTAAGCCTCTTGTATTTGGTATTATTTCCAAAAATAACTAGTATGATGTAGAAAGAAAAATTACTAGTTATACCTTTTAGAAAGAGCTCTTGATCTTCTACCGTATTCCTCTTCTAACCTCGGACGTTGTGTGGGCAACGATCTTCCGAGATGAGAAACCACCAACCACCTTCTTCTCCGCCTAGCTAGGTTCGGCCACAAAAAGCTTAACCAAGGATGAAGAACAAAACACCAACCAAGCTCCAAGAGATGCTAGCTTTCTCTCCTTCTTCTTCTTCTTCTTCTCCAAGTAGTATCCGGCCGCCACAAGAGCTCCAAGCCTTTGAGAGTTTCGGCCACCACAAAGAGGGAGAGAGGAAGAGGATGGCCGGCCACTCCAAGGAATAAAAGAGAGAGAGAAATAATAGAGGTTGTGTCTCATGAAGACACCATCACCCCTTCTTTTATATTCCTTGGCCTAGGAAAATTAGGAAATTTAATTACAATAAAATTTTCTTAATTCCCTTGACATGATTTAATTGAGAAAAATAAAATAAAATTTCCCCAATTAATCTCTAATGGCCAGCCACATTAAAAGAGATAAATTAGACAAGTTTTAATCAACAATTAAAACTTCCTAATTTGTTTCCGGAAATTTTAAAAATTAAAATTTCTCTTTAAAAATCTCTTCATGGTTGATAAAAAGAAATTTCTATAATTTTAATTTTATCAACATGTGGATAATTTTAAAGAGAAAATAAAATATCTCACCAATCTACAAATAAGGAAAGAGATCTAATCTCTTTCTTTAATCTTTTATATATCTTTTACAAGAGAGATATTTTAATTGTAATTCTCTTTAATAAATTATTTCTTCCACATAATAAAAATTAAAATTAAAATTATTTTTTAATTTAATTTGGTCGGCCCCCACTAGCTTGGGTTCAAGCTAGAGCCGGCCACCCCAATTTATACCTAGGCCGGCCCTAGCTTGGGTCCCAAGCTAGCTTGGTCGACCCCCTATTGGTGGGTATAGAAGGTGGGTATAGGTGGGTATAGTACTCTATAAATAAGAGGCTACGATAGGGACCGAGAGGAGGAATTGATTTTGGTCTCCCGATAAAATTAAGCATCCAGTGTTCGCCCCGAACACACAACTTAATTTTATCAATAATAATTCATTCCACTAGAGAACTATTATTGAACTACCGCACCAATCCCAAATTACATTTTTGGGCTCCTTCTTATTATGAGTGTGTTAGTCTCCCCGTGTTTAAGATATCGAATGTCCACTAATTAAGTGAGTTACTGACAACTCATTTAATTAATATCTTAGTCCAAGAGTCGTACTACTCAACCTTATCATCATGTCGGACTAAGTCCACCTGCAGGGTTTAACATGACAATCCTTATGAGCTCCTCTTGAGGACATTATCAACCTAGTATCTATAGGACACAATTTCCTTCTATAATCAACAACACACACTATAAGTGATACCATTTCCCAACTTATCGGGTTTATTGATTCATCGAACTAAATCTCACCCATTGATAAATTAAAGAAATAAATATCAAATATATGTGCTTGTTATTATATTAGGATTAAGAGCGCACACTTCCATAATAACTGAGGTCTTTGTTCCTTTATAAAGTCAGTATAAAAGAAACGACCTCAAATGGTCCTACTCAATACACTCTGAGTGTACTAGTGTAATTATATAGTCAAGATAAACTAATACCTAATTACACTACGACCTTCTAATGGTTTGTTCCTTTCCATTTTGGTCGTGAGCTACTGTTTATAATTTATAAGGTACTGATAACATTATCTTCTGCATGTGACACCACATACTATGTTATCTACAATATAAATTAATTGAACAACTACAACTAAATGTAGACAATTTGACCAAATGTGATTCTTTATTCAAATGAATGTTTACAAAGCTTAGGCTTTCAGTATACACTCCAACAGTTTGATATATATAATTGCGTGGTTGTATATATATTCCAACTATGTGGGCTGATGTATTTTTGTTGTTATATATATGATTGAGATTATCATCGATACAGGAGAGATGTTGTTAGATTTTACTCCGACAAGGACTCTTCTAGATCATGACAGTTAGAGGGACACTTAAATGAACTAATCATATCTCTCAATTAAGTACAGAAAGTAAAACGGTAAATTTAGCAGAAGCTTTTTTTTACTTTAAAATGTTTTATCAATGTAATCCTTTTTAAGTTTTATCCAAGAATAACACAGTAAACATACCACAACATTCCATAAATAAATAAATTTTATTTTAGTTAAATATTTACTTTTGACCTAACCTCTTTCTCTTAAAATATCTCTAGACCCGCTTTCCTCCTTTCCAATTTATAATAATTAATTTTGGATTAAAATTTAATTAAATGTCAAATAACATTAATGGATCCTAAATAATGATAACAAATATTAAAAATATTAATGTACTTCTAAGATCAAATTAAAAATAATCCCTAACTTACGTTTATCTGAGTCGAAAAAACTTTCAAAGATAGTCGATGACACACTTACAATATGATCACTTTCAAATAATACATCATCTTCAAGCCATTTAGTAATTACGAGGAGGACGGGACCTTCTTTCTTAGTTATCCATTCATCATCTAATTCAATTTATCAACTACAATGGATATCAATCTTGTCTCTCCTCCTAATGCTTCTCTCCCTAAGCTTGAAGTTATATTTCACAAACACCAACACATTCAATTTCGCATGTTCAAACCTATTTTTCTTTTGTATGTGAATCTAATATTACAAAGAAGAAAACATATATAAAAAATTAAACAATGATATGAAAATTATAAAACAATTAAAATTCAAGTAGAGTTATAAACTTAGAATATTCATCGATTCAAAAGTGCTCCAATTTCTTTCCCACCTCGAAACACTACAACTGAGATCAAGTACTCTAATTACAAATGTAGTAATCTCGGATGTCTTACTTCCAAAACGTTCCCACCACCAAGCTAATAACATAAAGAAAATTACAAGAATGTACATATAATTTTAAAATACGAATGCTAGTATAATTTTATAAGAACGGTTACAAGATGTAAATTTTACCTGGAGTCCGCAACATTCTTATTTGTTTTGCTATTGGAGTTCCAAATTATCCTTCAGCTTTGTTATACAAGTCCAATTAGATGTACGCTTTGAGACAATCATCAGAAGATAACATCTTATCCGTGCAAGCATACAATCCATCTCTAATTTCATCACAATCAAAAAATCTTTCTTCATAATACAATTGCTGGTTCAAATAGTACTCAGCCGCGTGTAGCGGGAGATGAAGTTGTGGAGTCCATCATGAATCAATTTTTTTCCCAAATGGGCTTGTATTTTATGTCAACTCCCACATAATTAAATTTTATTGTCTCTTTTACCTTATCCATAAGTTCATAAATATATCTCATGGCTGATCTCTCCTCTGAATCAACTTCCCTTAACACCCTTACAAGAGGAACAACACTCTTAACACACAATGCAGCATGTGGCCAAAAGTTGGGATCATTAACAACAATTCTCTTCACGACCTTCCCCTGAGTTATTTGAGATAGAGGTGAACTAATCTAATTTTTGGAAGCATAGATTTGTTCAAGTGGTCTTTTAACCTTATACATACTCTGAAGAATGAGAAATAAAATAGCAAAGTGAGTGACAGTAGAACAGAGAATTTCTTTACCGTTTGTATACTTCTCATCAAAGAAAGTATAGTCCTATGACCATAAAGGAACTTCACACCCATCTTAGCATGCTCAATTGTGTCAGAAAAATCTTCAACTTTGTAATATCAACAACATTAGGTTAATGTAATATGCCGCACAAGGTGCCCACCAAATTCCATGTTTAGTCTCCATAATTTTTTCCCCTGCCTTAATGCAATTCGAAGCATTTTCCATGACAATTTGAATCACATTTTCCTCTCTCACCTCATCAACAATATCATCAAGATATTTAAAAATCAATTCCCTATTTTTAATAGAAGTTGATGTATCAATAGATTTTAAAAAGAAAGTGCCGCCGAGAATATTAACCAAAAAATTGATGAAACTTCTATTCTTCCCATCCGTCCAACCATCGGACTTAATAGTGTATCCATATTTTTTCCATACCTTTTTATGCTCCTCATATATTAGGTTGATGCCATCAACCTTAGCCTTAAGTATTCAAGTTCTTAACGCATGCATTGAAGGAGACTTGGACACTCTTCCATATTCCACAATACCCTCAACCAGGCAACCAATAAGGATCATTCACAACATTAAACGAAAGTGTAGCAGAGTAAATAAAATAATCAACTTTACACTTCACATCAACAAGCAAATCTTTTTTATATGCCGAATTTAGGAACAAACCCATGAAGAGTACCTTTACCTTTTGATTCACCCACTACCAGAACATCCAATTGAATTTCCCCTTACGCTTCCAACTTTTGATGATTGCGTACTCATACTCTAGGGACCCTCACCAATCTCTCGTAACAATTCAATTTGTTTGATTTAAGATATTCTAATTTTGTCAAGTGATTCTCTAATTTCTTGCTTAATATCATCCGGAGCACTAACACAAGGTGTAATCTCTTTATGAGTTTGAGTTAAATGTTCCTTTAAACGAGTAATCCCTCCATTCGATATATGATGACAAACTTTGCACCGAACAGATTTCCCCCCTCCGTTTGATAACAATACTTCCAACCAATATCTTTTTTTGATAAATTTGTAGACATTGCAAATTCCAAATAGACAATCAAAATCCTAGAAAAATAAGAGAAAAAAATAAGAACAAATAATTAATTAATTAGAAAAAATTTTAAAAATTGGAATAATCCAGGGCATTTGGATCGATCCAGATGCTCGGCTTCAGCTATTGGCAATTGCAATTGCTTTTCTCCTTCGAGAAATGAAAAATGAAATGGAAAAACCAAACGAAGAAAACCTGACCTCTAGGGAATTTGGATCAGATTGGTAATTATCTTCATTGACAATATTGTGATATATTTTAGATTCGAGGTGGATCACGAACAATATCTTCACATACTTCTGGGGATGTTTCGATGAGAACATCTTTATGTGAAGTTTAGTGAATGTGCATGTTAGGTTATCTTCTGTGGGATTTCTGGGGACACATTATATCTGGTAGAGGGATATCTATGGGCCCACAAAAGTTGGAGGATGTTACCAGTTGGGAGTAATCGAAGTCTGTACAGGAGACTAACAGCTTCGTTGATTTAGCTGGATATTACCGGAGATTTGTAGAGGGATTTCTCCAGCATTGTTATGTTGTTGATTGAACTATCTAGGAAGGGTATGAGACTTACTTGGTTATGGCTTATGAGACCAGCTTCCAGGAGCTGAAGCGGAGATTAGTGTCGGCGCCAGTTCTGGTTTTGCCCTCTAGAGAGGACGGATTCGTACTCTACACCGACGCTTCTCTACAGGGTTTGGGCGCTATTTTGATGTAGCACGGCAGGGTAGTCTCCTATTCTTCTCGTCAGTTGAAGGAGCATAAGCAGAACTACCCAATACATGATCTGGAGTTGGCCGCCATTATCTATGCTTTGAAGATTTGACGGCATCATCTGTATGGTATTTCATTTGAGATTCTCACTTATCATAAGAGTCTCAAATATCTTTTCACCCAGAAGGAACTTAATCTCCAACAGAGGAGATGGATGGAGTCCTGAAGGACTATGACTGTACCATTAGCTACTACCCTAGGAAAACTAATGTAGTTGCCGATGCACTTAGTCGGAAGTCCAGAGGGACTTTAGTTTACCACCGAGTTCTAGTCACGGACTTGATTCAGGGTTTCTCCGAGTTGGGCCTTGAGGAGCAGAGATAGACTGAGCAGAGTGTCCATGTTACCATGGTTGCCCAATCATCGACAAAGACGAGGATCCGAGAGACCCAGGCCGGTGATCAGTGTTTATAGTCCATTGGCAACTAGTTAGCTTCCGGGCAGCAGACGAAGTTCACCCAAGATGACGAGGGTATTATGTATTTCCTAGGTAGATTATGTGTACCTCAATGTCACATGGTTTTGGAGGAGTTACTTCAGGAGGCTCATCGCTCCTGATTTGCTATCCACCCAGGTAGAACCCGCATGTATCGAGATTTGAGGCGTTCCTATTGGTGGAACGACATGAAGAAAGACATCACGGAGTTTGTAGCTAGATGTCTAGTCTGTTAGCAGGTGAAGACTGAGCACTAGAGACCTGCCGGATTATTTCAGATGATTCCTATTCCGGAGTGGAAATGGGAGCACATCACTATGGATTTTGTGGTGGGATTGCCTAGGACACGACGAGGTCATGACGTGATTTGGGTAATCGTTGATCGATTAACAAAGTCCGCACACTTTTTAGCGATTCTGAAGACCAATTCTCTAGACCAATTGGCAGAGCTGTATTGTCGAGAGATCATCAGATTATATGATGTTCCTTTAAGCATTATATCTGATAGAGACCCATGGTTCACGTCTCAGTTCTGGCAGAGTCTGTAGCAGGCCTTGGGCACATAACTCCATTTCAGTACAGCATTCATCCACATAAAGATGGACAGTCAGAGCGGACCATCCAGACATTAGAGGACTTGTTGAGATCTTGCATTATGGATTTCGGAGGTAACTGGGAGGACCGCCTGCCATTGGTAGAATTCGCTTACAACAACAACTATCATTCGACTATCTAGATTGCACTGTTTGAAGTATTGTATGGTAGACCTTGCCGGACACCCACCCTCTGGGAGGAGGTTGGAGAGACCCAGCTGCTAAGACCTTATAGAGCTCGGTAGGAGGCAGAGTTGGTCCGCACTATCAAATGGAGGATGTTTGAGGTGCAGGACCGTCAGAAGAGTTATGTTGATCGGAGACGGAGACCCCTAGAGTTCTCTACTAGCGACCATATATTTCTAAGAGTCTCACCCACGAAAGGGGTGAAGAGATTTGGTCTCCGAGATAACCTAGCTCCATGATACATTGGGTCTTTCCAGATTTTGGAGATGGTTGGAGCGGTAGCTTACCGTCTGGCACTACCACCGTCTCTGGTAGACATTCACGATGTTTTCCATGTGTCCATGCTGAGGAGATATGTACCCAACCTAGCACATATTCTTTCAGATATATCAGTTCTCATTCAATCGGACGTTACCTACGAGGAAGTTCCAGTACGGATTCTGGACTACGAAGAGCGTCAGCTGCGAAACAAGACTATCTGACTGGTTAAAGCCAGATGGCAGAACCATTCTGATGAGGAGGCTACGTGGGAGCTCGAGGATACGATCCGAGCTCGATACCCCCATCTTTTTACTTGAGGTATGTGGGTTAGATTTCCGTTCAACATTCATACTGTGTATCTATTACTAGTACATGCTGATGGTAGATAACAAAATTTGAGGACCAAATTTTTATTAGTGGGGAAGAATGTAAAATACTGTAATGAAATAATAATGGAATAATAAGGTTTAATGGATGAATAACCTTAACGGAATTTTTATAAATTTTCTAAAAAAAATTCGGAGCTCATATGACGTATTTAGAGGGGATGAATTTATAGGCGGGGGAAAAGTTTGTTTGGAAATACCATTTAAGTGGGAGTTGATTAAGGAATTAACTTAGAGGTTGATTACTTAAACCTAAGTATAAATATTAAATACCTAGGTAATATCTCTCATTTCCCCCCTTTCTCCGCCCGATCCCTTGCCCTCTCCCCTCTCGCTGCGCCGACTCACCCTTCTTCTCCACCGCGACCACTTCCCCTCCTCTGCCCGTCGCCTCCCCGCCGTGGAGATCACGATCGCGCCAGCGCCTTCCCACTCACCGCCGGTCAGGACTTCCATTACCTCCACTCCTCATCGCGGCTCTGCCTCTACTCTCTCTCGTGTGATTCCGCCGCGTCGCCCGGCCGATCCACCACTGTTCTTTCCATCTCCTCTCGATCTTCTCTCGCCAGAAGTCGAGCACCCAAGTCCTTCATTCTTCTGTGCCCTAGCTCCCAATCCACCGTCGACCGAGTTCTCGTCTTCCCGATCTGAGGCGCCACCTCTTCACGGGTTGATATTCGGCCAAGAGCAAGGATCCAAACCCTAGTTTTCTCCCTGTGCCAATGCCACCTCCTTATTGAAGGCCAGATCAGAGACATCGTCAGTTGAGGTAGAGCTGTCGATCTTCTCCCGTGCCCTAGATTCTACCATCGGGTCCTTCTTCGCCCACCTCTTCAGTCACTTTCTATGAAGTCTTCGGCAGAGAGGAAGCGAATGGCACTGATTTAGGTAAGACATGGTTGATATCAGATTTGGTAGGGATTGGAGTTGCATTTTATGTATATGGATGTTGTGTTTAATTGGTTGGTCGACCACTATAGATACAGTCATCGTTTACTGGCAACGGCTTCTCCTAGCTCCAGCAACAATTCCCAACAGGTGTGTTTTCAGGCCGTAAGTCAATAGTGGTGGCTTGAGTTGAGGTAAGGTGTAGAGAATTTGATCTTTACTGTAGCTTACACTTGGAATTGAAGCTAGGAAATATTAGGTATGATTGATCCAAGTGGTTGTCTTGATAATTAAGGTTAAACGTTGGATCTAATCTAGGCTACGGGTTAGACTCGATTTATGTAGTTTACCAGGATTAATGAGGGAACTTGGGGTTTCTTAGTTTAATAAAATTTTTGATTTAGCTACTAGATACATATTAGAGTGGATTAATTATGTGCAGGTTATTACAGGACTTTGATTCGAGACAAGCGTCTCGACGTGGGATCTATCTGATACGACCTTCTTTTTTAGGCGGATACCTTTGACTTATCTCTTTTAATATTGTCATTCTGATATGTGTAATAGGTTATAGCTAGTAGCAATGGTTATGTTTATATCCGTCTTGGTATGTCATTACTTGATACTTGTAGTATACCCATATTATTATCTGTTATGCATTTATGCTTATGCCTCTTGATTTTTGCCATGTGTACTTATATTCATAGAAGTAGTGGCATACAATACATTACCGGATATATGTCGAGCTACTAGATATACCTGGCATGTGTACCTAAATTTATTACTTGGTATGTGTACCTAGATTTATGATATTTAGATCATTGTTATGAATTCGATTTTTCTTTTGGTACATATTATTTGGAGACTATTATATTAGAGATATAAATATTCCCTATGTCCTAGTCATTTATTGGTTTATAGTTAAGATCTTATATCTAAGAAAATGAATTAAAATATGCCAGTGCTTTTCAATCTTAAATAACCCTTATGTTTGGGTATGTTTCTCTTTCCCATAGTTCAAATTATGAAACATATCCTTTATTGCAGATCCTAAGCTTTTGCTTCATTTTCCTATGATTAAGGTTTAGAATTACAATTCTGGTGCTGATTTTGTTGGGCGGCCAGAACAAGAGGGTTGCATGCTAATTAACATATAGTGTGTCATCACTAGATAGAGTCAAGTAGAAGGGTGAAGAGGAATGAGTAAAAGGAAGAATACCTACCTCTGTTATATTTGAATATTACTTTATAAATTATTTTAAAA
The DNA here is from genome assembly GCF_018446385.1 of Zingiber officinale. Classification (NCBI taxonomy): domain Eukaryota; kingdom Viridiplantae; phylum Streptophyta; class Magnoliopsida; order Zingiberales; family Zingiberaceae; genus Zingiber; species Zingiber officinale. The sequence goes on from NC_056001.1 coordinate 41,983,753, forward strand.
GTGTTTTAAAAATACTTTATAAATTATTTTTTTAATATTTTAAAAAATACTTTGAAAAATCTTTGATAACAACTTTTATTGGAAACTACTTTAAAAATCTTTTTAAAAATTACTTGAAAAATACTTTAAGAATATTTTCTTAAACTTATTGAAAATAGTTTGAAAAATATCTTGAAAATTCTTTTTCACACCTAACTTGTGTTTCCTAATTTGTAACTTATCTGCAAGTTTGTGATTATTGTTTGTTATGCTTTTATATTTTTGATGAATGACAAAATGGGAGGATAGAAAAAGTAAAACTTAGAAAATGTTAAAAATCCAAAGCTTAAGAGAATAAACATCATTAGTATTAGTTTTTTCTTTTAATCATGCTATTATTGTTTTACATATTTTTTTGTTAATTTTAATTTAAGTTGTCATTACATCAAAAAATGAGAGATTTTTAGTACAATTGACACTAATAATTGAACTTTGATTTTGATGAATGATAAATGGTTAAAGTTAAATTTTGTGTGATCTGATACTTTTAACGAGTATGTTGGAATTGACGGGTTTAGTAGACTTGGCACTAAGCTGAAGCCCAATTAGATCTGAGGGCTTGATAACTGGCATGAAGTCTAGATAAGTTAAGGTATGACCCGATATCTGGCAGGAAGTCCAGCTGGTTTACGGGATCTGACAATTGGCTGAAGTCCAGTTGGGTTTGCAGACCTGACAATTGGCAGGAAAACCAGGTAGGTCAAGAGGTAAGTTAAATGACTGTAAATGGTAAGTAAAAGTAAGTCACTGGAGAATAGTGATCCAGTGAGGACGAGTCCTAGTGGGACTATAGGCGTTAGTCCAGTTTAGAACCATTTTGAAACTCTAAGCTAAGATCATGTCTAGATCCTGGTATTGATAAGACATGATCTAATACATAATCATTTTATTTTAACTGTGTTAATTCTGTTTTACATGTTATATTTTATTTTGTGGATTAATGCTTTTTTATAGGGTTAATTTGTAAAAATCAGTCTTGGATGAATAGTATCGGTATCAGTATCACGCCCGAGAGGAGTCCCTGCCCGACAAGCGGACAACATCTTCGCCTTTATGACAATATACGAAACTTGGATACATAGTCACACGATTGTACGAGTATAATAACCTACATCCTACACGACTGGAATAAAAACACAATCACGTAGTATACAACCCACACCGCTTGAAACAAAGACATAGTGTAAGACACAAGGAAACCCCATAAACCAGAAGTGATAAATTGCTAGCTGACTAGGCTTTATACAACAACCATTAGAAACGACAAAAGTAGCCACAATGCTACACCAAGTCCAAGTCAAAATTATTATAATATCGAATCCTTAAAGAAAACTAAGGAAATGCAAGAAAAGCAAAAAGCACAATAGAAGTTGTCCTCAGATATGACATGGGACTGGTAAATATGATACTTCAAGCGACTATGCAACATCTACCTGCTACCTGAAAAACATAAAAGTATAAATGGGGGTGGTGAATCCGGGTGACTCAGTAGATAATAGACATAATAGTGCATGGTCAACATAAAACATGGAGATCAAAGTATATAGTCTCAGTATGGACATAAAAATATGATTATAAATGACATAATAAATGCACATAATCATAATTGGCCTAATGAATGCATATACTCATAGTTGGCATAATGAATGCACATATCCAATCTGAATCTAACACGCATGGTATAGTAATCAGTAGACTCACTAGTAATCAGCAATAGATATGCTCATAACACCTGAGCAATACAACTAACAACACATACATGCACGGTAAATGAACATGTATGAAGCATGACAACCATATGCAACAATCATAGATCAAACAAATGCAATGATCCTGTCCGAACTATGAGTTGATGAAAGCTGGGGACATGACACTCTCTGTTGGCTCCGTGTAGACGTCGGGATGAGGTGGACCTCCGGCGAACCTACAACAAAGCCGGGCCGAGAAGGGGTTCCCAGCGACGACCCTCCGACGCTCAAGTCAGGCTAGAAGAAAGCTGAAGCAAGATAAGGAGAACTATAGGTACAGTATATTTAATTGCATACCTCCGTCGAAGTCTAGGGGTCCTTATATAGGCCCCCGGGGAGACGCGTGCACGCTCATCGACGCGTGCGCGCTTCCCCAAACATACCTCAAAATAGACGTGTCAGAAAAGCACGCCTGACGCCATACCGCAACCGCCCGAGCATATCTCTGACATGACAGTGGAAACTTCCACCGTATGATTCTCTGTCCGGTCTGACCACCGACCATGCTGTCTGTCAGTGACACATTTCTCGAGAAGGATATCTCTAGCTGTCCCCTTTGTACTCTTCTACACCTTCTGTCTGTTACCATTCCGAGCGGGAAAACCGCTCGGCCATACTAGCGTCCAGGAGGGACAGACACTAGACCGAGCAGACTGTCGGCTCAGCCTCCAGCTCCGATGGGCATGTCATCTCCGCTGGTCCGCTGCTGGTGCTTTGTTCGTCTGAGCTGGCAAGTTGTTAATCCGTCACTCAGCCGAGCGGACCGACTGCTTGGCGCATCGGCTCTCTTAAGCGGACCCCTGAGCGTCGAAAACCTGACCTGTGGTCGAGTTGTCTTTGGGCCGATCCGAGTACTGATGTGGGCGCTCGACCAAGTAGCCTCCCGCTCGGCCAAGTAGCCTTCCGCCCGGCCAATACTATACATTGACCGCCTTAACTTTAACATCCACGGGCCATCAATCCCTATCCGTTCAGGACCCCCCCTCTTAATACTGGATCACCTGCCTCCCCCTCAAGTCTAGTTGAAGGAGGCTACAAGTCCGACTGACTAGACTACTGGACTGGCGAAATCACGACCGCTCTGCCCCTGGCAGAAATATTTATCCGATCGGGAACTGTGTAGTAGATGATGTCGCTCGGCCTATCACCCGCCAGCACTTGGCGAATATTGGTCTTACGGCCGTCTGCCTTGCCGACCCAGCGTCAATCGACGCTGACATCCCCCAGATTTCCTCAGGATTTACTCAAATCCGGGCCATTAAGGGCGAGCATGCGCCCTCGCCTGCGTAATGGGGGTCATTAAATGCGCCCAATGGAGTGATGCCACGTGGCCAAGCGGCCGTCATCGCCTGCTCGAGCTGTCAGGCTCGATGTGACCTCTAGCACTTTGAATTCAACGGGCGGATGCACTCCTCTCGTGCCCTGGATCGGGCGGTCCCTGCAGCTCGAGCCCAACCTTTATAAGGTCGCCTCCTCTCCTTTCGCCGCTTCCGCTTTATCGCGCCCGTGTTCTTTGACGGTTCCTGCTCTATTCTCCAACGAACCAATTCTCCGCATTCCGGTCATTAACTTTCTTCTCCGACAATCCTTTTCTCTGTAAGAACTCTTTGCCCGCTCCTTTTTTGCTTTCTTCGCGCTTTTCTTTGCCTTCCGGTGGTATCTGTGCTCCGTAGGCACGGTTTTGCTCATCGCCTTCGTTGCCTTCGACTTTTCCTTTGCTTTGCATTCCGGCTGTAATGGCTAGTTCTTCTGCCCCTCTCCCGGTCTTTGGTATCAAACCATGGAGAGTAGGTTTGATTCGGGAGATGCCTTCAAACTAATCAATACCTATGACATCCCTTCTGACCATAAACTCGTTTTGGCCGAGTCATCTGACCGGCCACATGACCCGTCGGCCGGGACTGTTACCTTCTTCCGCGACCAATTCATAGGTGGCCTTAGGTTTCCGATCCACCCATTTATCTTAGAAGTTTGAAATTATTTTGGTATTTCGCTCGGCCAGCTCGTGCCAAATTCCTTTAGGCTGTTGTGCGGCGTAGTCGTGCTCTTCCGAGTGCACAATATTCCACTTAAACCCCGAATCTTCCATTATTTCTACTACCCAAAGTAGTCCGCGCTAGGTACCTTCTTGTTTCAAGCTCAGATCGGTCTAGTTTTCTTTGATAAAATGCCTACCTCCAATAAGCATTGGAAAGAGCATTTTTTCTTCATGAGTCTCCCCGAGCCGACACCTTTCCGAACCCAGTGGCAGACTGTTTTGCCACCTCCCCCCGACCTGAAGAGGCATAAAACAGAGCCTGCTTTTCTGCACGCGGCTAACTTGTTGGCCGGGTTGAAGCTGGACATCAATAAGCTACTACCCGAAGGGATGATGTACCTATTTGGTTTAAGCTCGATCAGAACGCGACTTCCGAACGACCCTGGTAAGAAATGACTTTATCCCCCTTTCTTTGAGTCTAACTGATTTTTTTCCGCTTTTCTGCAGGCGAGACTATGATGAAATCGGTGGTGTTCGGCATGCTGAAATGCAAGGTCGCTGAGATAGAGGCGGCTGCAGCACAGGAGGCGGAGAAACTTGGCCTAACCCCGATTGGCTCGCATGAAGGTGAGAGTGACGAGGCGCAGACGGCGGGCAAGACGTCTGCCGCTCGGACGGTTACCCCCGAGGCAGCCGGTGAGACTGCCCCTTCAAGCATGCCATCGGCCGCTAGGCCTAAGGAAGCTGAGTCTGCTGAAGATGAAATTCCATTGGTTGGGCGCAAACGCCGCCGCATGGGCACCCCAACCCTCTCGGCCGCCTCTGTCGTTCACGTGTCCGAACATATGGGCGACCCTCCTCTTACTCCAGCGTCTGTGGAAGCACTGTCGTCAGACCAGACCCTATCTCAAGGAGACTAGCCTTCCGACCCCGTCGCCGCTCAGCCTCTTAGCTTGCTCCCTCCAGCTCGCCAGATAATCAAGCGCTCTCTCATCCGCTTTGAGCCGGTCGGACAAACTTCTGCTCCTTCCGCGTCCGCTCAGTCCACTCCGGGCCGGCACAAGACTATCAAGGCTCTGCTCCACCTGCCGACAGAGGAATATTTGCAGAAGGCTGACCATCCGTCGAGCCCCGAACACTTGATAACAATTCGGGGGCCCCTCGCAAAAGTCTGGGAGGATGCCCGAGCGCGCGTGGGCATGATACCACCTAGGCTGCTCGACAACAGCTATCTGCAACAAACTACTGGGGTAACTCTTATAAACTTTTTCTTCTTATCCTCTGTTCGGTACTTTACGTTTTTAACCGAATCGCAGCATTGGGTCGAGAGTATAGCCATGTGCCATCGCTTAGCTTTCCTCGAGGAGGAATTCAAAAAACTCAAGGTCTTTGGAGGGACCCCTCTTCAAGGCCCTTCCTAAGCCGAGCTGAAGGTCGATCTGGAGAAGACCAACAAACTACTGGAGGCCGAGCGGCACAGATCCTCGGGCTTGCAGACCATGGTAGACCGGCTAGAGACCCAAGTCAAAACATATGACAAGAAGATCACATTGGCCACCAAAAGGAAGAATCAGGTCGTCACCGACCTGGAGGCGAAGAATGCTGAGGCTCGGGCTCTTGAGGCGAAAATCAGTGAATTGACCGAATTGCTAACCACTGAGAAGGACGGACGCTCGACGGAGGTGGCCACTCTTCAGAGTGATCTGAAGACCCTCCAAGACGCACTAGAGGCCTCCCGAGCTGCCTTTAAAGAATATCAAGACTCTAAGCCGAGCCGGGGTTGCTATCATGCAGCAAAACTATATCCGCTCGGAGAAGTTTGTGAAGAAAGTCTGTGATCGGCTCGTCCACGCATTCGAGTTGGCCATTACTGCCATGGTCGACTACCTGAAGACCAAGGGCCGGCTTCCTGAGGACTTCACCATTCCCGTCCGCGACCACGCTGACCTTCTGACCATGATTCCAGACGAGAATTTTAATTATTTAGAGTGAAGTCGTGGATGTATATTGGTCGTCCAGATGATATTATTTTGCTGTAATCGTCGTTCGGTTAGTTTTGATGAATGAATCTTTCTATGTCCTTGGTCGCTTGTCTATTCACCTGCGTATTTGAACCGCGTGACTCGTGAGCCCTAAGTTTTGTTGAGCTTTTGTGATGCCAAGGCTGGGCCCTCTAGCTTCCGTTAAGCAATCTACAAGTCAGGTTTTCAATTGCCGATCCATAAACTCCGGGCCGGGGGATTTATAGTCGCCGGTCCGACTCTGGGATTTAACGTCGTCGCTCGACGATCTTTCGAGCGGGCTATTTATGGTCGCCGCTTCGACCCTAGAGTTTAATATCACCGCTCGACGGTCTTCAGGCCGGGGGGTTTATAGCCGCCGGTCCGACTCTAGAGTTTAACATCGCCGCTCGACTGTCGAGCGGGATATTTATGGTCGCCGCTTCAACCCTAGAGTTTAACGTCGCCGCTCGATGGTCTTCAGGCCGGGGGGTTTATAGTCGCCGGTCCGACTCTAGGGTTTAACGTCGCCGCTAAACGGTCTTCAGGCCGGGGGGTTTATAGTCGCTGGTCCGACTCTAGAGTTTAATGTCGCCGCTCGACGGTCTTCAAGCCGGTGGATTTATAGTCGCCGGTCCGACTCTAGAGTTTAACGTCTCCGCCCGACGGTCTTCAAGCCAGTGGGTTTATAGTCGTCGGCCCGACTCTAGAGTTTAACGTCGCCACTCGATGGTCTTCAAGCCGGTGAGTTTATAGTCGTCGGTCCGACTCTAGAGTTTAACGTCGCCGCTCGACGGTCTTCAAGCCGGTGGGTTTATAGTCGCCGACCCAACTCTAGAGTTTAACGTCGCCGCTCGACGGTCTTCAGGTCGGGGGGTTTATAGTCGTCGGTCCGACTCTAGAGCTTAACGTCTCCGCTCGACGGTCTTCAAGCCGGTGAGTTTATAGTCGCCGACCCAACTCTAGAGTTTAACATCGCCGCTCAACGGTCTTCAGGGTGGTGGGTTTATAGTCGCCGGCCCAACTCTAGAGTTTAACGTCGCCGCTCGACGGTCTTCAAGAAGCTCGGTCGTTCGGCGTGCACTAGTTATATCTTTTCATGATCTTATTCCTGCATTCAAAGGATAGCGTAGAACGGGAATACACTCAATTAATTACACAGACGCACCTTTTACCCAGCTCGATACGGCTGGAGGTGACTAGCGCTCCATGGTTGTTCCAGCCGTCGTCCGTCTTGATCTTCAAGGTAGTATGCACCCGATCGGAGCTTCTCGATGACCTTGAAGGGTCCCACCCAGGGAGCCTCCAGCTTGCCCACATCACCGACTGGCTTCACCTTCTTCTATACTAGATCGTCGACTTGGAATGCTCTGGGGATTACTCGCCTATTGTAATTTTGCTTCATTCTCTGCCGGTATGTCATTAGCCGAACAGCTGCTTTAGCTCGCACTTCATCTACCAAATCCAACTCCAGCTGCCTCCGCTCGGTGTTGTCCGCGTTGTATTGTTGCACCCGATCGGATTCGATCCCGACCTCTACTGGCACGACCGCCTCTCCTCCGTACACCAAGTGGAACGGCGTGACCCCCGTTCCTTCCTTAGGAGTCATGTGGAGTAGCCATAAGACGCCGGGGAGTTCGTCCACCCAGCTGCCTCCGAGGTGGTCGAGCCGAACCCTCAGAATTCGAAGAATTTCCCGGTTAGCGACTTCAGCTTGTCCATTACTCTACGGGTATGCCACAGAGGTGAAGTGTTGATCGATGTCGTACCCTTCGCACCATTCTTGGAGCTCTTGTCCGACGAACTGCCACCCATTGTCAGACACGAGCTGCCTTGGAATGCCAAACCGACATATGAGATGCTGCCAGATGAATTTTTTGACCATCTGCTCGATGATCTTGGCCAGTGGCTCTGCCTTAACCCATTTGGAGAAGTAGTCCACCGCTACCAGTAGGAACTTCCTTTACCCAGTCGCCATAGGTAAGGGTCCCACGATGTCCATGCCCCACTGGTCGAATGGACAGGATACCGTCGATGCCTTCATCTCTTCCGTCGGTTGGTGGGAGAAGCTGTGGTATTTCTGGCAGGAAAGGCAAGTGGCTACAGTCCGAGCAATGTCTTCATGGAGAGTTGGCCAGAAGTACCCGACCGACATGATCTTCCTAGCTAATGATCGGTCGCCTGGGTGTCCCCCGCAAGATCCTTGATGTACTTCCTTCAATATATATTCCGCGTCTTCCGAACTGACGCACTTTAAAAGCGGTCAGGAAAAAGCTTTCTTGTAAAGCTGATCCCCGATGAGGGTGAACCGATCGGCTCTCATTCTCAGAAGCCGGGCTTCATCCCGATCGGATGGAGTGGCTCCTGACCGCAGAAACTCTACTATAGTCGTCCTCCAGTCGCTAGGGAACGTGAGGCCCTCCATCCTGTCAATATGCGCTACTAAGGATATGTGCTCGATTGCCTGTTGAGCGCCGATCGGTGTTATTGAACTAGCCAGCTTTGCCAACTCATCTGCTACCTGGTTGTCTGCCCGGGGAATTTTTTGCACGACCACCTCGCCAAAGCTGGTCTAGAGTCTTTCAAAGGTCTCCACGTAGAGCTTGAGCCTTGCATTGTTGACCTCGAAAACTCCTGAGAGTTGTTGAGCGGTGAGCTGAGAGTCAGAGAAGATAATCACTCAGCTTGCTCCCACATGTCGGGCGGCCTGCAGTCCCGCTATGAGGGCTTCATATTCCGCCTCATTATTAGTAGCTCAATAATCCAACCGAACGGACAGATGCATCCGCTCCTCCTGTGGTGAGATTAATAGAATGTCGACTACGCTCCCGAGTCAAGTTGATGACCCATCCACATAGACCTTCTTAGAAGCCTTAGGCTCGGGGCTATGTACTTCCGTGACGAAGTCCGCTAGGGATTGCGCTTTAATTGCCGTGCGGAGCTGGTATTGAATATCAAATTCACTGAGCTCAGTAGTCCATTTAATCAGCCGTCCGGACGCCTCTAGGTTGAGGAGGACTCTCCCTAGAGGGTTGTTCATCATGACAATGATTGTGTGCGCTAGAAAATAGGGCCAGAGTCTCCGAGCGGCAAGGATTAAAGCGAATGTGAGCTTTTTGAGACCAGTGTAGCGGGACTCAGCATCCTTTAGAATATGACTTAAGAAGTACACAGACTGCTCTTCGCCATTTTGCCTTACTAGCGTCGAGCCGACAGCCTGCTCGGTCGAGGATAGGTAGATACGGAGCGGTTCCCCGATGACTGGCTTAGCTAGTACAGGTAATGAATTCAGATACACCTTTAATTCTTCGAAAGCCTGATCACACTCTGTGTCCCATTGGAATTTGGCTGCTCGTCGCAAAATCTTGAAGAATGGCAAACTCCGGTCGGCTGTTTTAGAGATGAATCATGACAAGGCTGTTATCCGTCCAGTGAGGCGTTGCACTTCCTTCATGCTTCGGGGCGGTGGCATGTCCTGCAGCGCCCTCACTTTGCTAGGGTTCGCCTCGATGCCCCGTTCGGTAACAATGTAGCCCAGGAATCACCCACCTTTCGCCCCGAACAGACACTTCTGGGGGTTCATCTTAACTCCGTACATTCTCAGCGTCCAGAAGGTTTCTTCTATATCTGCACACAGGTCGACCGCTCGGAGTGATTTAATAAATGTCATCTACGTATACCTCCAAGTTTCGCCCGATCTGCTTTCGGAACACTCTGTTCATAAGTCGTTGACACGTGGCACCCGCTTTCTTCAGCCCTAACGACATTACCTTGTAACAATAGGTGTCGTCCGCCGTGATAAAACTCACTTTCTCCATGTCTTCTTGGGCGAGCGGCACCTGGTGATAACCCTGATATGCATCCAGCATGCATATCAGCTCACATTTGGCGGTCGAGTCCACCATTTGGTCGATCCGGGGCAGAGGGTAGAAGTCCTTCGGGCACGCCCTATTGAGGTCCCGGAAATCGATGCAGACCCTCCACTTGTTACCCAGCTTGGAGACTAGCACCACATTTGCCAACCAGCTCGGGAATTTCACTTCTCGTATATGGCCGGCTTCCAGCAACTTTTCGACCTCCGCTCGGATAATGACGTTCTGCTCTGCGCTGAAGTCCCGCTTTCTCTGCTTCACTGGCCGAGCGTCCAGTCGGACATGGAGCTCATGCTGCGCTACACTCGGTGAAATGCCCGACAACTCGTGGGTTGACCATGCGAAGACATCATGGTTGCGTCGTAGGCACTCGACTAGCTCCTCCCTCTGGTCTCCCTCCAGGTCAGACGCTATGAATGTTGTGGCTTCTGGCCGGTAGGGTTGGATCTGTACTTCCTCCTTTTCCTCGTAAACTAAAGTTGGAGGCTTTTCAGTCACGGTGTTTTTCGCGTGGACCTGGACTCGGCTCAGACCATTTCCACATAGCATCGTCGGGCGGCCAGCTGGTCTCCTCGGACTTCACCCACTTGATCCTCCACGGGGAACTTGATCTTCTGGCAGAAAGTGGAGACAACCGTTCGAAATTCGTTGAGGGTGGGTCACCCCAATATGGCATTGTAAGTGTTGGTTGCTACTCGGAAAACCTAATGGTTCGATTGTACAAAAATTTTGTACAAAGGTCTGAACCTTTTCCTAGCTACCATGTATTCTTTTAAATTAAACTTGGATCGCCTGCGGAACTTAACACGTTTGATCCAAAGTTTAATCTATTTGTTCTTTTAGGTTTAGACTTGGATCTCCTGCGGAACTTAACATGTTTGATCCAAATCACCTAGGTTATTAATTTCATTAAATATTAATTTCCAAAATTGGCTTCCAGGACTGCATGGCGAGGCACATGGCCTTCTTGGATATGGGAACAACCACCACCGCCTAGACAAAGCCTTTTAAGGAAAGCTAATATTTAATTTCCTTAAATAACTTTAGGTCAACCGAAAAGAACAATCAAATCACAAGGAAAAGAAAAAAACAAAAGAACACAACATCGAAAACAAATTCGAAATACTAGAATCGCATGCCTCTTATATTTGGTATTTTTACAAAGAAGTAAAACTAGTATGATGCGGAAATTAAATACTAGTATATCTTTTATTTTGCAAGCAAAAACCTCTAGGTCTTCTACCGTATTCCTCTTCTAACCTCGGACGTTGTGTGGGCAACGATCTTCCGAGATGAGAAACCACCAAAGCGCCTTCTTCTCCTTTCTTCAAGTTTCGGCCAAGCACAATGCTTCCAAAAGATGAAGATCTTTTTCCACCAACCAAGCTCCAAGGGATGTAAGCTTTCTCTCCTTCTTCTCCAAGCTAGAATCCGGCCACCACTTGATCTCCAAAGAAGATGTGAGGTTCACCCACAAAGGATGGAGAGAAGAGAAAAAGAGGAAGAGGCCGGCCACACCAAGGAAGAAAAGAGGGAGAAAATAATAGAGGTTGTTCACCATGAAGCCTCCTCTACCCCCTCTTTTATAATCCTTGGTCTTGGCAAATAAGGAAAATTTAATAAAAACTTCCTTAATTCTTTTTCCATTAAAAAAATTATTTAATTAAAAATAATTTTCTCTTCTCCAATTTATTTGGTCGGCCACTCTTCTCCCCAAATCAAGGAAAGTTTTAATTAAAACAAAAATTAAAACTTCCTAATTTGTCTCTAGAAATTTATAAAAAATTTCTCCAATAATTTTCATCCCTTCATGATTGATTAATAAAAAGGAAATTTTATAAATTAAAATCTTTCTTTTAAACATGTGGATAAAAAGAAAGTTATCTCTAAAAATTAAAATCTCTTTTAATCTACAGATAAGGAAAGATATCAAATCTTTTCTTAATCTCTTGTAGAAACTTATAAAAGGGAATATTTAATTTTTAAACTCTCTTTTAAATCATGAACATGGTTAAAAAGGAAAGTTTTCTTAAAATTTAAAATCCACCTTTTAATCAACAAATAAGGAAAGATTTCAAATTTTAAACTCTCTTTTAAACATGTAGATGATTTACAAATAAGGAAAGTTTTTACCAAAAATTAAAACCATCCTTTTAATCTACAAATAAGGAAAGAGATTAATCTCTTCTCTTAATCTTTTGTAGAAAGCTATAAAAGGAAATTTTTAATTTTTTAAACTCTCTTTTAAAATCATGATATCCACATAAGAAATAATTTTAATAAAAAAATCCTTTTTAATATTCTAGTGGCCGGCCACCTAAGCTTGGGACCCAAGCTTTGGCCGGCCACCAACTTGGCTCATCCACTTGGTCTTGGCCGGCCCTAGCTTGGGTTCAAAGCTAGCTTAGCCGGCCCTATTGGATGGGTAAGAAGGTGGGTATGTGGTGGGTATAAATCTCTATATACAAGAGGCTACGATAGGGACCGAGAGGAGGAATTGGTTTTGGTCTCCCGATGAAATTAAGCATCCCGTGTTCGCCCTGAACACACAACTTAATTTCATCAATAATAATTCATTCCACTAAAGAACTATTATTGAACTACCGCACCAATCCCAAATTACATTTTGGGCTCCTTCTTATTATGAGTGTGTTAGTCTCTCTGTGTTTAAGATAACAAATGTCCACTAATTAAGTAAGTTACTGACAACTCACTTAATTAATATCTTAGTCCAAGAGTAGTACCACTCAACCTTATCGTCATGTCGGACTAAGTCCACCTGCAGGGTTTAACATGACAATCCTTATGAGCTCCTCTTGGGGACATTCTCAACCTAGATTGCTAGGATACAGTTTCCTTCTATAATCAACAACACACACTATAAGTGATATCATTTCCCAACTTATCGGGCTTATTGATTTATCAAACTAAATCTCACTCATTGATAAATTAAAGAAATAAATATCAAATATATGTGCTTGTTATTATATTAGGATTAAGAGCACACACTTCCATAATAACTGAGGTCTTTGTTCCTTTATAAAGTCAGTATAAAAAGAAACGACCTCTAATGGTCCTACTCAATACACTCTAGGTGTACTAATGTAATTATATAGTTAAGATAAACAAATACCTAATTACACTACGACCTTCCAATGGTTTGTTCCTTTCCATCTTGGTCGTGAGCTACTGTTTATAATTTATAAGGTACTGATAACATGATCTTCTGTGCGTGACACCACACACCATGTTATCTACAATATAAATTAATTGAACAACTACATTTATCATAAATGTAGACATTTGACCAATGTGATTCTTATTTCTAGATAAATGTTTATACCAAAAGCTAGGCTTTTAGTATACATCCTAACAGTAAGCAGAGGGGGCATCGACCACTATGAAATTAGTGGTTCTCGTTCTTCACAACGACTCCTCACCCAGCGATATAGCCAGCCTAGTCTGGCTGACCGGCAAGACCTCGTTGCCAGTGAATCCATACAAGGGTGTTGTCATCGGGAGCAGCTCGGCACGATCAATTTGTAGTTGGTCGAACGTCTTTTTGAAGATAATGTTGACCGAACTGCCTGTATCAATAAAAATATGGTGAATAGTATAATTTGTTATTACCGTTCGGATGATGAGTGCGTCGTCGTGCGGCACTTCAACTCCTTCCAGGTCCCTAGGCCCGAAGCTGATCTCGGGACCCCATGCTCGCTCTTGGCTACAGCCTACTGCATGAATCCTTAGCTGCTGAGCATGTGACTTTCTGGCCCTGTTGGAATCTCCTCCCGTAGGGCCCCCAGCGATGATGTTGATTTCGCCCCGAGCGGTATTGCTTCGATTTTCCTCCTCCCGAGCGGAGGGCCTCGCTCGCTCCTGTGAGGTTCAAGGGTTGGCCCTCGGCGGATGATGGTGCTGCTGCTCGACCGACTCCCTGGCCCCACGTCGTCCGGTGTCCTGGTGTCGGGGGCGCCGATCAGGTGAAGGGGATCGGCAGCGATAGCTCCTAGGAGCGATCGGCGGAAGGCTCCGACAGTCACGGGTGTTGTGGGTGGTTGACTGGTGAAGTGAACAGAACATAGGAATCCATACCTTTCCCTTCTGCTTAGGCCGATCAGCCGCCACATGCTGGAAAGCTTGTAGTCTTGATTCGTGGTGTGGACGTACTCCTTCGGCTCGTGGTTCTCTTAGCGGTTGATGGCTGGTTGGTTGCCTTCGCTCGGCGGGCGCCAGCGGCTCAGTCGGTGTTTCTTTTCTTCTTGTCTCCTGGGCTTCCTCCACATTGATGTATTTATTGGCTTTGTGCAGCATATGGTCGTAGCTGCGAGGCGGCTTTCTGATGAGCGAGCGGAAGAAATCGTTGTCCACAAGTCCTTGTGTGAACGCGTTCATCATGGTCTCCAAGGTGACTATCAGGATATCCGTGGCCACCTGGTTGAAGCGCTGGATGTAAGCTCGGAGCGTCTCCCTCGGGCCTTGTTTTATGGCGAACAAGCTGACGCTGGTCTTCTGGTAGCGCCTGCTGCTCGCGAAATGATGAAGGAAAACCGTGCGGAATTCTTTGAAGCTTGTGATTTATCCGTCCGGCAGCCTCCGAAACCACCGTTGTGCCGATCCCGAAAGGGTGGTGAGAAATACCCTACACTTTACACCATCTGTATATTGATGTAAACTGGCCGTGTTGTCGAACTTACCCAGATGGTCATCCGGGTTGGTGGTCCTGTTATATTCTCCGATTGTCGGGGGCGTGCAGTGCCTTGGCAGTGGATCCTGAAGAATGACCTCGGAAAACTGTCGATTGATCCGCTCGGGGGATGACTCAGCCCGAGGCGTCTTCCCCTTCATAGCATCCCGTACGGGCGCTTCATCTGATGACCCTTGATTGGCTTGTGCCAGCTCGGATGGAGTCTAGAAGAATGCTCGATGAAACGAAATAGGGGCGGGCGGTGCATTCCCTGGAGTGCCGGTCTGACCTTTATTCTACGCCCATGTGGAGTATTGCTCCAATCGGTCCTCCTCCACCGCTCGGCCACCTGACGCCGAAGTTACCTGTTGTGCTAACCGCTCGGCTAGCGCCTTCTGTTGTTGCTGCTCCACGATTTTTATCGCTCTTGCCTCAATAAGGGCGTTAAGCTCCTCCTAAGAGAGCGTCACGGTGTGTGGTCGTCCAGCTCCTTCCATCTTCTCTGCTCGGATTCAGGTGCGTTCCCACAGACTGCGCCAATTTGATCCTGTCCGAACTATGAGTTGATGAAAACTGGGGATGTGGCACTCTCTGCTGGCTCCGCGTAGACGCCGGGATGAGGTGGACCTCCGGCGAACCTGCAACAAAGTCGGGCCGAGAAGGGGTTCCCGGCGACGACCCTCCGACCCTCCGACGCTCAAGTCAGGCGAGAAGAAAGCTGAAGCAAGATAAGGAGAACTGTAGCTACAGTATATTTGATTGCATACCTCCGTCGAAGTCTGGGGGTCCTTATATATGCCCCCGGGGAGGTGCGTGCACGCTCATCGACGCATGCGTGCCTCCCCAAACATACCTCAAAATAGACGTGTCAGAAAAGCACGTCTGACGTCATACTGCAACCGCCCAAGCATATCTTTGACATGACAGTGGAAACTTCCACCGTACGATTCTCTGTCTGGTCTGACCACCGACCATGCTGTCTGTCGGCGGCACATATCTCGAGAAGGATATCTCTAGTTGTCCCCTTTGTACTCTTCTACACCTTCTGTCTATTACCGTTCCGAGCGGGAAAACCGCTCGGCCATACTAGCATCCAGGAGGGACAGACACTGGATCGAGCAGACTGTCGGCTCGGCCTCCAGCTCGGACTGGCATGTCATCTCCGCTGGTCCACTGCTGGTGCTCTGTTCGTCTGAGCTGGCAAGTTGTTAATCTGTCACTCAGCCGAGCGGACCGACTGCTCGGCGCATCGGCTCTCTTAAGCGGACCCCTGAGCGTCGGAAACCCGACCTGCGGTCGAGTTATCTTCGGGTCAATCCGAGTACTGATGTGGACGCTTGGCCAAGTAGCCTCCCGCTCGGCCAAGTGATCTTCCGCCCGGCCAACACTATACGTTGACCGCCTTGACTTTGACATCCACGGGCCATCGATCCCTATCCGTTCAGGAACCCCCCTCTTAATACCGGATCATGCAATAATTACAAGCAAATGTAGATAGTATCTCTGAAAATTGTATCGCGCATAATATGCATATGCACAAGTATACGTCACTTCTAGACTCCTCTCTAAGCTACCACTCAATCAATGTGACCGAGTGAGTATGATTGTGACAATTGCTCACATCTCCAAGATATGACTACATCAATGTGGCCGAGATGGATAGGATATAGAGTAGCTATTAGCTACATAATAAAGAGAGTCACTGTCGACTCCAGCTACCACTACTCAGAGTGGTCGAGCGGGCACAACCAGGACAAGCTTAACTCAACTCAGAGTTAGCACTCCCTTGAGTGGCCAAAGAGGCAGCAACATGACTGACGACTTGTTGGGATGTATACTAAAAGCTTAACTTTTTGTATGAACATTTATTTTGAAATAAGAATCACATTGGTCAAATGTCTGCATTTATGTTAAATGCAGTTGTCCATTTAATTTATATTGTAGATAACATGGTGTTTGGTGTAACACAGAAGATCATGTTATCAGTTGCTTATAAATTATAAATAGTAGCTCATAACTAAGATGGAATGAGACAAACCATTGGAGTGGTTGTAGTGTAATTTGGTATTAGTTTATCTTAACTATAAAATTACACTAGTACACTATGTGTGTATTGAGCAGAACCATTTGAAGTTGTTTCTTTTTATACTGACTACATAAAAAAACAAAACCTTTGTTATTATGGATGTGCGTACTCTTAATCCCGATATAATAACAAGAACGTATACTTAGTATTTATTTCTTTGATTTATCAATGGGTGATATTTAGTTCATTAAATCAATAAGCCCGATAAGTTGAGAAATAATATTATTTATATGGTGTGTTGTTGATTATAGGAGGAAATTTTGTCCTAGTAATCTAGGTTGATGATGTCCCCTAGAGGAGCTCATAAGGATTGTCATGTAAACCTTGCATGTGGACTTAGTCCGACATGACAATGAAGTTGAGTGGTACTACTCTTGGAGCTAGATATTAATTAAGTGAGTTGTCACTAACTCATTTAATTAATGAAAATTCGATATCTTAAACACAAGGAGATTAAAAAAGAGATTAGTGGTACAAATCTTTCCTTATTTGTAGTTATCTACAATGGTTAAAAGAGATATTTTATTTTGTTAAAATATTTTCTTTTTGTAGTTATCTACAATGGTTAAAAGAAAGATTTTAATTTCCTTTTATAGTCATCCTCATGATTTTAAAAGAAAGTTTTAAAATTTTAAAATATTTTCTTTTATAGCTTTCTACAAAAGATTAAAGAGATATTTTAATTTTGTTAAAATCTTTCCTTATTTGTAGTGATCTATAATGTTTAAAAGAGAGATTTTAATTTTTGATAAAACTTTCCTTTTTTATAACCATGATTTAAAAAGAGAAGTTTTAATTAATCTTTCCTTTTTTGTAGTTGTCTACATATTTTAAAAGAGAGAGATTAATTTTTAAAACTTTCCTTTATTGCCATGTATAATAGGAAATTTAAAAAGAGAAAGATTTTAATTGTTTTAAATCTTTCCTTTTTGCTTTTGTGTGGCCGACTATATATTGTTTAAGAGGAAGTTTTAATTTTTTGCTTTAAAACTTTCTTTTTAAGTCATTAGCAAGGATTAAAAAGAAGTTTTAATTTTGTTTTAAAACTTTCCTTTTTTGCCTTGAGCAAGGATTATAAAAGAGAGGGAGAGGGAGCCTTCATGATAACATAACCTTAGTCTCCTCTCTTGATCCTTGTGTGGCCGGCCCTTGCTTCTTCCCTTGCTCCTTGTTTCTTTCTCTCACGGCCAGCGGCACATCAAGAAGTTCCTTTTCTTTGGTGGTCAGATACTTGGAAGAGAAGAAGAGAAGAAAGGAAGTTTCCTATTTTGGCATCCCTTGGTGGCACGAGAGTCTTGGAGGAGAAGAAAGCTTGGGTGGATTTCATCTTGGTAGATCGTCGCCCACACGACGTCCAATAGAAGGAGAGGAATACAACAGAAGATCAAGAGGTCTTTAGCTACAAAGAAAGGTATAACTAATTAATTGTTTCTGCTTCAAATTAATTAGTTAGTTTTCTTTATATAAATTCTGAAATACCTGTTAGGATGTATACTAAAAGCCTAGCTTTTGGTATAAACATTTATTTAGAAATAAGAATCACATTGGTCAAATATCTACATTTATGATAAATGTAGTTGTTCAATTAATTTATATTGTAGATAACATGGTGTGTGGTGTCACACACAGAAGATCTTGTTATCAGTACCTTATAAATTATAAACAGTAGCTCACGACCAAGATGAAAAGGAACAAACCATTGGAAGGTCGTAGTGTAATTAGGTATTAGTTTATCTTAACTATATAATTACACAAGTACACTTAGAGTGTATTGAGTAGGACCATTAGAGGTCGTTTCTTTTATACTGACTTTATAAAGGAACAAAGACCTCAGTTATTATGGAAGTGTATGCTCTTAATCCTAATATAATAACAAGCACATATATTTGATATTTATTTCTTTAATTTATCAATGGGTGAGATTTAGTTCGATAAATCAATAAGCCCGATAAGTTGGGAAATGATATCACTTATAGTGTGTGTTGTTGATTATAGAAGGAAACTGTGTCCTAGTAATCTAGGTTGAGAATGTCCCCAAGAGGAGCTCATAAGGATTGTCATGTTAAACCCTGCAGGTGGACTTAGTCCGACATGACGATAAGGTTGAGTGGTATTACTCTTGGACTAAGATATTAATTAAATGAGTTGTCAGTAACTCACTTAATTAGTGGACATTCGACATCTTAAACACAGGGAGACTAACACACTCATAATAAGAAGGAGCCCAAAAATATAATTTGGGATTGGTGCGGTAGTTTAATAATAGTTCTCTAGTGGAATGAATTATTATTGATAAAATTAAGTTGTGTGTTCGGGGCGAATACGAGATGCTTAATTTTATCGGGAGACCAAAACCAATTCCTCCTCTCGGTCCCTATCGTAGCCTCTTATTTATAGAGTACTATATCCACCTATACCCACCTTCTATACCCACCTAAAGGGGGTCGGCCAAGCTAGCTTGGAATCAAGCTAGGGCCGACCTAAGCATGGTTTAAGGTGGCCGGCCCTAGCTTGAACCCAAGCTAGAGGGGGTCGGCCATATTAAAAGAATTTTTATTTTTATTTTTATTATGTGGAAGATATAATTTATTAAAGAGAATTAAAATTAAAATATCTCTCTTGTAAAGGATCTACAAAAGATTAAAGAAAGAGATTAAATCTCTTTCCTTATTTGTAGATTGGTGAGATATTTTATTTTCTCTTTAAAAATTATTCACATGTTGAAAATTAAAATTATAGAAATTTCTTTTTATCAACCATAAAGAGATTTTTGAAGAGAAATTTTATTTTTAAAATTTTCGAAAACAAATTAGGAAGTTTTAATTTGTTGATTAAAACTTGTCTAATTTATTCCTCCATGATGTGGCCGGCCATTATAGTTTAATTGGAAAATTTTATTTTATTTTTCTCAATTAAATCAGGTCAAGGAAATTAAGGAAATTTTATTGTAATTAAATTTCCTAATTTACCAAGGCTAAGGAATATAAAAGAAGGAGTGGGGGTGCCTTCATTGGAACAACCTCTATTATTTTCTCTCCCTCTTTTCCTTGGTGTTGTGGCCGGCCATCATCCTCTCCCTCTCTTCCTCTTGTGGTGGTCGAATCCTTCATCTCCCTTGGAGCTCTTGTGGTGGCCGGATACTACTTGGAGAAGAAGAAGAAGAAGGAGAGAAAGCTTGCATCTCTTGGAGCTTGGTTGGTGTTTTGTTCTTCATCCTTGGTAAAGCTTCTTTATTGTGGCCGAACCTAGCTAGGAGGAGAAGAAGGTGGTTGGTGTTTTCTCATCTCGAAAGATCGTTGCCCACACAACGTCCGAGGTTAGAAGAGGAATACGGTAGAAGATCAAGAGGTCTTTCTAAAAGGTATACCTAGTAATTTTTCTTTCCGCATCATACTAGTTATTTTAGGAAATAATACCAAATACAAGAGGCTTACTATTCTAGTATTTCGAATATATTTTTCGATGTTGTGTTCTTTTGTTTTATTTTTCCTTGTGATTTGATTGTTCCTTTTGGTTAACCTAAAGTTATTTTAGGAAATTAAATATTATCTTTCCATAAAAGGTTTTGTCTAGTCGGTGGTGGTTGCTCCCATATCCAAGAAGGTCGTGTGCCTCGCCACGTCAGTACTGGGAACCAATTATGGAAATTAATATTTAATGGAATTAATAACTTAAGGTGATTTGGGTCGAACGTGTTAAGTTCCGCAGGAGACCCAAGTCAAAACCTAAAAGAACGAATAGATTAAGTTTTGGATCAAACGTGTTAAGTTCCGCAGGCGATCCAAAATTTAATTTAAAAGAACACATGGTAGCTAGGAAAAGTTTCAGACCTTTGTACAAAATTTTTGTACAGTGGAACCTCTAGGTTTTCCGAGTAGCAACCAACAATTGGTATCAGAGCTAGGGTTTTGCCTCTGTGTATTTGGTATTAGTTTAATTATGCACATGTCATACATAATTTAGGCAGGTTAATAGTAGGATGTGCTAACTTTGTGGATGCAGGATCCAACTATTATGGCTTATAGTTATTATGTGTGTGATTGGACCCTTGGACATGTCAAGGGCATTTTATTGTGTGTGCATGATTGTATTATAAAATACAGCAGGAGCTGTATTTAGTTTTATTAGGATTTTATTTTTGATCTAGTTACATGTACATTCCTTTTATGGAATATAGGATCGATGGATGTAAATTTTATTTTATGTTCGATCTAGTTTACATGTACATTCCTTCGAGGAATATAGGATCGAAAAATGTAAAATTCTATTTATGTCGCGGATCGAATCTTGCAAGGCGTGGAACCTTTTGAGGATCAGAGGCGCAGCGAAACAAGGAGCAAGATGGATGCGACAACTAGACCTGGTGGCGGTGGCCAAAGATGGCAGCAGCTAGGGTTGGCGACACACGGAGGACAGCAATAGATAAAAGTCATAATAGTTGAAAATTAGTTTTTCTATTTATTGCTTTTTATGCTGTGTTGTGTGTGTTTGTTAGTATGCATGCTAAGTAGGCTAGCATAGTCAAAATTCCTCACTTTAAATAACTAAGTGGGAGAGGGATTTATTTTTAAATAAATTTCACGGTCTCCATTACTGGTTTATAAGTGATGCAACAAGCTTGCGCGTTGGCTCTGAGTGTCTTCCTCCATATCGGATGAGCTTGTTTGCAGATCACTAGCTTAAACTTCCATTTTAGATGACTATAGAAAGTTAAATAAGAGAGTGTGATCTTCCCCATCGGAAGGGGCACAATCTTATTAATGGACTTAGTGTCAAGTAATGCTATACACTTAGGCACGTCTAATAATATCCTCCCCATCGGAGTCACTGCTATTGTTTGTGTGACCGAAGAAAACCAACTATTAATTTGTCAAATAAATAAGTTGACAAGATAATAAAATTAAAAACTCCTCTTACAAATGTTTGATTTTGTATACGTCCACACTATCGTGGCATACAAAATTCACGGTGTTTGAGGTAATTTTATTTTGTCATAAATATTTATTGACAAGATAATTAATGGGTAAAACCCTCCTCTTACAAATGTTTAAATTTTGTATACGTCCACACTATCGTGGCATGCAAAATTTACGGTGTTTGAGGTGTTGGTGAATTTAAATAATATTGTTTGAGGAATCAATGTTATTTTAAATTCAAAAGGTTTTGACTAAATATTTGATCAAAGACAGATCAACTATTAATTTTATTCGTCATAAAGTAAAGTTGACGAGATAATAAAATTAATGGATAAAATCTCTTTTTTGATTTTGTATACGTCCACACTATCGTGGCATACAAAATTCATAGGGATTTTAAAAGAATTGATCTTGACCAAATATTTTTGTGATTCTTAGGATTTAAAATGTTTGGTAATCCCCTAGTTGTTATACTATAGAAAAGACTTAGTAGTCCCAATTGTAAAAATTGGAAATAGGACTTGGACATTAAGGTAGTCTGTCCTTTTAGAACTAAAGAACAATATAGGTGTATTTAATTCATTAGTTGAAACATGTTTAGTGGTGTTATCTACCAGAACCTGGAGCGTAGATACAGATGCCATTAATCATGACCGCAATTCATTGCAGGGTTCCAGGAAACCCGACAACTAAATGAAAATAAAAACACCGTCCACATGGGCACTGCTGTAAAAGTGGCAGCTGTTGCAGTGGGAGATGTTTATCCTTTAATAGGAATAAAATATGGATTATTAGAAATTGTCTTTACATACTAAGTTTAGAAAGAACCTGATTTCAGTTTCTAAACTATTATAGAATAGATATTGTGTCTATTTTGATAACAAAGCTGTTATCAAGAAAAATAGAGAAGTTATCTATTCTGGTATGTTGGTTGACAATTTATAATCCAATAACTCCCACGATGCAATAAATGGAAATTATAACACATCTTCTAACTTTAAGAGGAAGCAACCTTCGGAAATGAACCAATTATATCTTTGGCATCTAAAGCTAGGTTATATTAACTTAAGTAGGATTCATTGGTAGCTGATGAACTTTTGGGTTCATTAGTAGTGGAAATCTTTCCAACCTGCGAGTCTTACTTGGAAGGAAAAATAACCAAGAAGCTTTTAAGTCTAAGGGGTATGGAGCCAAAGATATGTTGGAATTGGTTCATTCTGATTTGTGTGATCCTATGACTATCCAGGCAAGAGGTAGTATCGAATATTTCATCTATTTTATAGATAACTATTCAAGATACAAATACATTTACTTAATGTGCCGCAAGACTAAGTACTTTGATTAGTTCAAAGAGTACAAGGCTGATGCGGAGAAGCGTCAAAGTAAAAATATCAAGACAATACGGTGAGATCGTAGTGGCAAGTACCTCTTGGGAGAATTTAGGAGTCACTTATCAGAAGTAGGGATTCAATCCAAACTAACTGCATCTGGTACACCCCTACAGAATGGTGTAGAAAAAGGAATGTATAGGACTCTTATGGAAATAAGTAGATTGATGATGAGTTATTTTGAAAATTACCAAATTCATTTTAAGGATATACTCTGGAAACGGAAGTGAGCATAGTACCTTCCAAAGTCAGAACTCTCTACTCATATAGAATTCCTAAATAGGCATAAGCCTATTTTGAAGCATATTCGGATTCAGGTAGTCCAGCACATATGCTGAAGAGAGACAATGATAAGTTGGACAGGAATTCACTTGTTTGTAAGTTATCCTAGAGAAATGAAAGTAGGTTTATAGTCTTAAAAATCAGAAGGTTATTATTAGCATCAATGATCGATTTTTAGAAAAGGACTATGTAATAAACCACAAGCCCATTTGTTCTTAAAGAAATTATAAAGGACATGTCTAATCTAGTACCAATTGTACAAGATGAAATATCACAAGAAACTGCAACACGTATCACAATTGATACACAATTATAGACAGTGCATCATCGTAGTGGGAGGGTTGTCAAACAACCAAAAGGATTCATGTTTTGGGAAAGTTTTTGAACTTGATCCCAAATGAACATGAGTCTGATCCCGGAAATATGATGAAGTACTCCAAGATAAAGATGCAGCATCTTGGCAAAGAGTAATGAATAACAGAATTAGAATATATGTATTCTAATAAAATCTGGAAGCTTGTAGAACCACCAAATGGTGTAAAAGCCTTTGGGTATAAAAAGGTCTATAATAGGAAAAGAGGGATAGACAGGAAGGTAGAAACTTTCAAAGCAAGGCTTGATGAAAAAGGAAACTTTTTCATTGGTAGCCATGCTTAAGTCTATTTGGATTCTTTTATCTATTTGGCAAGTGGATGTCAAGACAGCATTCCTTAATGGAAGTCTTGAAGAAAGCATCCATATAAAGCAACCAGAAGGGTTCATTGCAAAGGGCTAAGAGCATCTTGTGTGCAAGCTCAATCAGTCTATGGACTGAGACAAAGCTTCAAAGGTCTTGGAACATCTGGTTTATCAAAGTTATCCAGACCTATGGATTTATTTAGTAACCGGATAAGTCTTGTGTATACAAAATGTGTGATGGAAACGTGGTGGTATTTCTTGTACTATACGTAGATTACATTTTTGATAGTTGGAAACAATATCAAGGTGTTATCGGAAGTAAGGGTATGGTTGTCCAAGCAATTCGTTATAAAGGACTTAGGAAAATAAGCACATATTCTTGGGAACAAGGTTCGCAAGAAAAGAATGTTGTGCTTATCTCAAGCTTTATATAACAAGCTCATTTTAGCATGCAAAACTCCAAGAAATGCTTTCTACCTTTTAAGCATGGAGTGTCTTTATCTAAAGAGATGTCTCCGATGACATCAAAGGAGATTGAGGACATATAGGCAGTTCTTTATGCTTCGAAAGTTAGACAGCCTAATGTATGCTATACACGAGATCAGAAATCTGTTTTGCCAAGGGCAAAGTTAACATATATCAATGTAACCCTGGACAAGGACATTGGACTGCAGTAAAGCATATATTGAAGTACCTTAGAGGCACATAAGATTATATGCTAGCTTACAAGGCAGTTAATTTGGTCCCTGTGGGTTGCACGGATTTTGATTTCCAATCGGATAGGGACAATAGTAAGTCAACCTCGGGGTTTTGTGTTTACTTTAGGAGGTAAAGTCATAACTATGGAAGAGTGATAAGCATAGGTGTTTATCTGGACTCCACCATAGAAGCTGAGTATATGGCAAGCCTCTGAGGTAGCCATAAAAGCTGAATGACTCAATAACCTCAAGATAGACTTAGATATGATTTCTGGTTTGTCCAAAGATTATTACAATTTATTGAAATAATAGTGGTGCAGTAGCAAACTTGAAGAAACTATGAGTCTATAAGGCAAGTAAACATAATAGAGCGCAAGTACCACCCAATACGAGAAATCGTATAAACGAGGAGAAGTTGTTGCTACCTAGATTACATCAGATGATGACCTATAGATCTTTTCACTAAGGCCCTTAAGGCAAGAGCTTTTGATGGGCATGTTGAAGGGTTGGGAATTAGGTGTATGGCAGCAGATGTGGCAGCTTAGTCTTTTAGTATAAGTGAGAGATTGTTAGGATGTATACTAAAATCCTAGCTTTTGGTATAAACATTTATTTAGAAATAAGAATCACATTGGTCAAATATCTACATTTATGATAAATGTAGTTGTTTAATTAATTTATATTGTAGATAACATGGTGTGTGGTGTCACACACAGAAGATCTTGTTATCAGTACCTTAAAAATTATAAACAGTAGCTCACGACCAAGATGAAAAGGAACAAACCATTGGAAGGTCGTAGTGTAATTAGGTATTAGTTTATCTTAACTATATAATTACACAAGTACACTTAGAGTGTATTGAGTAGGACCATTAGAGGTCGTTTCTTTTATACTGACTTTATAAAGGAACAAAGACCTCAGTTATTATGGAAGTGTATGCTCTTAATCCTAATATAATAACAAGCACATATATTTGATATTTATTTCTTTAATTTATCAATGGGCGAGATTTAGTTCGATAAATCAATAAGCCCGATAAGTTGGGAAATGATATCACTTATAGTGTGTGTTGTTGATTATAGAAGAAAACTGTGTCCTAGTAATTTAGGTTGAGAATGTCCCCAAGAGGAGCTCATAAGGATTGTCATGTTAAACCCTGCAGGTGGACTTAGTCCGACATGACGATAAGGTTGAGTGGTACTACTCTTGGACTAAGATATTAATTAAATGAGTTGTCAGTAACTCACTTAATTAGTGGACATTCGACATCTTAAACACAGGTAGACTAACACACTCATAATAAGAAGGAGCCCAAAAATGTAATTTGGGATTGGTGCGGTAATTCAATAATAGTTCTCTAGTGGAATGAATTATTATTGATAAAATTAAGTTGTGTGTTCGGGGCGAACACTGTTGGAGCAATCTAGGTGCCCTAGGTTTTGATGTTTGGGAAAAGGTTTAAGTTAGGTTTATTGTTGTATTTGATATGCATTGTGAGTGTGCAGGATACAAGTACAACAAGAAAAGTCTAAGTGTGATCTTGGCAAAGGAGGAAAGTCCAAGAATGAGTCTTGGCGGTGTAAGTCCAAGCATGTAGTCTTGGCAACGTAAGTCCAAGTGTGACTTGGCAATGGATGAAGCCCCGGAGGTGAGGAGCCTCTTGGCAAAGGAAGACCCGACAATATGGACAAGGCCGAAGGAAGCTCCAGAAGGCAAGACGTGAAAGATGGGGAGACATCCGAGGGACGCGAGGCTGATGGAGGAGGCTAGAAGGCTAGGTCTAGGTTGGTCGGGAGAGAACGAGTGCTGAGTGAATGTACTCGAGGCAAAATCCTAAAATTAGGATTTACTGTAGCGTTACTATAGGAGTACTGTAGCATTACTGTAGCAGTACTGTAGCAGTCGACTGATGCACTGTAGCAGAGAGCCGTTGAGATAGCCGTTAGCACCAGTCGACTGGTGCATTGACCAGTCGACTGGTAACGGGCAAATCAGCTTTCTGATTTGCTCCAAGCTCTATAAGAAGGAGCTTGGGATGGCCGGCCAAGGTGACGAAATTAGACTTGGTTAAAGCCTAATTAGTAGTCACCAAAGTGCTCAAGAGATCTTTGTGTGCCAAGAGGTCTTGGTTGGAGTTGTGGTGAGGTTTCTCCACCCACAAGGAGGTTGAGCTAGCCGGAGTTTGCCGGGGACTAATCCACCGACGGATTGAGGGATCGTCCACCTTACGGACACGCCGTGGAGTAGGAGCAAGTTATCTCCGAACCACGTACACGCCTTGTGTTAGGGTTTGTGTTTGGTTTGTTGTCTTCTTCCTTCTTGTTTTAGGTTAACTTTCGTATTTGTTAGTTTGCTTTTGTATTCCGCTGTGCACTAACATTATAGGAAGTAAAGTTTTGGGTGAGACGCTATTCACCCCCCCTCTAGCAGACGTCAAGGTCCCAACAAACACGAGATGCTTAATTTTATCGGGAGACCAAAACCAATTCATCCTCTCGATCTCTATCGTAGTCTCTTATTTATAGAGTACTATATCCACCTATACCCACCTTCTATACCCACCTAAAGGGGGTCGGCCAAGCCAGCTTGGAATCAAGCTAGGGCCGACCTAAGCATGGTTTAAGGTGGTCGGCCCTAGCTTGAACCCAAGCTAGAGGGGGTCGGCCATATTAAATTTGAAAGAATTTTAATTTTAATTTTTTTTATGTGGAAGATATAATTTATTAAAGATAATTAAAATTAAAATATCTCTCTTGTAAAGGATCTACAAAAGATTAAAGAAAGAGATTAAATCTCTTTCCTTATTTGTAGATTGGTGAGATATTTTATTTTCTCTTTAAAAATTATTCACATGTTGAAAATTAAAATTATAGAAATTTCTTTTTATCAACCATGAAGAGATTTTTGAAGAGAAATTTTATTTTTAAAATTTTCGGAAATAAATTAGGAAGTTTTAATTTGTTGATTAAAACTTGTCTAATTTATTCCTCCATGATGTGGCCGACCATTATAGTTTAATTGGAAAATTTTATTTTATTTTTCTCAATTAAATCAGGTAAAGGAAATTAAGGAAATTTTATTATAATTAAATTTCCTAATTTACCAAGGCTAAGGAATATAAAAGAAGGGGTGGGGGTGCCTTCATTGGAACAACCTCTATTATTTTCTCTCCCTCTTTTCCTTGGTGTTGTGGCCGGCCATCATCCTCTCCCTCTCTTCCTCTTGTGGTGGCCGAATCCTTCATCTCCCTTGGAGCTCTTGTGGTGGCCGGATACTACTTGGAGAAGAAGAAGAAGAAGAAGGAGAGAAAGCTTGCATCTCTTGGAGCTTGGTTGGTATTTTGTTCTTCATCCTTGGTAAAGCTTCTTTATTGTGGCCGAACCTAGCTAGGAGGAGAAGAAGGTGGTTGGTGTTTTCTCATCTCGGAAGATCGTTGCCCACACAACGTCCGAGGTTAGAAGAGGAATACGGTAGAAGATCAAGAGGTCTTTCTAAAAGGTATACCTAGTAATTTTTCTTTCCGCATCATACTAGTTATTTTAGGAAATAATACCAAATACAAGAGGCTTACGATTCTAGTATTTTGAATATGTTTTTCGATGTTGTGTTCTTTTGTTTTATTTTTACTTGTGATTTGATTGTTCCTTTTGGTTAACCTAAAGTTATTTTAGGAAATTAAATATTATCTTTCCATAAAAGGTTTTGTCTAGTCGGTGGTGGTTGCTCCCATATCCAAGAAGGTCGTGTGCCTCGCCACGTCAGTACTGGGAACCAATTATGGAAATTAATATTCAATGGAATTAATAACTTAAGGTGATTTGGGTCGAACGTGTTAAGTTCCGCAGGAGACCCAAGTCAAAACCTAAAAGAACGAATAGATTAAGTTTTGGATCAAACGTGTTAAGTTCCGCAGGTGATCCAAAATTTAATTTAAAAGAACACATGGTAGCTAGGAAAAGGTTCAGACCTTTGTACAAAATTTTTGTACAGTGGAACCTCTAGGTTTTCCGAGTAGCAACCAACAATACCAACATAAGAGGCTAGCGATTTTATGTTTTGATTTCGTGCTATCGATTTTGTTTTTCGATTTCATGTTTCGATTTTGTGCTTCTATTGAGGTATCTGTAGTTAAACCTAGTTTACTGTGAGAAGTTAAATATCTGATTTCTTTGAAAAACTTTGTCTAAGAAGTGATGGATGATCTCATACCCAAGAAGGCCTAGTGCTTCGCCATGTTTAACCTGGAAGCCGATCTTTGAAATAGATATTTAATTAACTTCTGTAATATGGTTTAACTTATGAAGAACACATCGGTTAAACTTGGAGTGAATATGTTAAGTATCGTTTCCAATTCAAGTTTAACTTCTGAAGGACAATTTAGATTAATAATGTTAAACATCGTTTGCAATCCAAACTTAACTTCAGTAGAGCACATGGGTAGCTAGGATAGTTCTATGCTTGTATAAATTTTTGTACAGGGAAATTAGAACGGTATTCCGAGTAACAACCAACATGATTATCTCATACCACAAGAGAATAATGGTCGTCAACATGCATATAATGCAATGATGAACATAATGTAAACAATTATGATACAAACACAGTCATCATCAATGCAATGACTCTATCATCATAGGTACATCCAGTGTATGATCTATCTATCACCCAAGTCTATAGGTAGGAATAGATCTGTCTACTATACAATAACCACAGTAAATAACAACATCTATAGTACACATTAGACACATATGCCCCTACAATATATGTATAATCATCATGATACCTCCAATAATTACACCAGACACGTGTGCTCACCCAACATAGGTGTAATCGACATGATCCTTTGATAGTACACACCAGACATGTGTGCATACACAACATAGGTGTATTCGGCATGATTCCTCTAATAGTACACACCAAACACATGTGCACACACAACATAAGTATAATCAATACGATTCCTCCAATAGTATACACTAAACACGTATGCACACCCAATATGCAAATGAACCGTCAACATGGTAACACCTATAGTACATATCAAACATGTGTACACTCCACATCATATGCATAATCAGCATGTTAACTCAATCAACAAGATATCCCCTACAGTATATACTCTACATATATATAATCTACAGAATATAGATATCCAAAGCTAAAACTGTATAAAAAATAATTAGATCTCCTCTAAGATCAAATACGCAAGTATCAAGTATGGATACATACAAGTAAATTTAAAGTAAAACAACTTAATCAATCAATTAAAAACATACACTAAGTTCAATGAACTATTTTGGCTAAGGAAGAAGTATTCGTCTTAATTATAGATCGAGTTAAACAATTCCCACGTCAAAGTGTTTGTCTTGAATCAGAGTCCTGTAATAAATTGTACAATTGAGCTAATTCCATTATGAATTAATTAGCTAACTAATATCCTAAATCTAATTAAGAAACCTTAATCGAAATGATCATTAGTTAACTCTAATTAATGATTAACTTTAACTAATCTCATTTGTTGATCAAATTAGAGTTGGTCATATTATCATCCCTAATTAATCCATATAACAATCCATTTACTACTAAGTTTACACGTACTTTAATCAACTCCATCACATATCAATATTAGTCATCTGTTAATAGATCCAAAGATTCAATCGAACAAATTATGAATCAACCATACTTAATTCATCTCGATAAAAACTGACTAATCCCATCCATAATCAATCACAACTACATTTGATTTGATCTCCTTAAATATTCCACAACCAAAGCATGAATCAACTCCAAAAACTGACCCGAGTTTGATGCCTCAGTCGATAATTCATATCTGGAGAAAATCGTTGCTAAAATTCATGGCTGAAGATAGAACGAAGCTGATGTTGGAAGCAGGACCGGGGCTACAGTGATTGACCAACCCACAAAGCACAAACATCCCATACAGAAATTGGAATTCAGATCTCTACAAACCCGAAACCAAGCATGCCTTACCCTAATTATGTGTCGGCACCTCCCTCTCTGACGAAGACCAATAGCAGGCAGCTGTTGAGATTGGTGAAGAGGGAACCGACGGTGGAAGCTTGATATTAGGGCACGGGAGGAAGAGAGACCTGTTTAGAATGTCGATTATAGCCAAGATCTAGCGCTGGTAATTGTGATTCAACTCGAGCAAAGGAAGTCGATGCGACGGTGAAGAGGAATCTAGGGAGTTGCTGCACCGGTTAGGTTTCCAAGTTTGAGGGAGGGTAGCTCTAGCCCTCTAACGTCGTTTCCCCCTTCTGGCGCCAGTGGCACCTAATGATCGACCGACAATGGTATCCTCACACGAAGGGGTGGTGATAGATGGTTGGGTTGGAAGATGGCCACAAGTAAGGCGGCAGTGGACCGATCTATGGCGTGGTGGGGTTTGGCGATAAACGACTAGTAGGTGGTGCGGCACGCGTCGCCGTCGAAGGGGAAGAGAGGAGAGGCGACAGTGAGGCTAGGGCACGGGAGGAGAAGGGAATCGAGGAAATGAATTTAGGATTTATTATTTATACTTAGGTTAATGATTTATAACCTTAGGTTAATTAATCCAATCAACTTCTAACTAAATAGGTATTCTAAACAGGCATTCCCTCAGTCTAATAGATTTATCCTCTTAATTAAATTATGTCATATGATATCCTTTTAAATTCTAAAAAATTCTTAAAAAATTCTATAAGATTATTTCTCCAATACACTTATTATTTAATTGTTGTATCTTACATCTGAGGCACATCAGAGCTATAGAGAGGTGTCTTAGAGCTAAATGAAGGTGCCTTAGATATGACGGAGGCATCCTCACGCAGAGAAACTTCGGGGATAGAAGTTTGCTACGGGAAGGCGCCCTAGAGTGCATTGGAGGCACCTCAAAGAGCATTAGAGGCGCTTTTGAGCGTTTGGAGGTGCCTTCGTGCGGATAGAAACTGAAGGTCTTATATCTGATAAAGTCCGAAGTTTGTATGATTAGATTTGAGGTTGGAGGTGTTAGGACCCTTCGCGGTCAGCTAGAGGGGGGTGAATAACCCCTGCACAAAAACAAACAAAAGTACCTTCCTCGGCTTATAACTTAAACACACACACTTGCATAAGAATAAATAAAAGATAAATTAAAAAGAGGAGGCTCAAAGATTTACTTGGTTATAACCGGGAAGGTTGTTAATCCAAGGCAGTTGAATCACACTAAGAATCTCCTTCAGGCAAAGAAGCCTCTTACAGCAATGAACGTACAGAAAAAGAAAGCTAAACAAAACAGAAAGCGTCTACAAATGTTGTTGCACTATTTCTTATTGTTGTGAAGCTTTGGGAGCAAGGTTGCTTATATAACCTTACTCGGGGTGCCTGGAAGGGTTCCAGATGCCTGGAATGGGATAGAATTCTATCTCGACACATCGGTCAAAGCCCACGTTGATCTTGGTAAAATTTAGGTTGCTGACGCCCCGAAGGGGAAAGTCAACATTTTGTTGACTTTCTCTCCGGGCCTCCAACTTCGACTCCACTTACTTCGGTCCGAGTCTTCCGCTCTGGTTCCGCTCACTTGGGTGATTTCTGTCATCCGGAATAGAGCTCACCGGAACCCAACTTCCAGCCTTCTCGAGCAAGCTTCTGCTCCGGCTTCTCGTCCCTTGGAAATGTCACACGCCTCCTTCTCGTCCATCCGCGCACTCTTCCGCAGCACCTCATCCCTCAGATGCACTAAACCCGTTGGCTCTCTCCCGTGTCATCCTTCTTGCTAGCTGCGTCTTTTGCTCGACATCCTGTGCTTCTAAGTTCCTGCACACTTAGACACAGGGTTAAACATAACATGACCTAACCTAACTTGTTTGATCACATCAAAACAATCTTGGGGTACCAACAATCTCTCCCTTTTTGATATGAGCAACCCAAGTTAAGTTAGGTTAAACCAATATAAAGTAAAAGAAATAACTTTTGTAATAAAAGTACAAAAAATTAAAAAAGGTTAAACTACCTCCCCCTAAACTTAATTTTGTCTTCTCCCCCTTTGATCACATAAAAAAATGGGATACCAAAAAAAATCTAAGGGTAAATTTTTCAAAAAATAGAAAAGTTTTTAGTTAAAAAAAATGATTTTCAACATTTCGAAAAAATTTATCAAGTTTTTGAAAACTTTGAAAAAAAAATTGAAAATAATTTTGATATTTCTTAGAATAATTTTAGAAACTTTAAGTTTTGTAAAAGAGATTCTAAGTAAAAAAAAAAATCTAAAAAGAAAAATTTTCTAAGTTAAAGATACTACAAAATGTTTGAGTAACTATTAAAGCATTATTTAATTACTTTTAAATATTTTTGTCAGTTAGTCAATTAAACATTTTATTTCATTAATTGACTTCCAGATTGTGGCGAGGCACTATGTCTTCTTGGTTATTGGAACAACAATCACTTTCTAGACAAAGCCTCTTAAGGAAATTCAAACATTTAATTTTCTTACTGAAAACCCTAAGTCTAATTAAAGTTCAATTTAGACAAGACTTTGGAACTCAATATAGGTTCCAGTCAACTGAGTTAATTAAAAATTTTGGGGGCATATAACTTTTGGGATTTTTTCTAATTTGACTCCTGTGAAATCTAAGATACCAGCTTAGTCTTTTAAAATTTTTAGTTTGAACAGTTAAATATGTATGGGTTTTCAAGTTTTCTACTTGTGTCTTCAATTTATCATTTTCTAATTTTAATTTTTCAAAATCTTCTAATAAGAAGGATTTGGTTAGAATTAACTTTAATTCTATTCTTTATTTTCTTTTTCTAATTTGCAACAGTCTTTAGATAATAACTTAACAAATTTAAATAACTTATCAGGAGGAAGACATCGTACCTGACTTACCTTGTCGATCTCGTTATCCGTAGCTCCCCCTGAACTGCTGCTTTCTTCCGATGCCGCTCCCCCTTTATCGATGCTCATTTCTGACGAGCATGCTTCGTTTTCGTCGTCTTGATGACTTGCCATTAACACAAGTCCGGAGAAAGCCTTAATCTCTGATTCGAACGATGTTTCGTCCCACGTCACCTTCATATTTTTATGCTTGTTCGTTTGGGCGGGCTTCTTGTTCTTACCATTGTCCTTGTTCTTCAATTTAGGATAGTTATCTTTAACGTGTCTTTCTTCATTACAGTGGTAGCATTTGATTGTTCTTTTCTTTCTACCCTGCAGATGGTTAGTTTTTCTAGATTTAAATAATTTTTTAAATTGCCTTACCATCATTATCATTTCGTCGTCGCCCAAAGAAGATTCTAAATCTTGTTCGTCCATCTTAGCCTTGAGGGCTATATTATGTTTCGGCTCCTTTTTCGAATCTGCACAGCTCGTTTCATGGACTTCAAATGTTGAAAACATTTCTTCTAAGGTGACAACTTCTAAATCTTTAGAAATATAGTAAGCATCTACAAATAATGTCCACTCAGTAGATCTAGGAAATGCATTAAGTGCGTATCTTAGCGAATCTCGGTCGCTTACCTTTTCTCTGAGATTCGTGAGTCCGATGATGAGTTCCTTCATTCTCGAGTGAAGATGTTCATATTGGTTGCTACTCGGAAAGCCTAGAGGTTCCACTGTACAAAAATTTTGTACAAAGGTCTGAACCTTTTCCTAGCTACCATGTGCTCTTTTAAATTAAATTTTGGATCGCCTGCGGAACTTAACACGTTTGATCCAAAACTTAATCTATTTGTTCTTTTAGGTTCTGACTTGGATCTCCTGCGGAACTTAACACGTTCGACCCAAGTCTCCTTAAGTTATTAATTCCATTAAATATTAATTTCTATAAAAGGTTCCCAGTACTGACGTGGCGAGGCACATGGCCTTCTTGGATATGGGAGCAACCACCACCGACTAGACAAAACCTTTAATAGAAAGATAATATTTAATTTCCTAAAATAACTTTAGGTTAACCAAAGAGAACAATCAAATCACAAGGAAAAGAAAGAAACAAAAGAACACAACATCGAAAAACATATTCGAAATACTAGAACGTAAGCCTCTTGTATTTGGTATTATTTCCATAAATAACTAGCATGATGCGGAAAAGGAAAAACTACTAGTTATACCTTCTAGAAAGACCTCTTGATCTTCTACCGTATTCCTCTTCTAACCTCGGACGTTGTGTAGACAACGATCTACCAAGATGAGAAAACACCAACCACCTTCTTCTCCTCCAAGCAAGGTTCGGCCACAAAGGGAAAATCTTCACCAAGGAGGAAAACCAAAATACTAACCAAGCTCCAAGAGATGCTAGCTTTCTCTCCTTCTTCTTCTTCTTCTCCAAGTAGTATCCGGCCACCACAAGAGCTCCAATGGAAGAGGGAGATTCGGCCACCACAAGAGGAAGAGAGAGAGAGGTTGGCCGGCCACACCAAGGAACAAAAGAGGGAGAGAAATAATAGATGTTGTGTCTCTTGAAGGCACCCTCACCCCTTCTTTTATATTCCTTGGCCTAGGCAAATTAGGAAATTTAATTACAATAAAATTTTCTCAATTTCCTTGACATGATTTAATTTAGAAAAATAAAATAAATTTTCCAAATCAAACTTCAATGGCCGGCCACATCATTGGAGAACAAATTGGACAAGTTTTAATCAACAATTAAAACTTCCTAATTTGTTTCCGGAAATTTTAAAAAATAAAATTTCTCTTTAAAATCTCTTCATGGTTGATAAAAGGAAATTTCTATAATTTTAATTTTATCAACATGTGAATAATTTTTAAAGAGAAAATAAAACATCTCTCCAATCTACAAATAAGGAAAGAGATCTAATCTCTTTCTTTAATCTTTTGTAGATCCTTTACAAGAGAGATATTTTAATTTTAATTATCTTTAATAAATTATATCTTCCACATAATAATAAAAATTAAAATTAAATTTCTTTTTTAATTTATTTTGGCCGGCCCTACTGGCTTGGGTTCAAGCTAGGCCGCCACCCATATCATACCTTGGCCGGCCCTAGCTTGATCCCAAGCTAGCTTGGCCGACCCCTACAACATGGGTATGAAGGTGGGTATAGGTGGGTATAGAACTCTATAAATAAGAGGCTACGATAGGGACCGAGAGGAGGAATTGGTTTTGGTCTCCCGATAAAATTACATCCCGTGTTCGCCCCAACACACAACTTAATTTTATCAATGATAATTCATTCCACTAGAGAACTATCATTGAACTACCGCACCAATCCCAAATTATATTTTTGGGCTCCTTCTTATTATGAGTGTGTTAGTCTCCCTGTGTTTAAGATATCGAATGTCCACTAATTAAGTGAGTTACTGACAACTCATTTAATTAATATCTAAGTCCAAGAGTAGTACCACTCAACCTTATTATCATGTCGGACTAAGTCCACCTGCAGGGTTTAACATGACAATCTTTATGAGCTCCTCTTGAGGACATTATCAACCTAGTATCTCTAGGACACAGTTTCCTTCTATAATCAACAACACACACTATAAGTGATACCATTTCCCAACTTATCGAGTTTATTGATTCATCGAACTAAATCTCACCCATTGATAAATTAAAGAAATAAATATCAAACATATGTGCTTGTTATTATATTAGGATTAAGAGCACACACTTCCATAATAACTGAGGTCTTTGTTCCTTTATAAAGTCAGTATAAAAGAAACGACCTCTAATGGTCCTACTCAATACACTCTGAGTGTACTAGTGTAATTGTATAGTCAAGATAAACTAATACCTAATTACACTACGATCTTCTAATGGTTTGTTCCTTTCCATTTTAGTCGTGAGCTACTGTTTATAATTTATAAGGTACTGATAACATCATCTTCTGTATGTGACACCACATACTATGTTATCTATAATATAAATTAAATGAACAACTACAAACAAATGTAGACAATTAGACCAAATGTGATTCTTTATTCATAATGAATGTTTACAAAGCTTAGGCTTTCAGTATACACTCCAACAATCTTCCACTTATACTAATGACTAAGCTGTCATATCTTCTACCATACATCTGATTCTCATTCCCTCCACATGCCGATCGAAAGCTTTCGCCGGAAGGGCCTTAGTGAAAGGATCTGCCAGGTTATCCGATGCAATCTTGGCGATGACAACTTCTCCTCGCTCACGATATCTCGTATCGTGGTACTTAGCCTATATGTTTACTTGCCTTATGAGCTCGTGGTTCCTTCGAGTTTGCAATCGCACCACTATTATCACAATAAATTGTGATGATTTTGGGCAAACCAGAATCACATCTAAATCCATTAGAAAGTTCATGAGCCATATCGCTTCTTTAGCCGCCTCTGAGGCTGCCACATACTCAGCATGGTTGAGTCCGAAACGCATTTCGCTAACACTCCTCCATGAAATGGCTCCACCTCCTAAAGTAAACACATAGCCTGATGTAGACTTATCGTTATCCCTATCTGATTGGAAATCAATCCGTATAACCCACAGGGAGCAGATCGTCTGCTTGGTAAACTAGCATATAATCTCTAGTCCTTGTACACTAATATATGCTTTACCGCAATCCAATGTCCTTGTCCAGGGTTACTTCGATATCTACGACCATGCCCACGACAAAACAGATATCGTGTCTCGTATATAGCATTGCATACATTAGGCTTCCTACACCAAGCATAAGGAACTGCTTTCATGTCCTCTATCTCTTTCGACGCCTTTGGAGACATCTCTTTAGATAGAGCTACTCCATGTCTAAAAGGTAAGAAACCTTTCTTGGAATCCGCATACTAAAACGAGCAAGGATTGTATCTATATATGAAGCTTGGGACAGACACAACATTCTTTTCTTACGATCCCTTATAACTTTGATCCCAAGAATGTGCGCACAATCTCCTAAGTCCTTCATATCAAATTGTTGGACAACCATACCCTTACGCTCGATAATACCTTGACATTGTTGCCAATTAACAAAATATCATCTACGATAGTACAAGAAATACCACCACGCTTCCGTTACATTTTATATATACAAGACTCATCCGGACTTTGAATAAATCCATATGATCGATTACTTCATTAAACCGGATGTTCCAAGACCTTGAAGTTTGCTTAATCCATAAATGGACCGATTGAGCTTGCACACTAGATGCTCTTTGCCTTTTCAATGAACCTTCGTTGCTTCATATGGATGTTCTCTTCAAGACTTCCATTAAGGAAAGTCGCCTTGACATCCATTTGTCAAATCTCATAATCCATATGAGCAAGAATGGATAAGAGTATCCTGATAGACTTAAGCATGACTACCGTGAAAAGGTTTCCTCATAAGCGATTCCCTCTTTTCGAGTGTACCCTTTCGCAACAAGCCTAGCTTTGAAGGTTTCTACCTTCCCGTCTGTCCCTCTTTTCTTTTGTAGATCCACTTGCATCCAACGGCTTTTACACCATCGTGTGGTTCTACAAGCTCCCGCACCTTATTAGAGTACATAGACTCTATTTCGAATTCATCGCCTTTTGCCAAGATGTCGATCCAGATCTTGGAGTGCTTCATATGATCGGGATCAGTTCATGTTTACCCGGATCAAGTCCAAGACTCTCCCAAAACATGAATCTCTCAGTCGCCTTACAACCTCCCACTACGACGAGGCACCGTCTGTGGTTGTGTATCATGTGTGACACGTGTTGCGCCTCTTGTGGTACTTCATCTTGTATCGCTGGTACTCAAGTAGACGTGTCCTCTCTAAGTTCTTCTAAAATAATTTTACTATCGGGCTTGTGATCCATTATATAGTCTTCTTCTAAAACCGGCATTGGTGCTAACAATGACCTTCCGGTCTTTAGGACTATAAAATAAACCTCCTTTCGCTCTTTGGGATATCCCACAAACACGCGAACTTCAGTACGAGATTCTAACTTATCAAGATCTGGTTTCAAGACATGTGCCGGACTACCCCAAATCCGAATATGTCTTAGACTGGTTTTCGCCATTCCACAATTCTATGGGAGTAGAAGAAACTGATTTAGAAGGTACTAAGTTCGTAACGATACTCTTTCCAGAGCATATCCCCAAAACGAATTTGGTAATTCAATAACTCATCATTGATCTAACCATCTCCATAAGAGTCCTATTCCTTCGCTCGCCACACCATTCTGCTGGGGTCTACCAGGATTGAATTCCAGCCTCCGATAAGTAATTCCTAAACTCTCCTAAGAGGTATTCGCCACCACGATCGATCGTAGTGTCTTGATACTTTACCTAATCGCTTTTCCACATCACCTTGTATTCTTTGAACTTATCAAAGCACTTGAACTTATGCGCATTAGGTAAATATATCCATATCTTGAATAATCATCTATAAAAGAGACAAAATATTCAAAACCTCCTCTTGCCTGGACAGACACACAAATCAGAGTGAACCAATTCTAACACTTCTTTGGCTCTATACCCCTTGGCCTTGAACGGCCTCTTGGTCATTTTACCTTCTAAGCAAGATTCACAAGTTGGAAAATTTTCCAACTCTAATGAACTTAAAAGTCCATCGGCTATAAGCCTCTGAATCCTACTTAAGTTAATATGACCAAGCCTTAGATGCCAAAGATATGCTTGGTTCATTTCTGAAGGTTCTTTTCTCTTATTAGAATTAGAAGATGAATTATAAATTTCCATGTTTTGCTTTGTGGAAGAATTTGGATTTAAAATATACAAATTGCCAACTAATGCACCGTAACGGATAATCACTTTATTTCTTTTAATAACTACATCGTTACTGAAAGAAACCGAATATCCATCTAAAAACAGTTTAGAAACCGAAATTAAATTCTTTCTAAAACTGGTACATAAAGATAATTTCTTAAAACCAAATTTCTATTTCTACTAAAAGATAAGTAGACGCCTCCCATCGCAACACCGCCACCTTAGTAGCATTGCCATGTAGACTAATCTCCTTCGATAGTCGCTTTTTCGAACCCCGCAAGGAATTGCAGACATGATCATGGCTCCGTGATTCACACACCAAGTGCCGGTAGATAACACCGCTAAACATGTTTCAACAACTAGAGCATGAGATATACCTTTGTTTTGGTTCTTACGAGGACAATCCGCCTTCCAATGTCCTCGCTGCGTAGATGAAGCATTTGCCCTTCTTCTTCACTCCATCTTTAAATCCTCTGAGATTTATTCACTTTCTTTGATGAGCCACTTGTTTCTTCTTCTTCTTTCTCTTAGAAGTAGAATCATTTTCAAAGAAAGTGAATTTGAGAATTGTGACGAAATAATCCTTCAGCTGCATTGTCAGTAGTTTCCCTAATGAATAAATCCTTTATTCATATTATAGTTCAAAGTGAAACCGCTCAAAACTTCTAGGTAGCGCTTGGAGAATCATATCGATCCGGGTTTCCCATCAATTTCTCCTCCAAGGATCCGTATCTCGTCCGATAAGCCATCATCTTTAGGATATGATCCTCACAGGAGTACCCTCTGCATGGTGGCGCCATTATCTTTCTCATGGCTTCTTGCCTAGAAGCCCTATCCCGATGACCAAAGAGTTCCTTGAGATTGTTCATAATATCATAAGTCGTTGGTAAATCTTTATGCCGATGTTGCAATACATTTGACATTGAAGCCAAATGTAACACCGCGCCATCTCATCTCGCCTTTACCCATCTCTTATGATATTCAATCTCCTCTTGTAGATTCACCAAAGTGCATCGTGACAAGGTTCAACAAGATAAATTTATAGCTTTCAGAATGTAACAATGTCCGAGTTTCTTTTCCAATCTATGTAATTAGGTCCAAGAAGTCTATTTTGTTGAAGTATGATGGACAAGGTTGAAAGTCATCCTAAGAATCACAAATAACTTTTGGTCGAACTCTAAATTTAGAATAATATTGATTCCTCAAACAATACTATTTTAAATTAACCAACACCTCATAACACCGTGAATTTTATATGCCACGTTAGTGTGGACGATACAATTTCATCATTTGTAAAAGGAGGGTTTTAACCCATTAATTTTATTATCTTGTCAACCTAACTTTTGACAAATAAAATTAATAGTTGGTATTATTTGGTCACACAAATAATAGCAATGACTCCGCTGGGGAGGATACTATTAGATGTGTCTAAGTGTACACCATTACTTGACACTAAGTCCATTAATAAGATTATGCCCCTTCCGTTGGGGAAGATCACACGCTCTTAATTAACTTCCTATAGTCATCCAAAAATGGAAGTCTGTTCTAGTGATCCGCAAACAAGCTCATCCGTTATGGAGGAAGGCACTCAGAGCCAACGCGCAAGCTTGTTTGCATCACTTACAAACCAGTAATGGAGACCATGGAATTTACTTAAAAATCCCTCTCCCACTTAGTTATTTATAAATGAGGAATTTTAACTATGCTAGCCTACTAAACTTGTAAACTAACATGCACACAACAAGACAATATAAAAGCAATAAATAGAAAATCTAATTTTCAACTATTATGGCTTTTATCTTTAATTGTCCTCCGTGTGTTGTCATCCGAAGCTGCTGCCATATTTGGCCACCGCCACCGGGTCTAACTGTCGCATCCATCTTGCTCCTAGTTCCGCTGCGCCTCTGGTCCTTAGAAGGTTCCACGCTTTGCAAGATTCGATCCGCGACATAAATAGAATTTTACATTTTTGATCCTATATTCCATAAAAGGAATGTACATGTATCTAGATCAAAAATAAAATCCTAATAAAACTAAATACAGCTCCTGCTGTATTTTAATACAATCATGCACACACATATAAATGCCCTTGACCCCTTGACATGTCCAAGGGTCCAATCACACACATAATAACTAAAAGTCATAATAGTTGGATCCTGCATCCACAAAGTTAGCACATCCTACTATTAACCTGCCTAAATTATGTATGACATGTGCATAATTAAACTAAATACCAAATACACAGAGGCAAAACCCTAGCTCTGATACCAATTGTTGGTTGCTACTCGGAAAGCCTAGAGGTTCCACTGTACAAAAATTTTGTACAAAGGTCTGAACCTTTTCCTAGCTACCATGTGCTCTTTTAAATTAAATTTTGGATCGCCTGCGGAACTTAACACGTTTGATCCAAAACTTAATCTATTTATTCTTTTAGGTTCTGACTTGGATCTCCTGCGGAACTTAACACGTTCGACCCAAGTCTCCTTAAGTTATTAATTCCATTAAATATTAATTTCTATAAAAGGTTCGACGTGGCGAGGCACATGGCCTTCTTGGATATGGGAGCAACCACCACCGACTAGACAAAACCTTTAATAGAAAGATAATATTTAATTTCCTAAAATAACTTTAGGTTAACCAAAGAGAACAATCAAATCACAAGGAAAAGAAAGAAACAAAAGAACACAACATCGAAAAACATATTCGAAATACTAGAACGTAAGCCTCTTGTATTTGGTATTATTTCCATAAATAACTAGCATGATGCGGAAAAGGAAAAACTACTAGTTATACCTTCTAGAAAGACCTCTTGATCTTCTACCGTATTCCTCTTCTAACCTCGGACGTTGTGTAGACAACGATCTACCAAGATGAGAAAACACCAACCACCTTCTTCTCCTCCAAGCAAGGTTCGGCCACAAAGGGAAAATCTTCACCAAGGAGGAAAACCAAAATACTAACCAAGCTCCAAGAGATGCTAGCTTTCTCTCCTTCTTCTTCTTCTTCTCCAAGTAGTATCCGGCCACCACAAGAGCTCCAATGGAAGAGGGAGATTCGGCCACCACAAGAGGAAGAGAGAGAGAGGTTGGCCGGCCACACCAAGGAACAAAAGAGGGAGAGAAATAATAGATGTTGTGTCTCTTGAAGGCACCCTCACCCCTTCTTTTATATTCCTTGGCCTAGGCAAATTAGGAAATTTAATTACAATAAAATTTTCTCAATTTCCTTGACATGATTTAATTTAGAAAAATAAAATAAATTTTCCAAATCAAACTTCAATGGCCGGCCACATCATTGGAGAACAAATTGGACAAGTTTTAATCAACAATTAAAACTTCCTAATTTGTTTCCGGAAATTTTAAAAATAAAATTTCTTTAAAATCTCTTCATGGTTGATAAAAGGAAATTTCTATAATTTTAATTTTATCAACATGTGAATAAATTTTAAAGAGAAAATAAAACATCTCTCCAATCTATAAATAAGGAAAGAGATCTAATCTCTTTCTTTAATCTTTGTAGATCTTTTACAAGAGAGATATTTTAATTTTAATTCTCTTTAAATTATATCTTCCACATAATAATAAAAATTAAAATTAAATTTCTTTTTAATTTATTTTGGTCGGCCCTACTAGCTTGGGTTCAAGCTAGGGCCGCCACCCAATCTCATACCTAGGCCGGCCCTAGCCCGATCCCAAGCTAGCTTGGCTGGCCCCTATTGTGTGGGTATAGAAGGTGGGTATAGGTGGGTATAGAACTCTATAAATAAGAGGCTACGATAGGGACCGAGAGGAGGAATTGGTTTTGGTCTCTCGATAAAATTAAGCATGTTCGCCCCGAACACACAACTTAATTTTATCAATGATAATTCATTCCACTAGAGAACTATCATTGAACTACCGCACCAATCCCAAATTACATTTTGGCTCCTTCTTATTATGAGTGTGTTAGTCTCCGTGTTTAAGATATCGAATGTCCACTAATTAAGTGAGTTACCTGACAACTCATTTAATTAATATCTAAGTCCAAGAGTAGTACCACTCAACCTTATTATCATGTCGGACTAAGTCCACCCGCAGGGTTTAACATGACAATCTTTATGAGCTCCTCTTGAGGACATTATCAACCTAGTATCTCTAGGACACGCTTCCTTCTATAATCAACAACACACACTATAAGTGATACCATTTCCCAACTTATCGAGTTTATTGATTCATCGAACTAAATCTCACCCATTGATAAATTAAAGAAATAAATATCAAACATATGTGCTTGTTATTATATTAGGATTAAGAGCACACACTTCCATAATAACTGAGGTCTTTGTTCCTTTATAAAGTCAGTATAAAAGAAACGACCTCTAATGGTCCTACTCAATACACTCTGAGTGTACTAGTGTAATTGTATAGTCAAGATAAACTAATACCTAATTACACTACGATCTTCTAATGGTTTGTTCCTTTCCATTTTAGTCGTGAGCTACTGTTTATAATTTATAAGGTACTGATAACATCATCTTCTGTATGTGACACCACATACTATGTTATCTATAATATAAATTAAATGAACAACTACAAACAAATGTAGACAATTAGACCAAATGTGATTCTTTATTCATAATGAATGTTTACAAAGCTTAGGCTTTCAGTATACACTCCAACAGTTCAACGGTTTCTTCTGCTTCCAATTTGATGTTACTTAACTGGTTCCTTAGCAGATCCCGTCTTACGAGCTTGGCTTCGGGCGCCCCTTCGTGTAGCTCAAGAAACTTCTCTCAAAGCTCCTTTGTTGAGTCGTAGGAGACGATCCAGTTGACTTCTTGTGGCGGAAGGACGCCCAGCAGATGGAACTCTGCTTTGTCGTTTACCACGTAGTCAGCCTTCTCTTTCTTCGTCCACTGGTATTCTTCCTTTCTTTCGAGCACTACAAAATCGAACTTCATTATTAAAAGCAATTCAAAATCGGTTTTAAAGAATACTTGCATTCTCTTTTTCTAGCTCGCAAACTCCCCCTCGAACTTCGGTGAGTATATGCTCGGTCCATCCATCTCGTGTGCTTCGTTCGACGGTTATTTCTCCTGAAGCATCCTTACTCTGATACCACTTGTTAAGACACTTGACGGCCGGATAGAGGGGGGTGAATAGCCCATGTACAAAAACAAACAAAAGTACCTTCCTCGGCTTATAACTTAAACAAACACTTGTATAAAAATAAATAAAAGATAAACTAAAAAGACGAGGGTCACGGATTTACTTGGTTACAACCGGGAATGTTGTTAATCCAAGGCAGTTGAATCGCACTAAGAATCTCCTTCAGGCAGAGAAGTCTCTTACAGCAATGAACACATAGAAAAAGAAAGCTAAACAAAACAGAAAGTGTCTATAAATGTTGTTGCACTATTTCTTGTTGTTGTGAAACTTTGGGAGCAAGGCTGCTTATATAACCTTACTCGGGGCGCCTGGAAGGGTTC
Organism: Zingiber officinale; assembly: GCF_018446385.1. Taxonomy (NCBI): domain Eukaryota; kingdom Viridiplantae; phylum Streptophyta; class Magnoliopsida; order Zingiberales; family Zingiberaceae; genus Zingiber; species Zingiber officinale. The sequence goes on from NC_056001.1 coordinate 42,028,244, forward strand.
CAGACGCCTGGAATGGGATAGAATTCTATCCCGACGCATCGGTCAAAATCCACGTCAATCTTGGTAAAATTTAGGTTTCAGATGCCCCGAAGGAAAAAGTCAACATTTTGTTGACTTTCTCTCCGGGCCTCCAACTTCGACTCCACTTGCTTCGGTCCGAGTCTTCCGCTCTGGTTCCGCTCACTTGGGTGATTTTGGCCGTCCGGAATAGGGCTCACCCGAACCCAACTTCCAGCCTTCTCGAGCAAGCTTCCGCTCCGGGTTCTTGTCCCTTGGAAATGTCGCACGCCTCCTTCTCGTCCGCTCGCGTACTCTTCCGCAGCACCTCATCCCTCAGACGCACCAAACCCGTCGGCTCTCTCCCATGTCATCCTTCTTGCTAGCTGCATCTTTTGCTCGACATCCTGTGCTCCTAAGTTCTTGCACACTTAGACACAAGGTAAATATAATAGGACCTAACCTAACTTGTTTAATCGCATCAAAACAACATTGGGGTGCCAACAGGAGGCACCTCGACTGAGGTTAGAGACACCCTCAACACTCCTTATAAGTAGTGTTCGACCAACACTTGATATATAACTTCTACATGAGCTCTAACGATCATTCTATGACTTCGTCTTCATGCTGCGGCTATACTACTGCTCTATTGCACCCAACCGCTGCCGAAAGACTGACACCAACACATGAACGCATTCGAGTCTCCATCTTTCATGTTGGTAACAAATTTACTATTGTTTTTTATTATTATACTTGCTTAAAGGAAGTGTAACTTATTATACAATCTTTATATTTTTTTTTGTACTCGATTATTGTATCGGGAGTTTACCGGTAGATAATTTAGTGGATTATCCATCGATAGATCCGAGGTATCTTGGTCTTAGAGTAGGAGTTGTCAAATATTCTGAACCAAGTAACCGACCGTGTTATTATTTTCTTATGTTTTATTTTCTTTTGTTCTACTGCGTACACACTTGTTTTAAATGTTTAAAAATAATAAGTTTTTTAAATATACGTGATTCACCCTCCCTCTCTCACGTGACCAACGGTCCTACATCATCAATCTCTAAAGCAATATTGAAACCGAAACAATAACTAGCGAATAAATGACCTGAATCCATCGTAAAAGAATATTGCTTCTTACTTATCACTAGAGATCCTGCAAGCGCAGTAGAAGTCTTCCACAAGATTGAGCCGACAATCCAAGGTCTTTCTCAATGGGAAAGAAAAGGCTAGAGGAAGAAAGCAAGATTTAACATGCCCTAATTAAACTAATCTGTTCTTTTATATATATACGGTCCAACCTATGGTGATTATTCATCATAAAGTTCATCCATCATTAACAACTTATTAATATTAATGAACCAAGTTATTGAATCTAAGTATTGAATCTATATCCATTTAATTTAAACTCCTTTATATATAATTAAGCATGAGATCTCTTAATTAGAATTTATTTTTTTAATGACAATTAGTGTGATATAAGTCTACCTTTGGAGATTAAGCCCATCCACTTAATTGGATTTAGTCCTTAATCCTACGTACTATTGCTACTGCTGCTGCACATTTTGCAACGGCAGGAGCTGCTTCTCCGTGTGACCGTGCACACTCGGATTGCAGAGTCAAACATGTCCTCCACACTGTACTTGAATTTGTAGCTCAGATCCAGCAACTTCTTTGAAGAAAAATGCACCCTCCCAATCTTCTCGTTGATCCCTTCAAACCTACAAAATGGTCGACGTCGATCATCTATGAGTTCATTTTTTTCTTAAATTCTTTCTTTTGATCCAAGATAGATCGTACTTTTGAGGGATGATGTATTGAGGGAATCTCTCCCTGAACATCTTCGCCAGCTCGTAGATCGTGCGGTCATGAGAGGAGCAAATGAACCTCCCTTCCTCAGCGTAGATCGTGCGGTCATGAGAGGAGCAAATCGCGCTGAGGTGCTCGTACAAGAAGACCATGGCCGGCTTTAGGCCTAAGCCATTCAGATCTATTTTTAGGGTCTCAATTTTTAATGTAGTAAATATATTTTTTAAATATAATGAAAAAAATAGGATCCACATAATATTTTATTATGTAATCTCATTTTCTAAAAATTAGGATAATTATTTTTTAATATATTAAATATATGTTTATGTATATTTTTCTTTTTACATTTCTCATTAGTTGGTGATATTTTTTCTTTAATCAATAAGAACATGAATTAAATTTTTTTTATCTTATCCATACAATGCAAAATAAAATTGATAGTTTTTTTTTAAGTTCTCCTTTTCCAACTCTCTCTCTCTGTGTGCTTCTTGCTCATTGAGATTCGAGAAGAGAAATTCTACATCTCCACCTAACACTAACACGCTGATTCGATAGATATTACGATTGAAAAGGGGAATTGGAGAGAACTTTGAATTCGGAAACATATGCCTGTGATTAGCACGAGGGAATTTGGAAGTGCTGTGGGTGGCTCAGAAACCCTGTATCTTATGATTACTCGTCACATTTAGAGAAAAAATTCCTATAAATATATTGCAGTTGTGGATCAAATTACGGATATCTCGGTAACAATTTTACGCCCTACCACTATACTATAGCTCCAGAGGTAATTAATAATATTCAATTATTTGAATAAATTTGAATTCAACTCGTAGATATTTATAGCAAAGTTTGTGAATTGTTCGTAATTAATATTCATGAATAATATCATATTCTTCAAGAAAACTCTCATCAATAGGGATGTAAACGAGCCGAACCGAGCCGAACAGTATTAGGCTCGAGCTCGACTCGTTTAAGTTATATTCGGGCTCGAGCTCGGCTCGAGCACGAATCGAGCTTTTATCACAAGGCTCAAGCTCGGCTCGTTTTAGAATTATTAAGCTCGCGAACAGTTCGAGCTCGGCTCGTTATTAGCTCGATTATCAAAGTTAACGAGCATAACTCGTTAAGCGAGCTCGGACTCGTTTTCGGGCTCGTTTAGAGATCTTTTTTGACTCATTTTAGAACTTATTTTTTTGACTCGTTTTAAAGCTCATTTTAAGGCTCGTTTTAGAGCTCATTTTTTTGCTCGTTTTAGAGCTCGTTTTTTGGCTCGGTTTAAGGCTCGTTTTAAGACTCGTTTTTTTGGCTCGCGAGCCTATAAATGAACATGTTCGCGAGCTCACGAGCCGAATATTCTTAAGCTCGAGCTCGGCTCGATAAAACTGTCGAGCTCGAAATCGAGTTCGAGCTCGGCTCGATAAGATAAACGAACGAACTCGAACGAATTTTTTATCAAATCGAGCTCCGAATAGCTCGCGAACCGTTGGATTCATTTATATCTCTACTCATTAAACTTATAATCATGCAAATAAGCTCTCAAAATGAATAAACAAACGCACTAGCAACCAAATAATTTTTAAAAATATATAAAAATTTCAAACAATCAAATAAATTTGAATTAAGAGCTCAATAACAATAAATAAATCAACTTCAAGCGAAAAAGAAATCAAATTGCCAAAGTTGATTAACAACTTCAACAGCTTAATTTATTGTCTTGTTACCTTATTCATTTCAAATTTGAACAACATAAAATTTAATTTATGTTTATAGACATACTTGTTCAACGGAGGAACAGATAGTGGCTTCTAGCTAGAATGTTTAGTATGTATATTCATTCCCATTAAGAATTTGAAATCCTAAACCTTTTATTGTTCATTTGAGTGTTTTACTATTGCACTGCTGCGTGGGAAGATATTTAAGCTCAATTGACAATAACCTTTCTAGATATTACTGAACTCATCTCTTGTTTCCCAAGACATCCTAGTCCACGTAAGGTTGAGGGAAAAGTGTCACCTAAGAGCGAAGATCAGGGTGAAAACGACCAACAACACACTCATGGCAATCTCATGAGGGAAATTTAACAGCAAAGTTGGTTTCCAAAGGAAAAGGCTAAACGTGTTTCTTGTCCTTTTCTACAAAAGGATGGAGGATGATCCATTAAGCCATTAGCAAATGCATTTGTTGTAAAAGAAAATTTCAGAAAATTTATCAGTAGTTAACTTTGTCTTTGGAGTGAGCAATTGGTTAATGGAGCTTGCTTTCAGCAAGACAACCATCATTTACAGCAAGAATTAACTGCTTATTTCCTAGCTTACTATATAAACTATATATTAGAAGCATAAAAAACACCATGATAAATTGGCATTCTAGATCACAGTTCCATCTTTGATAGTAGCATTTCTCAAAATGATTGTGATTCCAGATCTTATGTAGAAGCCTTCGCTGGATCGATCAACCTCTTCGACGCCCTGTGACACGACATTTAGCATCGATAAGCTTTAGTCTCAAAGGTTTAGATACAAACATGCTTATACACATACATCTTTGTTAGCAATGACCACATTCTGGCCTATCCTAGCATTTGTGTCGATGATACAATTCCTGCAAAACAAATTTTATGTTTAACAAAAGTAAATCTCGAGTCGCTTAAGTAATCTGCAAACAGAATTTCAGATAGTACCTGATTTTTGTGTTTTGCCCCACTCCAATAGGAACCATACCCTTTTCCAATAGGGAGGCAATTTGTTCATCGGTCTCATAAGTATTCGCGCCAAACATCAAAGTGTTCTGAGAAGATGCAACAAAGACACTACATGTTAACTAGTATCTATTGAGAATTCAGCTATCAGTTTTGAGTTTGAAGCCAGTTTCACTAACCTTTATTTCGGCTCCAGCACTGATACGTGATCGTACTCCGATGATCGATCGTTCAATGTCACACTTGTACAAGAAGCATCCGTGAGAAATGATCGAACTGCGCATCTGCATTTTGTTGAACATGACTAAAATGCCTCAAGATTGTCTTGTAGTTTACAGTTTTGTGACACTTACCTTGCTTTTGTCGATTTTAGTTGGCGGTAGGTACCTAGGAGATGTGTACATAGGTTTTCTTTGATCGTAGAATTGGAACTTCGGAGGCTACAAAATCGATAGATTATGAGATTGTACCTCTCAAATCGATTCAAATTGTTAATTTCTTATGCATACACATTAATTTCTACCTGTTCTGTGAGTGCCAAATTTGCGTTGTAGAATGCTTGTAATGTTCCAATATCCTCCCAATAGTCATGGAACATGTATGCCTGAACGATACAAGAACATCGTTACGATACGATATGCGAGTTGGTGAACAGAAATCTCAAGTTTACTTGGAAGTAGTATTGGAAACAGACACACAAGAAGCACACCTGAACATTGAAGTAGTTCACGGCGAAAGGCAGGATGTGCTGTCCGAAGTCATTTGCTCTCCCATCTCTCATCCTGAAGTTACCGATAAATCGTGTAGAGAATCAGAAAACATTTCTTGAAACACAACCAGACTTAACTGAAAATGGACTTGAACAAGAGTTAAAAGAGATACATGAATTGTCTTTGAAGTGCCTTTCGGTTGAAGACATAAATTCCCATGGATGCGATATAGGGGTACTTGTTTGTATCTTGATGAGACAATCTGAGAAAGGAGCCATCATCCTTCTGCAATGCAATTGTTCTTATTAGTTCAGTGCTCGAATCATCGACAATCTTATCAGTTATTAGGAAAAAAATCACTCACCATGGCTTCCAAATCATCACCCCTCGGTTTCTCTTGAAATTCGGTAATCCGACCATTCTTATCAACTCTCACGAGTCCATAGTCAGATGCCCGGCTACAATGAGGATCGACAAGTCAATTACCAGTACTAAGTAAGTCGATACAATTTAGATACTAGACATTGGCATACCTTGCATCAACAGGAATGCAAGAAATAGTTATATCGGCACCAGTTTCGACATGTTTCTGCAAATTGCATTGCATCACTTTTAGTATGTAGATTCAAGCGATGGAAATCAAACAAAAGCATACCTCGATCAATTCCATGTAGTTCATGCGGTATAATTGGTCGCCAGACAGAATTAGTACATGCTCAATGTGTTGGTTCCTCCTGTCCTAAATTACAGGAACAACAAAATGTAAACTCAAAACGACAGGAAAAGGGAAAAGATCTAAAAGCTAGAGAGAACTCACATCAAACACCCAAGCAAATTGCCTAATGGCATCAGCTGTGCCCTGGAACCAATTCATACCGGTTTCGCCGGGAGATTGTGTAGCCGCCAAAACCTGAGTATCAAAAGGAATTAATCAGACAAGGCAATCCACGAACAAGATGACCCAATTTCTTCTTGCGTTACCTCTGCGAATCCACCGCCAAAGTTGGCGACATCACCAAAGGTTCGAGAGATGTGGCGATTCAATGAGGTGGAATTGAACTGCGTCAAGATGTATATTTTGTTGATGCCGCTGTTGATGCAGTTGCTCATTGGGACATCAACGATCTTGTAGCATCCGGCGATGGGAACAGCAGGCACTGCTCTTGTTTTGGTGAGAGGGAAAAGTTGAGCACCGGTGCCTCCGCCTAGAATGAAGGCCGCGACGTTCTTGGGATCAGGCACGTTGGGTGAGAGAAGAACCTGCAAAAACAGGGTTTTGGTTTGGTTGGTCATTCTAGTGAATGGATCGTCAGTGGGAGAAGAAGAACCTGCAGAAAAACTTGCCTCGGATATTTTTTGAAATTGGTGGTCGATTTCTGCAGGAGGAGAGGATGCTACAGAAGATTCGAAACCTGCTATCTTGCAGCGGAGAGTATTGCTGTTTTTGAAGGGAAATTTTTGGCTCCGGAGCTGCTTCCTTGTTGAAGAAGCACAGAGAGCTGATCTTCTTGCATGGCTCAGCCATGCATCGTTGGCCTTCAAGCTCACGATTCCGGCGTCCATCTTGAGTGCAACTGCAGATCAAAAAAACCAGAGAAGGAAGAAGAAGATGGAGATTGGGATTTGCCTAGATTGCCATGAAGTTTATAATTATATATCTGCAGGCATGGAGATTCAGTTGCTAATTCCTTGTAAGACTGGGCAAAAAAACCCGTAGAACAGATTAGTTATTTTTTTTCTAATAAAATTATATAAAATTTGGACAATTCTCTTGCGAATTTATCTCGATTATAACTATTTTTTGCCTTATATTAAAGTAAAATTATAGTTTAGAAAGATAAATTTGGAAATATTTAAAATTTGTAGATTTTTTTTTCCAACTGACAGATTAAGGAATATTACGCTCGTTAAATAATACTTTAAAAATATTTTTAAGAAAAAAAAGATTACAATACGCATAAATTCTATGTATAAAATGATAAATGCAAATATTTTATATATATTAAAAAAAAATTGGAAGAAAATTAGTTATTTAACATATTTGTGAAAGTACGTGGACTAACCATCCAATAATAATCAAATTGATCAAATCGATTAAATTAAAATCAAATTAATAAATTTTTTAAATAAATTAAACTCATCAAACTTATTTTAAAAATTAAATAAATTGAACTCATAAAAAAAATCAATTAATTCAGTTAAAAATTAAAAGAATTAAATTTGTGAATGAGTCGTAGCAGTCAATCAATCAACTATTGGATCCATGAGCAATGTGAACAATGAACATGAGTCATATAAGGTCTTATGATCGAAATTCAATGTGTTTAAACATATCTCTTTTTATATTTTATCATTTATATTAATGATTAGTAATCACCTATGATGTATCTCTTTTGTATTCATTTAGGGTTGAATTAATAAAGGTATTTAGTTGAATGAATCACCTTTTCCCATGTGAGCCACGATTTAAAAATTTTAAATTCGTATTATATATATTTACTAATTGATTGATATGTCAGTTTAATCAATTTTATAGAATTTTAACTTTTAAAATACTGATTAAATTAAATTAATCATTTTTTTAAATTACTGAATCAAAATTAAACAACAGATTATTTTTTTTTTTGTCTTATTAAAGAAAATATATTAATTATATAAAATTTAGAGAATTGTTTCTACAAATTAATCTTTTATCTTGTTTATAACTTTTTTTTTCTATATATTACAGTAAATTTATGTTTTTTTAGATAGAACAGAGAGATAAAATTTGAAAATATTTTAAATTTTAAGATTTATTTTTTCGAAGATGAAGTTATGGATGAATGGAAAACTATGAAAGACCTAGTTAAATTGAATATTTTTAATAATTTTAGACAAAAAAAAATTAAGTAATGTATAATACGCTATTTTTTAAAAAATTATATATCATGGGATCAAAATCGAATTTTATATATATTAAAAATTGGTCATGCATATAAATTGTGCATGACTTTTTTTTAATTTTTTTTTTTTTGGGATGAATATGGATGATACGGAATACAATAAGTGGACTACGAAGATGATGTGATGATTAAAGTCAAGATGACATGACGATTAAAGTTAAAGAAAGAAAACATTTTTTCATATGGCTCTGATTATTTGGCCAACGCTAAAGCTCGTCAGACCAGTCGGGTTAGATTCCAAACAGTGTGAGAAAGGGTTAGTCGAACATAAAGGGTTCAGTATATTACTCTTGAACTAAAGAGATAGTGTGACTGGTCCCTCAATAACCGATTGAGTTTAAGGACAGTCGCTCTTACAAGCCGTCCAGAATGACCGATCCACCTCAATTTGGCCAGCTATGGGTCTAGTCGAAGGGAGGGTCAAACCCCTTACTCTGTATGAGCTCTCCACGCACGTCCGGATGACCTGATTATCGATCAGCCTTATGGGTGTCCATTCGACAATAGAACCAGATGAGTTCCACATGATGCTCTATTTGGGTAGCCAGTTGATAATAGAACTGGATGGGTTCATATGGTTCTATACCCGTATCTTATATAAGCAAAGGTAAGATAGCTCCTTTCACAAATCCGGTCAGAACTCTAGGAGCATTTTAACCTATGAGTCATTATACGACTGACCGTCCAAAATGCCGACTAGGCCTAAGGCACTTCGGCTTAAAGTACCAATTGTGCTTGCCAGAACACTGCTTCATTTCTCGTGCAACCCATTATATGCCCGACTAGATAAAAGGTTGATCGGGCCTAAGGCACTTCGCTTTATATTGCTACTCGGACAAATTTCCAACAAGCACAAGCTATCAAATGGATTTATAGAATGCACGGATCATCATATCATTTCTCAAACGGACTTCTAACATGACAAAAACATTGTATTATTCTCCGAACGGATCGCCAATACAATGCAGAACATGACTAAATAGCTTAATTAAAGAGCAGGCATAAAGAAGGTCGATCTTCTAGATTGGCCGAGATATACGCAGTAGATAACATTCTAACAACTTGTCAGAATGACAATCATGTGTCAGAGAATATTCTTCTGGAACCTTCTTCAAGGATCATTGTGTCTCCCATCAATAGAACACTTATGACAGCATATTCCTTCAACGACATCAGCTATAAACGACAAAAGATATATATATATATATAGGTAAGTGGAAGATTCCTCTGACAATTATTGCATATTATCCAGGTTGTACACTCTTCTTTACCTAACAACCTCTGACACACTTTTTCATCTCATGATTGCGGAGATTATAAGAGGTGATATATAAAAGGGGAGTATTCTCCTTTGGCAAGGTACTTTCTCTAAACATCTGCCACTTACGCTTGCATACACGTTCTTCATTGTTCTTCATTCACTCGTCCGGACTAGTACTGACTTGAGCGTTGGAGGATCTTCTCTAGGGACTCCCCCTAATTTCTCGGCATTGATATTTTGTTGGCACTTCTCTGTGTGCACAAGATCGGAAGAAAGCTTTACCGTGGAGTAAAAAGCCTTCTACCAGTCAGTCCTCAAGCCACCGTGCCCAGCGCGTCATCTCTGTAGTTTTCAGACAAGATCAAATTTGGCGCTGTTGTAAGTATCTTGTGGTAGTTTTGATGTGATCAACTAAGTCAAGTTAAGTCCTGTTGTGGTTTGATGTCTTATGTCTAAGTGTGCAGGAACTTAAGAGCACAGGAAGTCGAGCGAAAGACGCAACTAGCAAGAACGACGACACAGGAAAGAGTCGTCGGGCTCGGTGCGTCCGAGGGATGAGGTGTTGCGGAAGAGTACGCTGGCGAACGAGAAGGGAGCGCCGGTGTTTCCGAGGGATAAGAAGCCAGAGCGGAAGACTGCTCGAGAATGTCAGAAAATAAGTTCGGGTGAGCCCTATTCCGAATGGCTGAAATCACTCAAGCGAGCGAAGTTGGAGCGGAAGACCCAGACTGAAAGTCAACTCGAAGTTGACTGCGGTCTAGGCGCTCAGACATGGTCCGGGCGTTGGGACTGTCCAAGCGCCCGGATCCCCCAGAGCAACTGGGGGGCGCCTCGACCTGCTCGGCGATGTGGATAAGATTTATAAGGGTTGGGGCGCCAGGAGTTGGTCCAGGCGCCTGGACCAGAGAGTTTATCCAGACCCATTGCAATGCGATCCGTTGCAACATGGTTAAAGTTTTATTCATGCCTAGGCGCCTGGAATCCTTCCAAGCGTCCGGATCAGGGCTATAAATACAACACTAATCTCAGTAGTTCAAAACAATACTTGTAAACTATTCTCTTTTTGTTCAACTACTTTGTTTGTCAGCTGTCAACATTGTAAGAGGCTACTCCGCTCAAAAGAGATTTTTAGTGAGATTTAATTGTCTTAGATTAGCAATCATCATATTACAAACTAAGTAAATCTTTTTGTGTCTCTCTCAATTAATTAGTTTTTTATTTTTTTTTACAAGTATTTGTCTTAATGAAGCTAAAAGATCGAGAAATGTATTTTTTTTTTTTTTTGCAGAGTAATTCACCTCCTCTTACTAGCCATCAGGGACCAACAAGTGGTATCAGAGTCTGACCACTTCAAAAGGACTAATTGTCGATCTAAGTAAATAAGATGATGATCGAACCAAGCATCCATCCATCAATGTTAGAGGAGGAGCTTGTATTTTGGAAATGATGAAGGGTGGTATTCTAATAAATTATATAAAATTTGGACCATTCTCTTATTAATTTGTCTCAATTATACCTATTTTTTAACAGATAATATTTGTAGATTTTTTTTCCAACTGAGAGATTAAGTTGTGGATGGAATATTAAGAGCGTTAAATAATACTGTTAAAATATTTTTAAGAAAAAAAAAATTACAACACGCATAAATTCTTTTAAAAAATGTATAAAATGATAAATTCAAATATTTATATATATTAAAAAAATTGAAAGAAAATTAGTTATTTAAGATATTTGTGAAAGTACGTGTTATAAGAAGCATCCGATAATAATCAAACCGACTGCATCGATTAAATTTAAATCAAATTAATAATTTTTTAATAAATCGATTTAATTTATTTTAAACATTCAATAAATTGAACCGATAAAAAAATAATTAATTTGATTAAAAATTAAAAATAGTTAAATTTTTAAACAGTTGAATTGATAGTAAGTTGTCGATCCATGAGAATGTTAATCAATCGCCTTAGCTAATTTAAGTGAGCCATGATTTAAAAATTTTAAATTCGTATTATATATATTTACTAATTGATTAATATGTCAGTTTAATCAATTTTATAGATTTTTAACTTTTACAATACTGATTAAATTAATTAATTAACTTTTTTTTGAATTACTGAATCAATATTGAACAACAGATTAATTTTTTTTGTCTTATTGAAGAAAATATATTAATTATATAAAATTTAGAGAATTGTTTCTACAAATTAATCTTTTATCTCGTTTATATATATATATATATATATATATATATATATATATATATATATATATATATATATATATATATATATTTTGCCATATGTTACAGTGAATTTATGGTTTTTAGATAGAACAGAGAAATACAATTTGAAAATATTTTAAATTTTAAGATTTTTTTTTTTCCAAGATAAAGCTATGGATGAATGGAAAAAAAACAGATAATTTCAATTAATCTTACTAATTATTTCTATTGTAATCGATTGAGTTCTATAAAAGTTTTTCATCGGATATCAAAATAAATCGGGAAGTACACGTGATGCTAAATTTAAAAGTCTAACATCTTTTAATTGCGTCTCTCATTTGGAGGAAATTTTTTTATAAATACATTATAGTAATATTTAGATGATAATTTATATAAGACTGAAGGTTAAAGGGACACTTAAATGAATTAATCATATCTCTCAATTGAGTAAAGAAAATAAAATGGTAAATTTAGCCCAAGCTTTTTTTTTTTTTTTTACTTTAAAATTTTTTACCAATATAATCTTTGTTTAAGTTTTATCCAAGAATAACACACTAAACATACTACAAGGTCTCCCCTGTTCACTCACAACTAGGGAGAGCGGTGGCTGGAAATGCTAGCCGAAAGTACTTACTGCTGGGAAATATGACCGAAGCTAGGTGGATCTGCTGACTATACCAAAATACTAATCCATAATAAAGAAATTATAATTCAAAATCCAAAGGATCATTCAACCTCCTAACTAAGAGTATATCCATGAGATAATATTATCACGAATCTCATAATCATACCTAAAAAATATCCTCCGATAACTATCCACAAAAGATCGAACACTCTGAATTGGCATATAGACTTCAAGACCTTGGTAGAAGATCATATAGTCAAGGTCTTGAACTACTTAATGGAGATAATGATAGTTGAGTCGACCAACCATTGTCTTGTAACCCATCATACTACGATTGCTCCACCTGAGGTTCAATAACCTCTAGTGACGAGTCATGAACACAATGGTAGAGGAGCACTATCACTAGATAGTTGATCGAAATTACTGTCAATTGACCCACTGCTCCTCGAAGATCATCATCTATATTTCCACTTAGTAATAGTTATATTTTACTATGCATGTTTGCTCGATACCCGCTGAGTATGTTATACTCACTACCCCCTATTTCTTTTCTTGTTGTTTTCAGGTTTGCACATAGAAATGTCGTGTCGCTTGGAGTATCCTGTCTGTCGGCTCCACATCACATCCGAGGACTGTTTTCGGTGTTAGCTCTCCTTTACTTGTCTTACGTTTTATTAGACTTGGCGTTGTATAAATTCGACTTTGTTCTTTTGAGTTTGCTATGTGGAGTTGTATTTGTTTTGTTGTGCTTGTGTAAGTCTAGCCGGCTAGCAGTCTTCGTTTTTAGTTTGTATGGGTTTTCTTTCGATTTTCGCTGTGTTTTAGTACAGCCGTGTGGGTTGTTTGATATATATAATTGCGTGGTTGTATATATATTCCAACCATGTGGGCTGATATATTCTTGTTGTTGTATATATGATTGAGATTATCATCGAAACAGGGGAGATGCTGTCGGATTTTACCCTGACAGGGACTCTTCTAGATCTTGACAGTTAGAGGGACACTTAAATGAACTAATCATATCTCTCAATTAAGTACAGAAAGTAAAATGATAAATTTAGCAGAAGCTTTTTTTTACTTTAAAATGTTTTATCAATATAATCCTTTTTAAGTTTTATCCAAGAATAACACACTAAACATACCACACCATTCCATAAATAAATAAATTTTATTTTAGTTAAATATTTACTTTTGACCTAACCTCTTTCTCTTAAAATATCTCTAGACCCCCTTTCCTCCTTTCCAATTTATAATAATTAATTTTGGATTAAAATTTAATTAAATGTCAAATAATATTAATGGATCCTAAATAATGATAAAAAATATTAAAAATATTAATGTACTTCTAAGATCAAATTAAAAAAAATCCCTAACTTACGTTTATTTGAGTCGAAAAAACTTTCAAAGATAGTCGATGACACACTTACAATATGATCACTTTCAAATAATACATCATCTTCAAGCCATTTAGTAATTACGAAGAAGACGGGACCTTCTTTCTTAGTTATCCATTCATCATCTGATTCAATTTATCAACTACAATGGATATCAATCTTGTCCCTCCTCCTAATGCTTCTCTCCCTAAGCTTGAAGTTATATTTCACAAACACCAACACATTCAATTTCGCATGTTCAAGGCTATTTTTCTTTTGTATGTGAATCTAATATTACAAAGAAGAAAACATATATAAAAAATTAAACAATGATATGAAAATTATAAAACAATTAAAATTCAAGTAGAGTTATAAACTTAGAATATTCATCGATTCAAAAGTGCTCCAATTTCTTTCACACCTCGAAACACTACAAGTGAGAGCAAGTACTCTAATTACAAATGTAGTAAGCTCGGATGTCTTACTTCCAAAACGTTCCCACCACAAGGCTAATAACATAAAGAAAATTACAAGAATGTACATATAATTTTAAAATACGAATTCTAGTATAATTTTATAAGAACGGTTACAAGATGTAAATTTTACCTGGAGTCCGCAACATTCTTATTTGTTTTGCTATTGGAGTTCCAAATTATCCTTCAGCTTTGTTATACAAGTCCAATTAGATGTACGCTTTAAGACAATCATCAGAAGATAACATCTTATCCGTGCAAGCATACAATCCATCTCTAATTTCATCACAATCAAAAAATCTTTCTTCATAATGCAATTGCTGGTTCAAATAGTACTCGGTCGCGTGTAGCGGGAGATGAAGTTGTGGAGTCCATCATGAATCAATTTTTTTCCCAAATGGGCTTGTATTTTATGTCAACTCCCACATAATTAAATTTTATTGTCTCTTTTACCTTATCCATAAGTTCATAAATATATCTCATGGTTGATCTCTCCTCTGAATCAACTTCCCTTAACACCCTTACAAGAGGAACAACACTCTTAACACACAATGTAACATGTGGCCAAAAGTTGGGATCATTAACAACAATTCTCTTCACGACCTTCCCCTGAGTTATTTGAGATAGAGGTGAACTAACCTAATTTTCGGAAGCATAGATTTGTTCAAGTGGTCTTTTAACCTTATACATACTCTGAAGAATGAGAAATGAAATAGCAAAGCGAGTGACAATAGAACAGAGAATTTCTTTACCGTTTGTATACTTCTCATCAAAGAAAGTATAGTCCTATGACCATAAAGGAACTTCACAACCATCTTAGCATGCTCAATTGTGTCAGAAAAATCTTCAACTTTGTAATATCAACAGCATTAGGTTAATGTAATATGCCGCACAAGGTGCCCACCAAATTCCATGTTTAGTCTCCATAATTTTTTCCCCTGCCTTAATGAAATTCGAAGCATTTTCCATGACAATTTGAATCACATTTTCCTCTCTCACCTCATCAACAATATCATCAAGATATTTAAAAATCAATTCCCTATTTTTAATAGAAGTTGATGTATCAATAGATTTTAAAAAGAAAGTGCCGCCGAGAATATTAACCAAAAAATTGATCAAACTTCTATTCTTCCCATCCGTCCAACCATCAGACTTAATAGTGTATCCATATTTTTTCCATACCTTTTTATGCTCCTCATATATTAGGTTGATGCCATCAACCTTAGCCTTAAGTATTCAAGTTCTTAACTCATGCATTGAAGGAGACTTGGACACTCTTCCGTATTCCACAATACCCTCAACCAGGCAACCAATAAGGATCATTCACAACATTAAACGGAAGTGTAGCAGAGTAAATAAAATAATCAACTCTACACTTCACATCAACAAGCAAATCTTTTTTATATGCCGAATTTAGGAACAAACCCATGAAGAGTACCTTTACCTTTTGATTCACCCACTACCAGAACATCCAATTGAATTTCCCCTTATGCTTCCAACTTTTGATGATTGCGTACTCATACTCTAGGGACCCTCACCAATCTCTCGTAACAATTCAGTTTGTTTGATTTAAGATATTCTAATTTTGTAAAGTGATTCTCTAATTTCTTGCTTAATATCATCCGGAGCATTAACACAAGGTGTAATCTCTTTATGAGTTTGAGTTAAATGTTCCTTTAAACGAGTAATCCCTTCATTCGATATATGATGACAAACTTTGCACCGAACAGATTTTCCCCCCTCCGTTTGATAATAATACTTCCAACCAATATCTTTTTTTTTAATCTTTTTTTGATAAATTTGTAGACATTACAAATTCCAAATAGACAATCAAAATCCTAGAAAAATAAGAGAAAAAAATAAGAACAAATAATTAATTAATTAGAAAAAATAGAAAAAAGTGGAATAATCCAGGGCATTTGGATCGATCCAGATGCTCGGCTTCAGCTATTGGCAATTGCAATTGCAATTGCTTTTCTCCTTCGAGAAATGAAAAACGAAATGGAAAAACCAAACGAAGAAAACCTTACCTCTAGGGAATTTGGATCAGATTGGTAATTGTCTTCATTGACAATATTGTGATATATTTCAGATTCGAGGTGGATCACGAACAATATCTTCACATACTTCTGGGGATGTTTCGATGAGAACATCTTTATGTGAAGTTTAGTGAATGTGCATGTTAGGTTATCTTCTGTGGGATTTCTGGGGACACATTGTATCTGGTAGAGGGATATCTATGGGCCCACAAAAGTTGGAGGATGTTACCAGTTGGGAGTAATCGAAGTCTGTACAGGAGACTAATAGCTTCGTTGATCTGGCTGGATATTACTGGGGATTTGTAGAGGGATTTCTCCAGCATTGTTATGCTGTTGATTGGACTATCTAGGAAGGGTAGGAGACTTACTTGGTTATGGCTTACGAGACCAGCTTACAGGAGCTGAAGCGGAAATTAGTGTCGGCGCCAGTTCTGATTTTGCCCTCTGGAGAGGACGAATTCGTACTCTACACCGACGCTTCTCTACAGGGTTTGAGCACTATTTTGATGTAGCACGGCAGGGTAGTCTCCTATTCTTCTCGTCAGTTGAAGGAGCATAAGCAGAACTACCCAATACATGATCTAGAGCTGGCCGCCATTATCTATGCTTTGAAGATTTGACGACATCATCTGTATGGTATTTCATTTGAGATTCTCACTGATCATAAGAGTCTCAAATATCTTTTCACCTAGAAGGAACTTAATCTCCAACAGAGGAGATGGATGGAGCTCTTGAATGACTATGACTGTACCATTAGCTACCACCCTGGGAAAGCTAATGTAGTTGTCGATGTACTTAGTTGGAAGTCCAGAGGGACTTTAGCTTACCACCGAGTTCTAGTCACGGACTTGATTCAGGGTTTCTCCGAGTTGGGCCTTGAGGAGCAGAGATAGACTGAGCAGAGTGTCCATGTTACCATGGTTGCCCAGTCATCGACAAAGACGAGGATCCGAGAGACCCAGGCCGGTGATCAGTGCTTATAGTCCATTGGCAACCAGTTAGCTTCCGGTCAGCAGACGGAGTTCACCCGAGATGACGAGGGTATTATGTATTTCCTAGGTATATTATGTGTACCTCAATGTCACATGGTTTTGGAGGAGTTACTTCAGGAGGCTCATCGCTCCTGATTTGCTATCCACCCAGGTAGAACCCGCATGTATCGAGATTTGAGGCGTTCCTATTGGTGGAACGACATGAAGAAATACATCGCGGAGTTTGTAGCTAGATGTCTAGTCTGTTAGAAGGTGAAGACTGACCACTAGAGACATGCCGGATTATTTCAGATGATTCCTATTCCAGAGTGGAAATGAGAGCACATCACTATGGATTTTGTGGTGGGATTGCCTAGGACACGATGAGGTCATGACGTGATTTGGGTAATCGTTGATCGATTAACAAAGTCCACACACTTTTTAGCGATTTTGAAGACCAATTCTCTAGACCAATTGGCAGAGCTGTATTATCAAGAGATCATCAGATTATATGATGTTCCTTTAAGCATTATATCTGATAGAGACCCGTGGTTCACTTCCCGGTTCTGGCAGAGTCTGCAGCAGGCCTTGGGCACATAACTCCGTTTCAGTACAGCATCCATCCGCATAAAGATGGACAATCAGAGCGGACCATCCAGACATTAGAGGACTTGTTGAGATCTTGCATTATGGATTTCGGAGGCAGCTGGGAGGACCACCTGCCATTGGTAGAATTCGCTTACAACAACAACTATCATTCGGCTATCTAGATTGCACTGTTTGAAGTGTTGTATGGTAGACCTTGTCGGACACCCACCTCTGGGAGGAGGTTGGAGAGGCCCAGCTGCTAGGACCTTATAGAGCTCGGCAGGAGGCAGAGTTGGCCCGCACTATCAAATGGAGGATATTTGAGGTGCAGGACCGTCAGAAGAGTTATGTTGATCGGAGACGAAGACCCCTAGAGTTCTCTACTAGCGACCATGTATTTCTAAGAGTCTCACCCACGAAAGGGGTGAAGAGATTTGGTCTCCGAGATAACCTAGCTCCATGATACATTGGGTCTTTCCAAATTTTTGAGAGGGTTGGAGCGGTAGCTTACCGTCTGGCGCTACCATCGTCTCTGGTAGGCATTCACAATGTTTTCCATGTGTCCATGCTGAGAAGATATGTACCCAACCTAGCACATATTCTTTCAGATATATCAGTTCTCATTCAATCAGACATTACCTACGAGGAAGTTCCAGTACGGATTCTGGACTACGAAGAGCGTCAGCTGCGAATCAAGACTATCTGACTGGTTAAAGCCAGATGGCAGAACCATTCTGACGAGGAGGCTACGTGGGAGCTCGAGGATACGATCCAAGCTCGACACCCCCATCTTTTTACTTGAGGTATGTGGGTTAGATTTTCGTTCAGCATTCATACTGTGTATCTATTGCTAGTACATGTTGATGGTAGATAACAAAATTTGGAGACCAAATTTTTATTAGTGGGGAAGAATGTAAAATACTGTAATGAAATAATAATGGAATAATAAGGTTTAATGAATGAATAACCTTAACAGAATTTTATGGAAATTTTTCGGAGCTCATATGACGTATTTAGAGGGGATGAATTTATAGGCTGGGGAAAAGTCTGTTTGGAAATACCATTTAAGTGGGAGTTGATTAAGGAATTAACTTAGAGGTTGATTACTTAAACCTAAGTATAAATATTAAATACCTAGGTAATATCTCTCATTTTCCCCCTTTCTCCGCCCAATCCCTTACCCTCTCCCCTCTCGCTGCGCCAACTCGCCCTTCTTCTCCACCGCGACCACTTCCCCTCCTCTGCCCGTCGCCTCCCCGCCGTGGAGATCACGATCGCGACGCGCCTTCCCACTCACCGCCGGTCAGGACTTCCATTTGTTAGGATGTATACTAAAAGTCTAGCTTTTGGTATAAACATTTATCTAGAAATAAGAATCACATTGGTCAAATGTCTACATTTATGATAAATGTAGTTGTTCAATTAATTTATATTGTAGATAACATGGTGTGTGGTGTCACACACAGAGGATCATGTTATCAGTACCTTATAAATTATAAACAGTAGCTCACGACCAAGATGGAAAGGAACAAACCATTGGAAGGTCGTAGTGTAATTAGGTATTAGTTTATCTTAACTATATAATTACACTAATACACTTAGAGTGTATTGAGTAGGACCATTAGAGGTCGTTTCTTTTTATACTGACTTTATAAAAGAACAAAGACCTTAGTTATTATGGAAGTGTGTGCTCTTAATCCTAATATAATAAGAAGCACATATATTTGATATTTATTTCTTTAATTTATCAATGGGTGAGATTTAGTTCGATAAATCAATAAGCCTGATAAGTTGGGAAATGATATCACTTATAGTGTGTGTTGTTGATTATAGAAGGAAACTGTGTCCTAGTAATCTAGGTTGAGAATGTCCCCAAGAGGAGCTCATAAGGATTGTCATGTTAAATCCTGCAGGTGGACTTAGTCCGACATGACAATGAAGTTGAGTGGTACTACTCTTGGAGCTAGATATTAATTAAGTGAGTTGTTAATAACTTACTTAATTAGTGAACATTTGTTATCTTAAACACAGGGAGACTAACACACTCATAATAAGAAGGAGCCCAAAATGTAATTTGGGATTGATGTGGTAGTTCAATAATTGTTCTTTAGTGAAATGAATTATTATTGATGAAATTAAGTTGTGTGTTCGGGGCGAACACAAGATGCTTAATTTCATCGGAAGACCAAAACCAAATCCTCCTCTCGGTCCCTATCGTAACCTCTTGTATATAGAGATTTATACCCACCACATACCCACCTTCTTACCCATCCAATGGATGAGCCAAGCTAGGGCCGGCCAAGACCAAGTGGATGAGCCAAGTTGGTGGCCGGCCAAAGCTTGGGTCCCAAGCTTAGGTGGCCGGCCACTAAAATATTAAAAAGGATTTTTATTAAAATTATTTCTTATGTGGATATCATGGTTTTAAAAGAGAGTTTAAAAATTAAAATTTTCCTTTTATAGCTTTCTACAAAAGATTAAGAGAAGAGATTAATCTCTTTCCTTATTTGTAGATTAAAAGGATGGTTTTAATTTTTGCTAAAAACTTTCCTTATTTGTAAATCATCTACATGTTTAAAAGAGAGTTTAAAATTTGAAATTTTTCCTTATTTGTTGATTAAAAGGTGGATTTTAAATTTTAAGAAAACTTTCCTTTTTAACCATGTTCATGATTTAAAAAGAGAGTTTAAAAATTAAATATTCTCTTTTATAAGTTTCTACAAGAGATTAAGAAAAGATTTGATATCTTTCCTTATTTGTAGATTAAAAGATATTTTAATTTTTAGAGATAACTTTCTTTTTATCCACATGTTTAAAAGAAAGATTTTAATTTATAAAATTTCTTTTTTATTTACCAATCATAAAGGGATTAAAATTATTGGAGAAATTTTTATAAATTTCCGGAAACAAATTAGGAAGTTTTAATTCTTGTTTTAATTAAAACTTTCCTTGATTTGGGGCTTAAGGTGGCCGACCATTGTTATTAAGAAAAGAAATTTATTTTTTAATTAAATAATTTTTCTTTTTCATGGCAAAAGAATTAAGGAAGTTTTTTATTAAGTTTCCTTATTTGCCAAGATTAAGGATCATAAAAGAGGGGGTAGAGGTGCCTTCATTGTGAACATCTCTATTCTATTTTTCCTCTCTTTTCTCCTTGGGTGTGGCCGGCCCCTTCTTTCCTCTCCTCTCCTTTGTGTGGTCGAAACCTTCTCTTGGTGGAGATAACTTTGGTGGCCGGATCTAAGAAGGAGAAGAAGAAGAGAAAAGAAGTCTCTTTTCTAGTATCCCTTGGAGCA
Source organism: Zingiber officinale (assembly GCF_018446385.1). Classification (NCBI taxonomy): domain Eukaryota; kingdom Viridiplantae; phylum Streptophyta; class Magnoliopsida; order Zingiberales; family Zingiberaceae; genus Zingiber; species Zingiber officinale. The sequence continues at coordinate 42,049,250 of NC_056001.1, forward strand.
TTGGTGGTGGTTGAATCTCTTCATCCTTGGAGGTGCTCTTGTTGTGGCCGAACCTTGCAAGGAGGAGAAGAAGGTGCTTTGGTGGTTTCTCATCTCGGAAGATCGTTGCACACACAACGTCCGAGGGTAAAAGAGGAATACGGTAGAAGACCTAGAGGTTTTTGCTTGCAAAAGAAAAGGTATACTAGTATTTAATTTTCGCATCATACTAGTTTTATTTCTTTGTAAAAATACCAAATACAAGAGGCATGCGATTCTAGTTTTTCGAATTAGTTTTCGATGTTGTGTTCTTTTATTTTTCTTTTCCTTGTGATTTGATTGTTCTTTTTGGTTGACCTAAAGTTATTTAAGGAAATTAAATATTAGCTTTCCTTAAAAGGCTTTGTCTAGGCGGTGGTGGTTGTTCCCATATCCAAGAAGGTCATGTGCCTCGCCATGCAGTCCTGGAAGCTAATTTTGGAAATTAATATTTAATGGAATTAATAACGTAGGTGATTTGGATCGAACGTGTTAAGTTCCGCAGTAGATCCAAGTCTAAACCTAAAAGAACAAATAAATTAAACTTAGGATCAAACGTGTTAAGTTCCGCAGGCAATCCAAGTTTAATTTAAAAGAACACATGGTAGCTAGGAAAAGGTTCAGACCTTTGTACAAAATTTTTGTACAGTGGAACCATTAGGTTTTCCGAGTAGCAACCAACACCATTACCTCCACTCCTCATCGCGGCTCTGCCTCTACTCTCTCTCGTGTGATTCCGCCGCGTCGCCCGGCCGATCAACCGCTGTTCTTTCCATCTCCTCCCGATCTTCTCTCGCCAGAAGTCGAGCACCCAAGTCCTTCATTCTTCTGTGCCCTAGCTCCCAATCCACCGTCGACCGAGTTCTCGTCTTCCCGATCTGAGGCGCCACCTCTTCACGGGTTGGTATTCGGCAAAGAGCAAGGATCCAAACCCTAGTTTTCTCCCTGTGCCAATGCCACCTCCTTATCGAAGGCCAGATCAGAGACATCGCCGGTCGAGGTAGAGCTGTCGATCTTCTCCCTTGCCCTAGATTCTACCATCGGGTCCTTCTTTGCCCACCTCTTCAGTCACTTTCTGTGAAGTCTTCGGCAGAGAGGAAGTGAATGGCACCGATTTAGGTAAGACATGGTTGATATCAGATTTGGTAGGGATTGGAGTTGCATTTTATGTATATGGATGTTGTGTTTAATTGGTTGGTCGACCACTGTAGATACAGTCATCGTTTACTGGCAACGACTTCTCCTAGCTCCAGCAACAATTCCCAATAGTTGTGTTTTCAGGTCGTAAGTCAATAGTGGTGGCTTGAGTTGAGGTAAGGTGTAGAGAATTTGATCTTTACTGTAGCTTACACTTGGAATTGAAGCTAGGAAATATTAGGTATGATTGATCCAAGTGGTTGTCTTGATAATTAGGGTTAAACGTTGGATCTAATCTAGGCTGCGGGTTAGACTCGATTTATGTAGTTTACCAGGATTAATGAGGGAACTTGGGGTTTCTTAGTTTAATAAAAATTTTGATTTAGCTACTAGATACATATTAGAGTGGATTAATTATATGCAGGTTGTTACAGGACTTTGATTCGAGACAAGCGTCTCGACGTGGGATCTATCCGATACGACCTTCTTTTTTAGGCAGGTACCTTTGACTTATCTCTTTTAATATTGTCATTCTGATATGTGAAATAGGTTATAGCTAGTAGTAATGGTTATGTTTATATCTGTCTTGGTATGTCACTACTGTTGGGGTTGCAAGGTTGCAAAAATAGTCCCATATTGGAAACACATGGGAAAGATCATGAGTTTATAAGAGAAAAGATATCTCCATTGGAATGAGGCCTTTTGGGGAGAGCCCAAGAGCAAAGCCATGAGGGTTTAGGCCCAAAGTGGACAATATCATGCTATTGTGGAGATATCTAAATTCTTTTCTATCCTACAATTGGTATCAGAGCCCGGACTGCCAGAAGGTTTAACCGCCGACTGTGCATAAGAGCTATGGTCTGATTGAGCCATGTGGGTACAATATTGACCTCGAACAAAGAAAGTGGGGCTCCTATGTTCGGATCAAGAGGACCAAACACCAGGCAGGAAGTCCTAGTTGCGACTAGGCATGGAAGTCCTAGTAGGTCGGGTGGACCGAGGGGCAGGAAGACCTGGTGGGTCGAGGATCGGACGTGGGAAGCCTATGGTCCTTTGTTTGAGGGGGGGATTGTTGGGGTTGCAAGGTTGCAAAAATAGTCCCATATTGGAAACACATGGGAAAGATCATGAGTTTATAAGAGAAAAGATATCTCCATTGGAATGAGGCCTTTTGGGGAGAGCCCAAGAGCAAAGTCATGAGGGTTTAGGCCCAAAGTGGACAATATCATGCTATTGTGGAGATATCTAAATTCTTTTCGATCCTACAACTACTTGATACTTGTAGTATACCCATATTATTATCTGTTATGCATTTATGCTTATGCCTCTTGATTCTTGCCATGTGTACTTATATTCATAGAAGTAGTGACATACAATGCATTATCGGATATATGTCGAGCTACTAGATATACCTGACATGTGTACCTAAATTTATTATCTGGCATGTGTACCTAGATTTATTACCTGATATGCGTACCTAGATTTATGATACTTAGATCATTATTATGAATTCGATTTTTCTTTTGGTACATATTATTTGGAGACTATTATATTGGAGATATAAATATTCCCTATGTCCTAGTCATTTATTGGTTTATAGTTAAATTTTGTGTGAATCTGATACTTTTACCGAGTGTGTTGGAATTGACGGATTTAGTGGGCTTGACACTAAGCTGAAGCCCAATTAGATCTGAGGGCCTAATAATTGGTATGAAGTCTAGATAAGTTAAGGTATGACCCGATATCTTGCAGGAAGTCCAGCTTGTCTGCGGGACCTGACAATTGGCTAAAGTCCAGTTGGATTTGTAGATCTGACCACTGGTAGGAAAACTAGGTAGGTCAAGAGGCAAGTTAAATGACTGCAAATGGTAAGTAAAGGTAAATCACTAGAGAATAGTGATCCAGTGAGGACGAGTCCTAGTGGGACTATAGGCGTTGGTCCAATTTAAAACCATTTTGAAAGTCTAAGCTAAGATCATGTCTAGATCCTGATCTTGATAAGACATGATCTAATAAATAATCATTTTATTTTAACGGTGCTAATTCTGTTTTACATGTTATATTTTATTTTGTGGATTAATGATTTTTTACAGGGTTAATTTGTAAAAATCAATCTTGGATGAATAGTTTCGGTATCACGCACCGAGAGGAGTCTTTGCCCTGCAAGCGAACAACATCTTCCCCTTTATGACAATATACGAAACTTGGATATATAGTCACACGATTGTACAAGTATACCTACAACCTACATGACTGAAATAAAAACACAACCACGTAGTATACAACCCACACCGCTTGAAACAAAGGCACAGTGTAAGACACAAGGAAAACTCATAAACCAAAAGTGATAAATTGCTAGCTGACTAGGCTTTATACAACAACCATTAGAAACGACAAAAGTAGCCACAATGCTACACCAAGTCCAAGTCCAAGTCAAAATTATTATAATATCGAATCCTTAAAGAAAACCAAGGAAATGCAAGAAAAGCAAAAAAACACAATAGAAGTTGTCCTCGGATATGACATGGGACTGGTAAATATGATACTCCAAGCGACTCTACAACATCTACCTGCTACCTGAGAAACATAAAGGTACAAATGGGGGTGGTGAGTCCGGGTGACTCAGTAAATAATAGACATAATAGTGCATGGTCAACATAAAACATGGAGATCAAAGTATACAATCTCAGTATGGGCATAAGAACATGATTATAAATGACATAATAAATGCACATAATCATAATTGGTCTAATGAATGCATATACTCATAGCTGACATAATGAATGCACATATCCAATCTGGATCTAACCCGCATGGTATAGTAATCAGTAGACTCACTAGGAATCAACAATAGATATGCTCACAACACCTGAGCAATACAACTAACGACATATACATGCATGGTAAATGAACATATATAAAACATGGCAACCATATGCAACAATCATAACTCAAACAAATGCAACAATTACAAGCAAATGTAGATAGTATCTCTAAAAAATGTATCGCGCATAATATGCATATGCACAAGTATACGTCACTTCTAGACTCCTCTCTAAGCTACCACTACATCAATGTGACCGAGTGAGTACGACTGTGACAATTGCTCACGTCTCCAAGCTATGACTACATCAATGTGGCCAAGACAGATAGGATACAGAGCAACTATCTAGCTACATAAGAAGGAGAGTCACTGTCGACTCTAGCTACCACTATTCAGAGTGGTCGAGCGGGCACAACTAGGATAAGCTGAACTCAACTCCAAGTTAGTACTCCCCAAAGAGGCAGCAACATGACTGACGACTATCTCATACCACAAGAAAATAATGGTCGTCAGCATGCATATAATGCAATGATGAGCATAATGTAAACAATTATGATATAGACATAGTCATCATCAATGCAATGACTCTATCATCATAGGTACATCCAGTGTATGATCTATCTATCACCCAAGTCTATAGGTAGGAATAGATTTGTCTACTATACAATAACCACAGTAAATAGCAACATCTATAGTACACATTAGACACATATGCCCCCTACAATATATATATAATCATCATGATACCTCCAATAATCATACCAGACACGTGTGCTCACCCAACATAGGTGTAATCGACATGATCCTTCGATAGTACACACAAGACACGTGTGCATATACAACATAGGTGTATTCGGCATGACTCCTCTAATAGTACACACCAGACACGTGTGCACACACAACATAAGTATAATCAATACGATTCCTCCAATAGTATACACTAGACACGTGTGCACACCCAATATGCAAATGAACCGTCAACATGGTAACACCTATAGTACATATCAAATATGTGTACACTTCACATCATATGCATAATCAACATGTTAACTCAAACAACAAGGTATCCCCTACAGTATCTACTCTACATATATATAATCTACAGAATATAGATATCCAAAGCTAAAACTATATAAAAAACAACTAAATCATCTCTAAGATCAAATACGCAAGTATCAAGCATGGATACATACAAGTAAATTTAAAGTAAAATAACTTAATCCATCAATTAAAAACATACATTAAGTTCAATGAACTATTAAGGCTAAAGAAGAAGCATCCGCCTTAATTAGAGATCGAGCTAAACAATTCTCATGTCAAAGTGTTTATCTTGAATCAGAGTCCTATAATAAATTGTACAATTTAGCTAATTCCATTATGAGTTAATTAGCTAACTAATATCCTAAATCTAATTGGGAAACCTTAATCAAAATGATCATTAGTTAACTCTAATTAATGATTAACTTTAATTAATCTCATTTGTTGATCAAATTAGAGTTGGTCATATTATCATCCCTAATTAATCCATATAACAATCCATTTACTACTAAGTTTACACTTACTTTAATCAACTCCATCACATATCAATATTAGTCATCTGTTGTCCCCTCGGATGGGTCTAGTGGCTAGCGCATGAGGTGTTACGACCATGAGGTCTGGGGTTAAAATCTCGGCAAAGCCGAGATAAATGTCTCCCTTATATGCTAGTCACTATTCCAAAAGCTAGTAGCCGCCCATGATTTACCTCCTCCATGTTGGCCCTAGGACGGGTTGGCAGGAGTGCTGGGGGCGAGTGTATTCGCCTTTTTTGCCACCAATATTAGTCATCTGTTAATAGATCCAAAGATTCAATCGAACAAATTATGAATCAACCATACTTAATTCATCTCGATAAGAATCGACTAATCCCATCCATAATCAATCACAACTACATTTGATTTGATCTCCTTAAACATTCCACAATCAAAGCATGAATCAACTCCAAAAACTCACCCGAGTTTGATGCCTCAACCGATAATTCACATCTGGGGAAAATCATTGCCGAAATTCATGGCCGAATCTACAACGAAGCTGATGTTGGAAGCAGGACCGGGGCTACAGTAATTGACCAACCCACATAGCACAAACATCCCATACAGAAATTGGAATTCAGATCTCTACAAACCCGAAACCAAGCATGCCTTACCCTAATTCTGTGTCGTCAGCTCCCTCTCTGACGAAGACCAATAACAGGCAGCTGTTGAGATTGGTGAAGAGGGAACCGATGTTGGAAGCTTGATATTAGGGCACAGGAGGAAGAGAGACCTGTTTAGAATGTCAATTGTAGCCAAGATCTAGCGCTGGTAATCGTGATTCAACTCGAGCAAAGGAAGTCAATGCGACGGTGGAAAGGAATCTAGGGATTCGCTGCATCGGTTAGGTTTCCAAGTTTGAGGGAGGGTAGCTCTAGCCCTCTAACGTCGTTTTCCCCTTCTGGCGCCGGTGGCACCTAATGATCGACCGACAATGGTATCCTCACGCGAAGGAGTGGTGATAGATGGTTAGGTTGGAAGATGACCACAAGTAAGGCGGCAGTGGACTGATCTATGGCGCGGTGGGGTTTGGCGATGAACGGCTGGTAGGTGGAGCGGCACGAGTTGCCGTCGAAGGGGAAGAGAGGAGAGGCGGCGGTGAGGGTATATAGGGCACGGGAGGAGAAGGGAATCGTGGAAATGAACTTAGGAATTATTATTTATACTTAGGTTAATGATTTATAACTTTAGGTTAATTAATCCAATCAACTTCTAACTAAATAGGTATTCCAAACAGACATTCTCTCAGTCTAATAGATTTATCCTCTTAATTAAATTATGTCATATGATATCCTTTTAAATTCTGAAAAATTCTAGAAAATTCTATAAGATTATTTCTCCAATACACTTATTATTTAATTGTTGTATCTTACATCTGAGGCACATCAGAGCTATAGGGAGGTGTCTTAGAGCTAAATGAAGGCGCCTTAGATAGGATGGAGGCATCCTCATGCAGAGAAACTTTGGGGATAGAAGTTTGCTACGGGAAGGCGCCCTAGAGCGCATTAGAGGAACCTCAAAGAGCATTAGAGCCGCTTTTGAGCGTTTGAAGGTGCCTTCATGCGGATAGAAACTGAAGGTCTCATATCTGATAGAGTCCGAAGTTTGTACGATCAGATTTGAGGTTGGAGGTGTTAGGGCCCTTGGCGGTCGACTAGAGGGGGGGTGAATAGCCCCTGCACAAAAATAAACAAAAGTACATTCCTCGGCTTATAACTTAAACAGACACTTGCATAAGAATAAATAAAAGATAAACTAAAAAGATGAGGCTCACAGATTTACTTGGTTACAACTGGGAAGGTTGTTAATCCAAAGCAGTTGAATCGCACTAAGAATCTCCTTCAGTCAGAGAAACCTCTTACAGCAATGAACGCGCAGAAAAAGAAAGCTAAACAAAACAAAAAGTGTCTACAAATGTTGTTGCGCTATTTCTTGTTGTTGTGAAGCTTTGGGAGCAAGGCTGCTTATATAGCCTTGCTCGGGGCGCCTGGAAGGGTTCCAGATGCCTGGAGTGGGATAGAATTCTATCCCTGACACGTCGGTCAAAGTCCACATCGATCTTGGTAAAATTAATTTGGATTTCAGACGATCCGAAGGAGAAAGTCAACATTTTGTTGACTTTCTCTTCGGGCCTCCAGCTTGGGCTCCATTTGCTTCGGTTCGAGTCTTCCACTCTGGTTCCGCTAGTTTGGGTGATTTCGATCATTTGGAATAGGGTTCACCCGAACCCAACTTCCAGCCTTCTCGAGTAAGTTTCCGCTCCGGCTTCATGTCCCTCGGAAACGCCGCACGCCTCCTTCTCGTCCGCCCGCGTACTCTTCCGCAGCACCTCATCCCTCAGACGCACCAAGCCCGTCGGCTCTCTCCCGTGTTGTCCTTCTCGCTAGCTGCGTCTTTTGCTCGACATCTTGTGCTCCTAAGTTCCTGCACACTTAGACACAGGGTTAAACATAACATGACCTAACCTAACTTGTTTGATCACATCAAAACAACATTGGGGTACCAACAATCTTCCTCTTTTGATATGAGCAACCCAAGTTAAGTTAGGGGAAACCAACATAAAGTAAAAGAAATAACTTTTGCAATAAAAGTACAAAAAATTAAAAAAGGTTAAACTACCTCCTCCTAGACTTAATCTTCTCTTCTCCCCTTTTGATTACATAAAAAAATGGGATACCAAAAAAAATCTAAGGGTAAATTTTTCAAAAAATAGGAAAGTTTTTAGTTAAAAAAATGATTTTCAACATTTTGAAAAAAATTTATCAAGTTTTTGAAAACTTTGAAAAAGAATTTGAAAATAATTTTAGAAGCTTTAAGTTTTGTAAAAAAAAATTCTAAGTAAAAAGATTATAAAAAAAATATTCTAAGTTAAAGATACTACAAAATATTTAAGTAACTATTAAAGTATTATTTAATTATATTTAAATGTTTTTGTCAGTTAGTCAATCAAATATTTTATTTCATTAATTGGCTTCCAGGCTGTGACGAGGTACTAGGCCTTCTTGGTTATTGGAGCAACAACCACTTTCTAGAAAAAGCCTCTTAAGAAAATTCAAATATTTAATTTTCTTGCTGAAAATCCTAAGTCTAATTAAAGTTCAATTTAGACAAGACTTTGGAACCCAATATAGGTTCCAGTCAACTGAGTTAATTAAAAATTTTGGGGGAACATAACTTTTGGGATTTTTTCTAATTTGACTCTTGTGAAATCTAAGATACCAGCTTAGTTTTTTAAAATTTTGAGTTTGAATAGTTAAACATGTATGGTTTTTCAAGTTTTCTACTTGTGTCTTTGATTTATCATTTTCTGATTTTAATTTTTTAAAATCTTCTAATAAGCAAGATTTGGTTAGAATTAACTTTAATTCTGTTCTTTATTTTCTTTTTCTAATTTGCAACAGTCTTTAGATAATAACTTAACAAATTTAAATAACTTATCAGGAGGAAGAGATCGTACCTGACTTACCTTGTCGATCTCGTTATCCGTAGCTCCCCCTGAACTGCTGCTTTCTTCCGATGTCACTCCCCCTTCATCGATGCTCATTTCGGACGAGCTTGCTTTGTTTTCATCATCTTGATGACTCGCCATTAACATAAGTCCGGAGAAAGCCTCAATCTCTGATTCGGACGATGTTTCGTCCCACGTCGCCTTCAGGTTTTTGTGCTTGTTCATTTGGACGGGCTTCTTGTTCTTACCATTGTCCTTGTTCTTCAATTTAGGGCAGTTATCTTTAACGTGTCCTTCATTGTAGTGGTAGCATCTGATTGTTCTTTTCTTTCTACCCTGCAGAAGGTTAGTTTTTATAGATTTAAATAATTTTTTAAATTGTCTTACCATCTTTACCGTTTCGTCGTCATCCAGAGAAGATTTGAATTTTGTTCGCCCATCTTAGCCTTGAGGGCTATATTGTGCTTCAGCTCCTTTTTCGAATCTGCACATCTCATTTCATGGACTTCAAATATTGAAAATATTTCTTCTAAGGTGACAACTTCTAAATCTTTAGAAATATAGTAAGCATCTACTAATGATGCCCACTCAGTAGATCTAGGAAATGCATTAAGTACGTACCTTAGTGAATCTCGGTTGCTTACCTTTTCTCTGAGATTCGTGAGTCCGGTGATGAGTTCCTTCATTCTCGAGTGAATATGTGCAACGGTTTCTTCTACTTCCAATTTGATGTTACTTAGCTGGTTCCTTAGCAGATCTCATCTTACGAGCTTGGCTTCGGACGTCCCTTCGTGTAGCTCAAGAAACTTCTCCCAAAGCTCCTTTGCTGAGTCATAGGCGTCAATCCGGTTGACTTCTTGTGGCGGAAGGATGCTCAGCAGATAGAACTCTGCTTTGTCGTTTGCCACGTAGTCGACCTTCTCTTTCTTCGTCCACTGGTATTCTTCCTTTCCTTCGAGTGCTACAAAACTGAACTTCATTATTAAAAACAATTCAAAATCGGGTTTAAACAATACCTGCATTTTCTTTTTCCAGCTCGCAAACTCTCCCTCGAACTTCGGTGGGTATATGCTCAGTCCGACCATCTCGTGTGCTTCATTCGACGGTTATTCCTCCTGAAACGTTCTTGCTCTGATACCACTTGTTAGGACCCTTGGCGGCCGGCTAGAGGGGGGTGAATAGCCCATGCACAAAAACAAACAAAAGTACCTTTCTCGGCTTATAACTTAAACAAACACTTGCATAAAAATAAATAAAAGATAAACTAAAAAGACGAGGGTCACAGATTTACTTGGTTACAACCGGGAAGGTTGTTAATCTAACATAATTGAATCACACTAAGAATCTCCTTCAGGTGGAGAAGCCTCTTACAGCAATGAACACACAGAAAAAGAAAGTTAAACAAAACAGAAAGCGTCTACAAGTGTTGTTGCACTATTTCTTGTTGTTGTGAAGCTTTGAGAGCAAGACTGCTTATATAGCCTTGTTCGGGGCGCCTGGAAGGGTTCCAGGTGCCTAAAGTGGGATAGAATTCTATCCCCGACGCGTCAATCAAAGTCCACGTCGATTTTGATAAAATTTGGGTTCCGAGTGCCCCGAAGGGGAAAGTCAACATTTTGTTGGCTTTCTCTCCGAGCCTCCAACTTCAGCTTCGCTTGCTTCGGTCCAAGTCTTCTACTCTAGCTCCACTCGTTTGGGTGATTTCGGCCATCCGGAATAGGGCTCACCCGAATCCAACTTATAGCCTTCTCGAGCAAGCTTCCACTCCGGATTCTTGTCCCTCAGAAATGCCCCGCGCCTCCTCGTCCGCCCGCGTACTCTTCCACAGCACCTTGTCCTTCAGACGCACCAAGTTCGTCTGCTCTCTCCCGTGTCGTCCTTCTCGCTAGCTGCGTCTTTTGCTTAACATCCTGTGCTCTTAAGTTCCTGCACACTTAGACACAGGGTTAAACATAATAGGACATAACCTAACTTGTTTGATCACATCAAAATAACCTTTGGGTACCAATAGGAGGCACCTCTACTGAGGTTAGAGACGCCCTCAACACTCCTTATAAGTAGTGTTCGACCACCACTTGGTATATAACTTCTACATGAGCTCTAACGATCATTCTGTATCTTCGTCTTCATGTTGCGGCTATACTACTGCTCTATTGCACCCAACCGTGGCCGAAAGGCTGACACCAACATATGAGCGCATTCGAATCTCCATCTTTCATGTTGGTAACAAATTTACTATTGTTTTTTTATCATTATACTTGCTTAAAGGAAGTGTAACTTATTACAAAATCTTTATATTTTCTTGTACTCGATTACTGTATCGGGAGTTTATCGGTAGACAATTTAGTGAATTGTTCATCGATAGATCCGAGATGTCTTGGTCTTAGAGTAGGAGTTGTCAAATGTTCTGAACCAAGTAACCGACCGTGTGTTATTATTTTCTTTTATTCTACTGCACACACACTTGTTTTAAAAGTTTAAAAATAATAAGTTTTTTAAATACACGTGATTCACCCTCCCTCTCTCATGTGACCAATGGTCCTACATCATCGATCTCTAAAGCAATATTGAAACCGAAACAATAACTAGCGAATAAATAACCTGAATCCATCATAAAGGAATATTGCTTCTTACTTATCACCGGAAATCCTGTAAGCACAGTAGAAGTCTTCCACAGGATTGAGCCGACAACCCAAGGTCTTTCTCAATGGGAAAGAAAAGGCTAGAGGAAGAAAGCAAGATTCAACATGCCCTAATTAAACTAATATGTTCTTTTATATATATACACGGTCCAACCTATGATGATTATTCACCATAAAGCTCATCCATCATTAACAACTTATTAATATTAATAAATCAAATTATTGAATCTAAGTATTGAATCTAATAACTTTCTCGGTCTTTTGGCTAAGATCAAATGTAGTATCTGTTCTTATCAGTTTAATTAAATGGATATAGATTCAATACTTATTTGCCACAATAAGTATTGAATCTATTTCCATTTAATTTAAATTCCTTTATATATAATTAAGGATTAGATCTCTTGATTAGGATTTATTTTTTTAATGACAATTAGTGTGGTATAAGTCTACCTTTGGAGATTAAGCCCATCCACTTAATTGGATTTAGTCCTTAATCCTACACTACTGCTGCTGCGCATTTTGCAACGGCAGGAGCTGCTTCTCCATGCACACTCGTATTTCAGAGTCAAACATGTCCTCCACACTGTACTTGAATTTGTAGCTCAGATCCAGCAACTTCTTTGAAGAAAAATGCACCCTCCCAATCTTCTCGTTGATCCCTTCAAACCTACAAAATGGTCGACGTCGATCATCTATGAGTTTATTTTAACTGTTTATTTTTTCTTAAATTATTTCTTTTGATCCAAGATAGATCGTACTTTTGGGGGATGATGTACTGAGGGAATCTCTCCCTGAACATCTTCTCCAGCTCGTAGATCGTGTGGTCATGAGAGGAGCAAATGAACCTCCCTTCCGCGCCGGGGTGCTCGTACAGGAAGACGAGGGCGTCGCAGAAATATCCAGGTGGACGAACTGCACTTGCTTTAGGATCGAATAGTGACCTTCATTGCTTGCGGACGCATGATCGATCGCCATTGAAAAGGGGAATTGGAGAGAACTTTGAATTCGGAAACATATGCCTGTGATTAGCGTGAGGGAATTTGGAAGTGCCGTGGGTGGCCCAAAAACCCTCCATCTTATGATTACTCGTCATATTTAGAGAAAAAATTTCTAATAATATGTTGTAACTACGGATCAAATTACGGATATCTTTGTAATAATTTTATGCCCTACCATTATACTATAACTCCGGAGGCAATTAATAATATTCAATTATTTGAATAAATTCGAATTCAACTTGTAGATATTTATAGCAAACTATGTGAATTGTTCATAATTAATATTCATAAATAATATCATATTCTTCAAAAAAAAAAAAAAAAAAAAAAAAAAAAAAAAAAAACTCTCATCAAACTTATAATCATGCAAATAAGCTCTCAAAATGAATAAACAAACGCACTAGCAACCAAATAATTTTTAAAAATATATAAAAATTTCAAGCAATCAAATAAATTTGAATTAAGAGCTCAATAACATTAAATAAATCAACTTCAAGCGAAAAAGAAATCAAATTGCCAAAGTTGATTAACAACTTCAACAGCTTAATTTATTGTCTTGTTACCTTATTCATTTCAAATTTGAACAACATAAAATTTAATTTATGTTTATAGACATACTTGTTCAACGGAGGAACAGATAGTGGCTTCTAGCTAGAATGTTTAGTATGTATATTCATTCCCATTAAGAATTTGAAATCCTAAACCTTTTATTGTTCATTTGAGTGTTTTACTATTGCACTGCTGCGTGGGAAGATATTTAAGCTCAATTGACAATAACCTTTCTAGATATTACTGAACTGATCTCTTGTTTCCCAAGACATCCTAGTCCACGTAAGGTTGAGGGAAAAGTGTCACCTAAGAGCGAAGATCAGGGTGAAAACGACCAACAACACACTCATGGCAATCTCATGAGGGAAATTTAACAGCAAAGTTAGTTTCCAAAGGAAAAGGCTAAACGTGTTTCTTGTCCTTTTCTACAAAAGGATGGAGGATGATCCATTAAGCCATTAGCAAATGCATTTGTTGTAAAAGAAAATTTCAGAAAATTTATCAGTAGTTAACTTTGTCTTTGGAGTGAGCAATTGGTTAATGGAGCTTGCTTTCAGCAAGACAGCCATCATTTACAGCAAGAATTAACTGCTTATTTCCTAGCTTACTATATAAACTATTAGAAGCATAAAAAACACCATGATAAATTGACATTCTAGATCACAGTTCCATCTTTGATAGTAGCATTTCTCAAAATGATTGTGATTCCAGATCTTATGTAGAAGCCTTCGCTGGATCGATCAGCCTCTTCGACGCCCTGTGACACGACATTTAGCATCGATAAGCTTTAGTCTCAAAGGTTTAGATACAAACATGCTTATACACATACATCTTTGTTAGCAATGACCACATTCTGGCCTATCCTAGCATTTGTGTCGATGATACAGTTCCTGCAAAACAAATTTTAAGTTTAAAAAAAGTAAATCTCAAGTCGCTTAAGTAATCTGCAAACAGAATTTCAGATAGTACCTGATTTTTGTGTTTTGCCCCACTCCAATAGGAACCATACCCTTTTCCAATAGGGAGGCAATTTGTTCATCGGTCTCATAAGTATTCGCGCCAAACATCAAAGTGTTCTGAGAAGATGCAACAAAGACACTACATGTTAACTAGTATCTATTGAGAATTCAGCTATCAGTTTTGAGTTTGAAGCCAGTTTCACTAACCTTTATTTCGGCTCCAGCACTGATACGTGATCGTACTCCGATGATTGATCGTTCAATGTCACACTTGTTCAAGAAGCATCCGTGAGAAATGATCGAACTGCGCATCTGCATTTTGTTGAACATGACTAAAATGCCTCAAGATTGTATTGTAGTTTACAGTTTTGTGACACTTACCTTGCTTTTGTCGATTTTAGTTGGCGGTAGGTACCTAGGAGATGTGTACATAGGTGTTCTTTGATCGTAGAATTGGAACTTCGGAGGCTACAAAATCAATAGATTATGAGATTGTACATCTCAAATCGATTCAAATTGTTAATTTCTTATGCATACACATTAATTTCTACCTGTTCTGTGAGTGCCAAATTTGCGTTGTAGAATGCTTGTAATGTTCCAATATCCTCCCAATAGTCCTGGAACATGTATGCCTGAACGATACAAGAACATCGTTACGATATACGATATGCGAGTTAGTGAACAGAAATCTCAAGTTTACTCGGAAGAAGCACACCTGAACATTGAAGTAGTTCACCGCGAAAGGCAGGATGTGCTGTCCAAAGTCATTTGCTCTCCCATCTCTCATCCTGAAGTTACAGATAAATCGCTTAGAGAATCAGAAGGCATTTCTTGAAACACAACCAGACTTAACTGAAAATAGACTTGCACAAGAGTTAAAAGAGATACATGAATTGTCTTTGAAGTGCCTTTCGGTTGAAGACATAAATTCCCATGGATGCGATATAGGGGTACTTGTTTGTATCTTGATTAGACAATCTGAGAAAGGAGCCATCATCCTTCTGCAATGCAATTGTTCTTGTTAGTTCAGTGCTGGAATCATCGACAATCTTATCAGTTATTAGGAAAAAAATCACTCACCATGGCTTCCAAATCATCACCCTTCGGTTTCTCTTGAAATTCGGTAATCCGACCATTCTTGTCAACTCTCACAAGTCCATAGTCAGATGCCCGGCTACAAGGAGGATCGACAAGTCAATTACTAGTACTAATTAAGTCGATACAATTTCGATACTAGACAGTTGCATACCTTGCATCAACAGGAATGCAAGAAATAGTTATATCAGCACCAGTTTCAACATGTTTCTGCAAATTGCATTGCATCACTTTTAGTATGTAAATTCAAGCGATGGACATCAAACAAAAGCATACCTCGATCAATTCCATGTAGTTCATGCGGTATAATTGGTCGCCGGACAGAATTAGTACATGCTCAATGTGTTGGTTCCTCCTGTCCTAAATTACAGGAACAACAAAATGTAAATTCAAAACGTCAGAAAAAGAGAGAAGATCTAAAGCTAGAGATAACTCACATCAAACACCCAAGCAAATTGCCTAATGGCATCAGCTGTGCCCTGGAACCAATTCATACCGGTTTCGCCGGGAGATTGTGTAGCCGCCAACACCTGAGTATCAAAAGGAGTTATTCAGACAAGGCAATACACGAACAAGATGACCCAATTTCTTCCTTAGTTACCTCTGCGAATCCACCGCCAAAGTTGGCGACATCACCAAAGGTTCGAGAGATGTGGCGATTCAATGAGGTGGAATTGAACTGCGTCAAGATGTATATTTTGTTGATGCCGCTGTTGATGCAGTTGCTCATTGGGACATCAACGATCTTGTAGCATCCGGCGATGGGAACAGCAGGCACTGCTCTTGTTTTGGTGAGAGGGAAAAGTTGAGCACCGGTGCCTCCGCCTAGAATGAAGGCCGCGACGTTCTTGGGATCAGGCACGTTGGGTGAGAGAAGAACCTGCACAAACAGGGTTTTGGTTTGGTTAGTCATTCTAGTGAATGGATCGTCGATGGGAGAAGAAGAACCTGCAGAAAAACTTGCCTCGGATATTTTTTGAATTTGGTGGTCGATTTCTGCAGGAAGAGAGGATGCTACAGAAGATTCGAAACCTGCGATCTTGCAGCGGAGAGTATTGTTGTTTTTGAAGGGAAATTTTTGGCTCCGGAGCTGCTTCCTTGTTGAAGAAGCACAGAGGGCTGATCTTCTTGCATGGCTCAGCCATGCATCGTTGGCCTTCAAGCTCACGATTCCGGCGTCCATCTTGAGTGCAACTGCAGATAAAAAAAACCAGAGAAGGAAGAAGAAGATGGAGATTGCGATTTGCCTAGATTGCCATGAAGTTTATAATTATATATCTGCAGGCATGGAGATTCAGTTGCTAATTCCTTGTAAGACTGGGCAAAAAAACCCGTAGAACAGATTAGTTATTTTTTTTCTAATAAAATTATATAAAATTTGGACAATTCTCTTGCGAATTTATCTCGATTATAACTATTTTTTGCCTTATATTAAAGTAAAATTATAGTTTAGAAAGATAAATTTGGAAATATTTAAAATTTGTAGATTTTTTTTTCCAACTGACAGATTAAGGAATATTACGCTCGTTAAATAATACTTTAAAAATATTTTTAAGAAAAAAAAAAGATTACAATACGCATAAATTCTATGTATAAAATGATAAATGCAAATATTTTATATATATTAAAAAAATTGGAAGAAAATTAGTTATTTAACATATTTGTGAAAGTACGTGGACTAACCATCCAATAATAATCAAATTGATCAAATCGATTAAATTAAAATCAAATTAATAAATTTTTTAAATAAATTAAACTCATCAAACTTATTTTAAAAATTAAATAAATTGAACTGATAAAAAAAATCAATTAATTCAGTTAAAAATTAAAAGAATTAAATTTATGAATTAGTCGTAGCAGTCAATCAATCAACTATTGGATCCATGAGCAATGTGAACAATGAACATGAGTCATATAAGGTCTTATGATCGAAATTCAGTGTGTTTGAACATATCTCTTTTTATATCTTATCATTTGTATTAATGCATGACTAATAATCATCTGTGACTTACCTCCTTTGTATTCATTTAGGGATGAATTAACAAAGGTACTGAGTCGAATGAATCACCTTTTCTCATGTGAGCCACGATTTAAAAATTTTAAATTCGTATTATATATATTTACTAATTGATTGATATGTCAGTTTAATCAATTTTATAGAATTTTAACTTTTAAAATACTGATTAAATTAAATTAATTGTTTTTTAAAATTACTGAATCAAAATTAAACAACAGATTAATTTTTTTTGTCTTATTAAAGAAAATATATTAATTATATAAAATTTAGAGAATTGTTTCTACAAATTAATCTTTTATCTTGTTTATAACTTTTTTTTTTTCTATATATTACAGTAAATTTATGTTTTTTTAGATAGAACAGAGAGATAAAATTTGAAAATATTTTAAATTTTAAGATTTATTTTTTCGAAGATGAAGTTATGGATGAATGGAAAACTATGAAAGACCTAGTTAAATTGAATATTTTTAATAATTTTAGACAAAAAAAAATTAAGTAATGTATAATACGCTATTTTTTAAAAAATTATATATCATGGGATCAAAATCGAATTTTATATATATTAAAAATTGGTCATGCATATAAATTGTGCATGACTTTTTTTCAATTTTTTTTTTTTGGATGAATATGGATGATACGGAATACAATAAGTGGACTACGAAGATGATGTGGTGATTAAAGTCAAGATGACATGACGGTTAAAGTTAAAGAAAGAAAACATTTTTTCATATGGCTCTGATTATTTGGCCAACGCTAAAGCTCGTCAGACCAGTCGGATTAGATTCCAAACAGTGTGAGAAAGGGTTAGTCGAACATAAAGGCTTCAGTATATTACTCTTGAACTAAAGAGATAGTGTGACTGGTCCCTCAATAACCGATTGAGTTTAAGGACATTCGCTCTTACAAGCCGTCCAGAATGACCGATCCACCTCAATTTGGCCAGCTATGGGTCTAGTCGAAGGAAGGGTCAAACCCCTTACTCTGTATGAGCTCTCCATGCATGTCCGGATGACCTGATTATCGATCAGCCTTATGGGTGTCCATTCGACAATAGAACCAGACGAGTTCCACATGATGCTCTATTTGGGTAGCCAGTTGATAATAGAACTGGATGGGTTCATATGGTTCTATACCCGTATCTTATATAAGCAAAGGTAAGATAGCTCCTTTCACAAATCCGGTCAGAACTCTAGGAGCATTTTAACCTATGAGTCATTATACGACTGACCGTCCAAAATGCCGACTAGGCCTAAGGCACTTCGGCTTAAAGTACCAATTGTGCTTGCCAGAACACTGCTTCATTTCTCCGTGCAACCCATTATATGCCCGACTAGATAAAAGGTTGATCGGGCCTAAGGCACTTCGCTTCATATTGCTACTCGGACAAATTTCCAACAAGCACAAGCTATCAAATGGATTTCTAGAATGCACGAATCATCATATCATTTCTCAAACGGACTTCTAACATGACAAAAACATTGTATTATTCTCCGAACGGATCGCCAATACAATGCAGAACATGACTAAATAGCTTAATTAAAGAGCAGGCATAAAGAAGGTCGATCTTCTAGATTGGCCGAGATATACGCAGTAGATAACATTCTAACAACTTGTCAGAATGACAATCATGTGTCAGAGAATATTCTTCTGGAACCTTCTTCAAGGATCATTGTGTCTCCCATCAACAGAACACTTATGACAGCATATTCCTTCAACGACATCAGCTATATATGTAAGTGGAAGATTCCTCTGACAATTATTGCATATTATCCAGGTTGTACACTCTTCTTTACCTAACAACCTCTGACACACTTTTTCATCTCATGATTGCGGAGGTTATAAGAGGTGATATATAAAAGGGGAGTATTCTCCTTTGGCAAGGTACTTTCTCTAAACATCTGCCACTTACGCTTGCATACACGTTCTTCATTGTTCTTCATTCACTCGTCCGGACTAGTACTGACTTGAGCGTTGGAGGATCTTCGCTAGGGACTCACCCTAATTTCTCGGCATTGATATTTTGTTGGCACTTCTCTGTGTGCACAAGATCGGAAGAAAGCTTTACCGTGGAGTAAAAAGCCTTCTACCAGTCAGTCCTCAAGCCACCGTGCCCAGCGCGTCATCTCTGTAGTTTTCAGACAAGATCAAATTTGGCGCTGTTGTAAGTATCTTGTGGTAGTTTTGATGTGATCAACTAAGTCAAGTTAAGTCATGTTGTGGTTTGATGTCTTATGTCTAAGTGTGCATGAACTTAAGAGCACAGGAAGTCGAGCAAAAGACGCAGCTAGCAAGAAGGACGACACGGGAAAGATTCGTCGGGCTCGGTGCGTCCGAGGGATGAGGTGCTGCGGAAGAGTACGCTGGCGAACGAGAAGGGAGCGCCGGTGTTTCCTAGGGATGAGAAGCCAGAGCGGAAGACTGCTCGAGAATGTCAGAAAATAAGTTCGGGTGAGCCCTATTCCGAATGGCTAAAATCACTCAAGCGAGCGAAGCTGGAGCGGAAGACCCAGACTGAAAGTCAACTCAAAGTTGACTGCGGTCTAGGCACTCAGACATGGTCCGGGCGTTGGGACTGTCCAAGCGCCCGGATCCCCCAGAGCAACTGGGGGGCGCCTCGACCTGCTCGGCGATGTGGATAAGATTTATAAGGGTTGGGGAGCCAGGAGTTGGTCCAGGCGCCTCGACCAGAGAGTTTATCCAGACCCATTGCAATGCGATCCGTTGCAACATGGTTAAAGTTTTATTCATGCCTAGGCGCCTGGAATCCTTCCAAGCGTCCGGATCAGGGCTATAAATACAACACTAATCTCAGTAGTTCAAAACAATACTTGTAAACTATTCTCTTTTTGTTCAACTACTTTGTTTGTCAGCTGCCAACATTGTAAGAGGCTACTCCGCTCAAAAGAGATTTTTAGTGAGATTTAATTGTCTTAGATTAGCAATCATCATATTACAAACTAAGTAAATCTTTTTGTGTCTCTCTCAATTAATTAGTTTTTTAATTTTTTTTACAAGTATTTGTCTTAATGAAGCTATAAGATCGAGAAATGTATATATTTTTTTTTTTGCAGAGTAATTCACCCCCTCTTACTAGCCATCAGGGACCAACAAGTGGTATCAGAGTCCGACCACTTCAAAAGAACAATTGTCAATCTAAGTAAATAAGATGATGGTCGAACCAAGCATCCATCCACCAATGTTAGAGGAGGAGCTTGTATTTTGGAAATGATGAAGGGTGGTATTCTAATAAATTATATAAAATTTGGACCATTCTCTTATTAATTTGTCTCAATTATACCTATTTTTTAACAGATAATATTTGTAGATTTTTTTTTCAACTGAGAGATTAAGTTGTGGATGGAATATTAAGAGCGTTAAATAATACTGTTAAAATATTTTTAAGAAAAAAAAAATTACAACACGCATAAATTCTTTTAAAAAATGTATAAAATGATAAATTCAAATATTTATATATATTAAAAAAATTGAAAGAAAATTAGTTATTTAAGATATTTGTGAAAGTACGTGTTATAAGAAGCATCCGATAATAATCAAACCGACTGCATCGATTAAATTTAAATCAAATTAATAATTTTTTAATAAATCGATTTAATTTATTTTAAACATTCAATAAATTGAACCGATAAAAAAATAATTAATTTGATTAAAAATTAAAAATAGTTAAATTTTTAAACAGTTGAATTGATAGTAAGTTGTCGATCCATGAGAATGTTAATCAATCGCCTTAGCTAATTTAAGTGAGCCATGATTTAAAAATTTTAAATTCGTATTATATATATTTACTAATTGATTAATATGTCAGTTTAATCAATTTTATAGATTTTTAACTTTTACAATACTGATTAAATTAATTAATTAACTTTTTTTTGAATTACTGAATCAATATTGAACAACAGATTAATTTTTTTTGTCTTATTGAAGAAAATATATTAATTTTATAAAATTTAGAGAATTGTTTCTACAAATTAATCTTTTATCTCGTTTATATATATATATATATATATATATTTTGCCATATGTTACAGTGAATTTATGGTTTTTAGATAGAACAGAGAAATACAATTTGAAAATATTTTAAATTTTAAGATTTTTTTTCTCCAAGATAAAGCTATGGATGAATGGAAAAAAAAAACAGATAATTTCAATTAATCTTACTAATTATTTCTATTGTAATCGATTGAGTTCCATAAAAGTTTTTCATCGGATATCAAAATAAATCGGGAAGTACACGTGATGCTAAATTTAAAAGTCTAACATCTTTTAATTGCGCCTCTCATTTAGAAATTTTTTTTTTATAAATACATTATAGTAGTATTTAGATGATAATTTATATAAGACTGAAGGTTAAAGGGACACTTAAATGAATTAATCATATCTCTCAATTAAATAAAGAAAATAAAATGATAAATTTAGCCCAAGCTTCTTTTTTTTTTTACTTTAAAATTTTTTACCAATATAATCTTTGTTTAAGTTTTATCCAAGAATAACACACTAAACATACTACAAGGTCTCCCTGTTCACTCACGACTAGGGAGAGCGGTGGCTGGAAATGCTAGCCGAAAGTACTTACTGCTGGGAAATATGACCGAAGCTAGGTGGATCTGCTGACTATACCAAAATACTAATCCATAATAAAGAAATTATAATTCAAAATCCAAAGGATCATTCAACCTCCTAACTAAGAGTTTATCCATCAGATAATATCATCACGAATCTCATAATCATACCTAAAAAATATCCTCCGATAACTATCCACAAAAGATCGAACACTCTGAATTGGCATATAGACTTCAAGACTTTGGTAGAAGATCATATAGTCAAGGTCTTGAACTACTTAATGGAGATAATGATAGTTGAGTCGACCAACCATTGTCTTGTAACCCATCATACTACGATTGCTCCACCTGAGGTTCAATAACCTCTAGTGACGAGTCATGAACACAAGGGTAGAGGAGCACTATCACTAGATAGTTGATCGAAATTACTGTCAATTGACCCATTGCTCCTCGAAGATCATCATCTATATTTCCACTTAGTAATAGTTATATTTTACTATGCATGTTTGCTCGATACCCGCTGAGTATGTTATACTCACTACCCCCTATTTCTTTTCTTGTTGTTTTCAGGTTTGCACATAGAAATGTCGTGTCGCTTGGAGTATCCTGTCTGTCGGCTCCACATCACATCCGAGGACTGTTTTCGGTGTTAGCTCTCCTTTACTTGTCTTACGTTTTATTAGACTTGGCGTTGTATAAATTCGACTTTGTTCTTTTGAGTTTGCTATGTGGAGTTGTATTTGTTTTGTTGTGCTTGTGTAAGCCTAGCCGGTTAGCAGTCTTCGTTTTTAGTTTGTATAGGTTTTCTTTCGATTTTCGCTGTGTTTTAGTACAGCCGTGTTGGTTGTTTAATATATATAATTGCGTGGTTGTATATATATTCCAACCATGTGGGCTGATGTATTCTTGTTGTTGTATATATGATTGAGATTATCATCAATACAGGGGAGATGCTGTCGGATTTTACTCTGACAGGGACTCTTCTAGATCGTGACAGTTAGAGGGACACTTACATGAACTAATCATATCTCTTAATTAAGTACAGAAAGTAAAACAATAAATTTAGCAGAAGCTTTTTTTTACTTTAAAATGTTTTATCAATATAATCCTTTTTAAGTTTTATCCAAGAATAACACAGTAAACATACCACAACATTCCATAAATAAATAAATTTTATTTTAGTTAAATATTTACTTTTGACCTAACCTCTTTCTCTTAAAATATCTCTAGACCCCCTTTCCTCCTTTCCAATTTATAATAATTAATTTTGGATTAAAATTTAATTAAATGTCAAATAATATTAATGGATCCTAAATAATGATAAAAAATATTAAAAATATTAATGTACTTCTAAGATCAAATTAAAAAAAATCCCTAATTTACGTTTATTTGAGTCGAAAAAACTTTCAAAAATAGTCGATGACACACTTACAATATGATCCCTTTCAAATAATACATCATCTTCAAGCCATTTAGTAATTACGAGGAAGACGGGACCTTCTTTCTTAGTTATCCATTCATCATCTGATTTAATTTATCAACTACAATGGATATCAATCTTGTCCCTCCTCCTAATGCTTCTCTCCCTAAGCTTGAAGTTATATTTCACAAACACCAACACATTCAATTTCGCATGTTCAAGCCTATTTTTCTTTTGTATGTGAATCTAATATTACAAAGAAGAAAACATATATAAAAAATTAAACAATGATATGAAATTATAAAACAATTAAAATTCAAGTAGAGTTATAAACTTAGAATATTCATCGATTAAAAATTGCTCCAATTTCTTTCACACCTCGAAACACTACAAGTGAGAGCAAGTACTCTAATTACAAATATAGTAAGCTCGGATGTCTTACTTCCAAAACGTTCCCACCACCAGGGGCGTAGCTAGGTGAAGCTTTGGGGGTGCGACCGCACCCCCTGAAATTTGAGGGTAAAAAAATATACATTGGGAAGAAAAATAAAAAAAACACTTAATTATAAATTTTTAAATTTTATAGACTTTTATAAAAAAAAATCCAATGAAAACCAGCCATATTTTTTTCTCTCCCATGATTCCCCCTCCATCTCTCCCATTTTTTTTCTTCAATATTGTATTTTATTTTTTCCTTATTTTTTCCCTCTCTCACCGTATTTTCTTTTTTTCTCCTCTAATCCCCTTCTTATTTTTTTTCTTAACCTTAATTTTATCCTCAAAATTCGCCATCTCATGTCGTTACCACTACCATACACATTATTGTCACCGCACAATATTATTACTAGTGCCGCCATTGTTTGCTACCAGTGTCATCGTTGTCGCTACACCAATACTCCACAACAAACACATTTTGATTGAAGTAAAGTTTTTTTATTTTTTTTTTCGTTACGGATATAAGTGTCAAAAAAACATATAGTGTCAATTTTTCATATTCATATTTATTTGTTTACTATCAATTTTATTATTATTTTTGAATGGTTAAAAAAATAGTCATTAAATTAAGTGATTATGTGTCTAAAATATTCTATTAACGATAAATTAGGTGAAATAATAATATCGAAGTATTTAAAAAAAATATGAGATATACTTCAAATAGGGCATCCCCCCTTCAATACATCCTCCCTTCTCTCTCTCTTCCACCTAAATTGATTCTTAGACTTTAAGTCATAGATAAGGTTTGAGGATCCATAGATCATTGTTTCAACTAAAATCAAGGGCTAAACTAAAAATTTTTAAATTTAATTTCATTTTTAACTCCTTAAATTTGAAAGTTAGACTTTTGGAGGATAAAAAATTGATCTACACTAATATTTAGAATTTTTATAAAATCGCCCCTCCTGGTCTAAAATCCTGGCTACGCCACTGCCCACCACCAGGCTAATAACATAAAGAAAATTACAAGAATGTACATATAATTTTAAAATATGAATTCTAGTATAATTTTATAAGAACGGTTACAAGATGTAAATTTTACCTGGAGTCCGCAACATTCTTATTTGTTTTGCTATTGGAGTTCCAAATTATCCTTCAGATTTGTTATACAAGTCCAATTAGATGTACGCTTTAAGACAATCATCAGAAGATAACATCTTATCCGTGCAAGCATACAATCCATCTCTAATTTCATCACAATCAAAAAATCTTTCTTCATAATGCAATTGCTGGTTCAAATAGTACTCGGCCGCGTGTAGCGGGAGATGAAGTTGTGGAGTCCATCATGAATCAATTTTTTTCCCAAATGGGCTTGTATTTTATGTCAACTCCCACATAATTAAATTTTATTGTCTCTTTTACCTTATCCATAAGTTAATAAATATATCTCATGGCTGATCTCTCCTCTGAATCAACTTCCCTTAACACCCTTACAAGAGGAACAACACTCTTAACACACAATGCAACATGTGGCCAAAAGTTGGGATCATTAACAACAATTCTCTTCACGACCTTCCCCTGAGTTATTTGAGATAGAGGTGAACTAACCTAATTTTCGGAAGCATAGATTTGTTCAAGTGGTCTTTTAACCTTATAAATACTCTGAAGAATAAGAAATGAAATAGCAAAGCGAGTGACAGTAGAACAGAGAATTTCTTTACCGTTTGTATACTTCTCATCAAAGAAAGTATAGTCCTATGATCATAAAGGAACTTCACAACCATCTTAGCATGCTCAATTGTGTCAGAAAAATCTTCAACTTTGTAATATCAACAACATTAGGTTAATGTAATATGCCGCACAAGGTGCCCACCAAATTCCATGTTTAGTCTCCATAATTTTTTCCCCTGCCTTAATGAAATTCGAAGCATTTTCCATGACAATTTGAACCACATTTTCCTCTCTCACCTCATCAACAATATCATCAAGATATTTAAAAATCAATTCCCTATTTTTAATAGAAGTTGATGTATCAATAGATTTTAAAAAGAAAGTGCCGCCGAGAATATTAACCAAAAAATTGATCAAACTTCTATTCTTCCCATCCGTCCAACCATCAGACTTAATAGTGTATCCATATTTTTTCCATACCTTTTTATGCTCCTCATATATTAGGTTGATGCCATCAACCTTAGCCTTAAGTATTCAAGTTCTTAACTCATGCATTGAAGGAGACTTGGACACTCTTCCATATTCCACAATACCCTCAACCAGGCAACCAATAAGGATCATTCACAACATTAAACGGAAGTGTAGCAGAGTAAATAAAATAATCAACTCTACACTTCACATCAACAAGCAAATCTTTTTTATATGCCGAATTTAGGAACAAACCCATGAAGATTACCTTTACCTTTTGATTCACCCACTACCAGAACATCCAATTGAATTTCCCCTTATGCTTCCAACTTTTGATGATTGCGTACTCATACTCTAGGGACCCTCACCAATCTCTCGTAACAATTCAGTTTGTTTGATTTAAGATATTCTAATTTTGTAAAGTGATTCTCTAATTTCTTGCTTAATATCATCCGGAGCACTAACACAAGGTGTAATCTCTTTATGAGTTTGAGTTAAATGTTCCTTTAAACGAGTAATTCCTCCATTCGATATATGATGACAAACTTTGCACCGAACAGATTTTCCCCCCTCCGTTTGATAATAATACTTCCAACCAATATCTTTATTTTTTAATCTTTTTTTGATAAATTTGTAGACATTGCAAATTCCAAATAGACAATCAAAATCCTAGAAAAATAAGAGAAAAAAATAAGAACAAATAAATAATTAATTAGAAAAAAATAGAAAAAATTGGAATAATCCAGGGCATTTGGATCGATCCAGATGCTCGGCTTCAGCTATTGGCAATTGCAATTGCAATTGCTTTTCTCCTTCGAGAAATGAAAAACGAAATGGAAAAACCAAACGAAGAAAATCTGACCTCTAGGGAATTTGGATCAGATTGGTAATTGTCTTCATTGACAATATTGTGATATATTTCAGATTCGAGGTGGATCACGAACAATATCTTCACATACTTCTGGGGATGTTTCGATGAGAACATCTTTATGTGAAGTTTAGTGAATGTTGTTGGTGCAACATCCCTCAGGTCAAGGTTGACCTGGTTGACCAAGCTGAGTCTTGGTTTGAGTTTAGATGTTTGACAATAAGAAATTGATTGAAGAAGAGTCAAGTAGGTCAAGGTTGACCAGATACTTGACTGGGAAGTCCTAACTGGGATGTTAGGTAGAATGGAAGTCCTGGTGAGTGAAGCCAGGCAGAAGGAAACCCTAGTGAGTGAAGCTAGGTGAAAGTCCTGGTGAGTGAAGCCAGGCAAGGGAAAATCCAGAGGGATCAAGGATGATCGGACATCTGGTGTTGGGAAGTCCAAGTAGGTCAAAGGATTGACTGGATACTTGGCACGAGGAAATACAGATAGGTCAAAGGGATTGACCAGACATCTGGGTGTAAGTCCAAGTAGGTCAAGGGAGTGACCAGATACTTAGCATGAATAGAAAAGTCTAAGTGGGTCAAAGGGATTGACCAGACACTTGGTGGGAAGCCCTAGCAGGTCAAAGGAGTGACCAGATGCTAGGCATGATGTACCAACAGGTCAAGGTTGACCGGATGTTGGTTTGAGAGGCTTGGGACTTGGTTTTGGGCAAAAACCAAGTGCTGGATCGATCAGTGGATCGATCCAGGCCTTTCCTAGCGAACAGAGAGCCTCTGGATCGATCTGTGGATCAATCCAGATGTCCCAATCGATCAGTGGATTGATTGGGACGCGGCTGCTTCGCGCGATAAGCGCTGGATCAATCCATGGATCGATCCAGGCGTTTTTCCCAGAGCACAGAGGCGCTCTGGATCGATCCGTGGATCGATCCAAAGCCTCCCCGATCGATTGGGAACATTCGAATCGATCGGGATCCGACCGTTGCGTCATGTTTATAGCCGCAGGCGAACGTTGTCTTCGACATCTCTTCACCGATTCACTCCAGATACTCTCCAGCACATCCATAGCTCTCTCCAAGCTCCAGATCGCCAGTTCTTGAAGATTCTTGGAGGCTTTTCAAGTCAAGAGGCGGATCTATTGCAAGAGGAAGAAGTTAGGGTTAGGGTTTTTATTGCACATCTTGTAAGCTTTTGTTTATCTTGTATTTCCCTTTCTTCTTCTTGTATTGAGAGTGTTGTAGGGCTTCTCCGCCTTTGGTAGTTACCATAAAGGAGTGTTATTCATAGTGGAGGGTGTGTGTGTTGGTGTGGATCCTTGGATTAGTCACCTCTTGTGAGGTGGATACCAAGTAAACCAACCGTGTTAGCGTCGTGTGAGTGTTTCTTTGTATTTCTGCTGCACATCTTTGAAGGAACAAGCAACGCCGACCACCGAGCGAAAGAGACGAGCTATTCCCCCCCCCCCCCCCCTCTAGCTACTTTTGGTCCTAACAAGTGGTATCAGAGCGAGGCCGCTCTTCACCGGAATCATCGCCGGAAGGGTCAAGCATAACAAGAAAAGCTAGAGGGTGAAGAAGTTGGAGCAAATTCTTCAAGTTCAAGACTTTATCAAGCTCAACTCCAAGATGCAATTCCAAGATAGACTTGGATTTGACACAAGGGTGGCTCCACCATATACTTCTACGAGTTTCGATTCTTGGAAATCAAGAATCGAAAATTTTCTTATGATGGAGATAGAGCAATGGTTTGCTCTAATGGAAGGCTTCAAGGCTCCAAAAAAATTCAAAGGGCAAAGTTCTCAAGAGGAGCAAGTGGAGCCAAGAGCAAGGCCAAAGGTGCGAGGCCAATGACAAGGTGACCAAGCTCTTGGTCAATTTATTGCCAAGCACCATCCTTTGCAAAATTGGAGATTTTGAAGATGCAAAGGAACTGTGGAGCAAATTGGCCAAGCTTCATGAAAAGATCCCCTCCACTGTACAAGAGTAAGAAGAATCCAGAGAGGGTGACTCTTTGGAGCAAGACCAAGAGGAGGACTCCGAGGTTGAGAGATGCTCAACCTCCGAAGAAGAGGAAATCCAAGAAGCTTCATCCTCGAGGGAATGCACCGAAGGGAACAAGGAGGGAGCATACTCCTTGTTTCATATTCAAGATGATGAAGCCTCCACCTCTAGGATTGAGGGAGAGCAATCCTTGGTGACGCCGGATCAAGAAAAAGGAGAAGCTTCTACATCCGGGTCGAGAGAAGAAGAGGAGGAAGATGCAACTACCTCCACAAGTCAAGAAAAATCAAATGGAGGAGAATCAAATTCATACCAAGAGGAAGCTTCTACCTCCGGATCAAAAGGAGAAGATGCCACCCCTACAAGCAAAGGTATAAATATTTCAATTGATAATAAAAATCATATTATATGCTTTGAATGTAGGGAAAAAGGGCATTACAAAAGTAAATGCCCTAAAATGGTCAAGAAGAAGGGCCAAGTGGCATTAAAGGGCAAGGAGAAGTCCAAGGAGACCACCCCCGGGACAAAGAAGAGCAAAGAGCACATTGTGTGCTTCTTGTGTCAACAAAAAGGGCATTATCGAAGTCAATGCCTCAAGGGGAAGAAGATGGTCAAGGCTCAAGGAGGCATTAGTCAAGGGGGAGCCTCCAAGGTAAAGAAGAAGGTAACATTTATTGAGCCTACTCCTTTACATTATGGTAAAAAGCATGATAGTTCTAATTTTTATCATTTTAATGCGATTTACCATAAGAATAGGAAGCATGAGGGCTTTAAGGAAAAGCATGTGGCCCTACATGCCAAAACTACCCAACCTAAGGTTAGGAAGGTAGATGGACACTTGGGAAAGAACACTAAGGATAATAGATACAAGCCCAAAAACAAAAATGCTCATGGGTGTAATGAAAAATCAAAATCTAAGGATTTAATGATAGAAAATCAAGTCTTGAGATCAAGACTTGATAAAATGGAAAAGACCCTAAAAAGGATGGAAAATATCCTAAAAGGGCAAAATGAGCATAACCTAGGTTTAGGGGTACAAAAGTCATCCAATGGCCATAGAGGTTTGGGATACAAATCCAAAGCTAAAAAGGATGTGTCTAGTTATCATAGGGTTCCATATAGCTATGGAACAAACCCTAAGTCTAGAGGTCAAGTCAAAGATACAAGGGAAGATATCCCTAGAAGTATCTTTGCAACCAAAGTGACTAAGACTTCTAAGAAGTCTAAGAAAGTCACTAACAAGGTCACAAGGGAGGCTATCCCTAGAGTTGACCTAGAAAATGTGACCAAGGCTTCTAAGAAGCCCAACAAGGTCACTAGGAAGATATCTAGGGAAGTTATCCCTAGTGAGTACCTAGAGCATCCAAG
This sequence comes from Zingiber officinale, assembly GCF_018446385.1. Classification (NCBI taxonomy): domain Eukaryota; kingdom Viridiplantae; phylum Streptophyta; class Magnoliopsida; order Zingiberales; family Zingiberaceae; genus Zingiber; species Zingiber officinale. The sequence continues at coordinate 42,079,320 of NC_056001.1, forward strand.
GAGCACCAATAGGTGTTGGGTTCCTAGGAGCATTTTATCTACCCCATAAATGGGTTAGAGAGTGTCAACTCCGATTAGAATGGTAGTTAACCTAACTTTGAGGAAATTGACACTCAAGGAGCATTTTCAAGGTTTTGTTAACCTTTGAAAATGAAATGGAATTATTATTTACTCCTTGAAAGAGTAAAATGTGCCTAATGGTGGAAGAATTGATTTTAATCTTAAATGGCACATATTGGAAAATTCATAAGAACTACCAAGTTGGGATTTTGGTATGTTCTTAGGAAATTTAAGGCAATCCGGGCCTTAATTTAAAGGTGCTACTCTTGTGGAAAAATGAAATATGCCAACATTTGAGGATATGCTTATTTTCAATTGGCATACATTAATCAAGGGAATTAAAAATGCCAATTTAGGCTTTGGCATTTTCTTGAAGCACTTTAGGGCAATCTAGGTTTAAGTTGTAAGTTTAGCTAAGATTTTAAGGATACTTAGATAGTTAATCTAGGTATATTTTATTTATGCTAAATCTTGCCATGACATCATGTCTATTTTTGCATTCATGTTGTATTATGAAAAATCCAAAAATATCATGTCATGACATTCATACATCATGTAGTTATAGGAATCTTTCTTTTGAAAGTTATTTTATTTTGATGTATGCCATAACATTATCATGCATTAGTTTAATTCCTTGTAATTAAGGACAAATGACATTTAACAACACTGATTAACAAGTGACATCCTAGGTGGATGTCTAATATCTCTAAAATACCTAGATAGATATGCATGATCCCTAGATTAGGGCAAAACCAAAATCTACATCTCACAAAGACTATAAGGTGACTTGTATGTGTTTTAGTGCACATTAGATACAAGTGAGATGTTAGGATGATGAACAAAGCTCAAGATGTTGATTTAGTGCATTCTTTTGAGTTTTTAGGTTCATCAAAACACATAGTTATGTGTTTTCCCATCATTGGGAAAGCTAATGTACAAGTCATGTGCATTAAGCCCAAAGAACATGGTGGGATATTGGTTTGAAAATGTTTTCAAAATGATTTTGAAAAACCTTGGTGAAGGCTATCTTTTGATAGTAATCACCATTGAATAGTTAAACACAAACTTGAAGAAAACACTAAAGTTTTTGCAAGTTTTCAAGTTTATGTCAATCTTTGAAAATATGAAGTATTTTCATAGAAAACTATTTTCCCTTGATAGTAAATGCCCTAAATAATGCCTACACGAAATTTCATGATTTTTGGATTTTTGTAGAATTTTCTAGGGGTTTCTGAAGTTGACTGAAATGGAATTTCAGCAACTATCAGAGCTCCGATCGATCCATGGATCGATTGGAGTGCCTGAATCGATCCGTGGATCGATTCAGAAGGCAAGTCTCCCGCGAGCAGAAGCTCCCTGGATCGATCATCCGATTGATCCAGGTAGTCTGAATCGATCAGTGGATCGATTCAGAAAGGTTCAATCGATTGGAACCCAACTCCAATCAATCCAAATTGCTGATTTTGGCTGGGAAGGCTTGATTTCAACATCTTTGAACCTCTTTGAGTCTAGGTAACCATTCCAAACCCCTAAAATACATTTGTATACATACAAAGGATGTTTTCATGTGAAAACAAGGATGAATTGGTTAAGGACGACTTCATTGAAGTTTAGGTTGAGGGTTGTTTCAAATTTTAAGTATTTGAACCTCAAAACTTCTAAATTTGGGTTTCCTAAAGGTTTAGGGATTCCAAGTCATTGTTGGTGCAATGACAGAAGTTACCACCATGTCTTTAGGGGGAGGGACTCTTTAAAAACATGAAAAATTATTTTTCATGAACCTTGGAAGGTGGTTAACCTTCTTTAAAGAAAATGCTCATGTATGAGCTTTTGAACTTGAAATGGGGAGTGGATATCCTCATTATTTCAAGTGGGAACTCAAGTGGTTAGAAAATGCTCAAGGTTGGGTATTTGTCTACATTGAGGGAGAAGTTAAGGATAAATGAAGGGTATGAGACCTTCATTATCGTGTTGATCACAGCGAGTGATGTTGTGAACAACGATGAGCAACTCTTCAGGGGGAGAGTCGTCAACAAATGGATTTGTTGATGTGTACCCAAAATTGGGGCATGGGTTGATGTGTGCCCAAAGATGGGTTGATGTGTGCCAATAGGGGGAGAATGAAAGGACCTGTGAATGGGTGTAAGTTAGGCTTTCATTACCTAGAGGGAGTGTTGCCTCTTAGGGGGAGAATGAAGAGCTTAATTTATGTGTTCATTACCTAGTGGCATGAAGATTGAGGCTATAGGATTAGCCTAACTTACATGTGGTATTGTAAGTGTTATTGTGGTATTGTCAAACATTAAAAAGGGGGAGATTGTTGGTGCAACATCCCTCAGGTCAAGGTTGACCTGGTTGACCAAGCTGAGTCTTGGTTTGAGTTTAGATGTTTGACAATAAGAAATTGATTGAAGAAGAGTCAAGTAGGTCAAGGTTGACCGGATACTTGACTGGGAAGTCCTAACTGGGAGTTAGGTAGAATGGAAGTCCTGGTGAGTGAAGTCAGGCAGAAGGAAACCCTAGTGAGTGAAGCTAGGTGAAAGTCCTGGTGAGTGAAGCCAGGCAAGGGAAAATCCAGAGGGATCAAGGATGATCGGACATCTGGTGTTGGGAAGTCCAAGTAGGTCAAAGGATTGACTGGATACTTGGCACGAGGAAATACAGATAGGTCAAAGGGATTGACCAGACATCTGGGTGTAAGTCCAAGTAGGTCAAGGGAGTGACCAGATACTTGGCATGAATAGAAAAGTCTAAGTGGGTCAAAGGGATTGACCAGACACTTGGTGGGAAGCCCTAGCAGGTCAAAGGAGTGACCAGATGCTAGGCATGATGTACCAACAGGTCAAGATTGACCGGATGTTGGTTTGAGAGGCTTGGGACTTGGTTTTGGGCAAAAACCAAGTGCTGGATCGATCAGTGGATCGATCCAGGCCTTTCCTAGCGAACAGAGAGCCTCTGGATCGATCCGTGAATCGATCCAAATGTCCCAATCGATCAGTGGATCGATTGGGACGCGGCTGCTTCGCGCGATAAGCACTGGATCAATCCATGGATCGATCCAGGCGTTTTTCCCAGAGCACAGAGGCGCTCTGGATCGATCCGTGGATCGATCCAAAGCCTCCCCGATCGATTGGGAACATTCGAATCGATCGGGATCCGACCGTTGCGTCATGTTTATAGCCGCAGGCGAACGTTGTCTTCGGCATCTCTTCACCGATTCACTCCAGATACTCTCCAGCACATCCATAGCTCTCTCCAAGCTCCAGATCGCCAGTTCTTGAAGATTCTTGGAGGCTTTTCAAGTCAAGAGGCGGATCTATTGCAAGAGGCGGATCTATTGCAAGAGGAAGAAGTTAGGGTTAGGGTTTTTATTGCACATCTTGTAAGCTTTTGTTTATCTTGTATTTCCCTTTCTTCTTCTTGTATTGAGAGTGTTGTAGGGCTTCTCCGCCTTTGGTAGTTACCATAAGGGAGTGTTATTCATAGTGGAGGGTGTGTGTGTTGGTGTGGATCCTTGGATTAGTCACCTCTTGTGAGGTGGATACCAAGTAAACCAACCGTGTTAGCGTCGTGTGAGTGTTTCTTTGTATTTCCGCTGCACATCTTTGAAGGAACAAGCAACGCCGACCACCGAGCGAAAGAGACGAGCTATTCACCCCCCCCCCCTCTAGCTACTTTTGGTCCTAACAAATGTGCATGTTAGGTTATCTTCTGTGGGATTTCTGGGGACACATTGTATCTGGTAGAGGGATATCTATGGGCCCACAAAAGTTGGAGGATGTTACCAGTTGGGAGTAATCGAAGTCTGTACAGGAGACTAATAGCTTCGTTGATCTGGCTGGATATTACTGGGGATTTGTAGAGGGATTTCTCCAGCATTGTTATGCTGTTGATTGGACTATCTAGGAAGGGTATGAGACTTACTTGGTTATGGCTTACGAGACCAGCTTCCAGGAGCTGAAGCGGAAATTAGTATCGGCGCCAGTTCTGATTTTGTCCTCTAGAGAGGACGAATTCGTACTCTACACCGACGCTTCTCTACAGGGTTTGAGCACTATTTTGATGTAGCACTGCAGGGTAGTCTCCTATTCTTCTCGTCAGTTGAAGGAGCATAAGCAGAACTACCCAATACATGATCTAGAGTTGGCCGCCATTATCTATGCTTTGAAGATTTGACGGCATCATCTGTATGGTATTTCATTTGAGATTCTCACTGATCATAAGAGTCTCAAATATCTTTTCACCTAGAAGGAACTTAATCTCCAACAGAGGAGATGGATGAAGCTCCTGAAGGACTATGACTGTACCATTAGCTACCACCCTCGGAAAGCTAATGTAGTTGCCGATGTACTTAGTTGGAAATCCAGAGGGACTTTAGCTTACCACTGAGTTCTAGTCACGGACTTGATTCAGGGTTTCTCCGAGTTGGGCCTTGAGGAGCAGAGATAGACTGAGCAGAGTGTCCATGTTACCATGGTTGCCCAGTCATCGACAAAGACGAGGATCCGAGAGACCCAGGCCGGTGATCAGTGCTTATAGTCCATTGGCAACTAGTTAGCTTCCGGGCAGCAGACGGAGTTCACCCGAGATGACGAGGGTATTATGTATTTCCTAGGTATATTATGTGTACCTCAATGTCACATGGTTTTGGAGGAGTTACTTCAGGAGGCTCATCGCTCCTGATTTGCTATCCACCCAGGTAGAACCCGCATGTATCGAGATTTGAGGCGTTCCTATTGGTGGAACAACATGAAGAAAGACATCGCGGAGTTTGTAGCTAGATGTCTAGTCTGTTAGCAGGTGAAGACTGACCACTAGAGACATGCCGGATTATTTCAGATGATTCCTATTCCGGAGTGGAAATGAGAGCACATCACTATGGATTTTGTGGTGAGATTGCCTAGGACACGATGAGGCCATGACGTGATTTAGGTAATCGTTGATCGATTAACAAAGTCCACAATCTTTTTAGCGATTTTGAAGACCAATTCTCTAGACCAATTGGCAGAGCTGTATTGTCGAGAGATCATCAGATTATATGATGTTCCTTTAAGCATTATATCTGATAGAGACCCGTGGTTACCGTCCCGGTTCTGGCAGAGTCTGCAGCAGGCCTTGGGCACATAACTCTGTTTCAGTACAGCATCCATCCGCATAAAGATTGACAATCAGAGCGGACCATCCAGACATTAGAGGACTTGTTGAGATCTTGCATTATGGATTTCGGAGGCAGCTGGGAGAACCACCTGCCATTGGTAGAATTCGCTTACAACAACAACTATCATTCGGCTATCTAGATTGCACTGTTTGAAGTGATGTATGGTAGACCTTGTCGAACACCCACCTCTGGGAGGAGGTTGGAGAGGCCCAGCTGCTAGGACCTTATAGAGTTCGGCAGGAGGCAGAGTTGGCCCGCACTATCAAATGGAGGATATTTGAGGTGCAGGACCGTCAGAAGAGTTATGTTGATCGGAGACGAAGACCCCTAGAGTTCTCTACTAGCGACCATGTATTTCTAAGAGTCTCACCCACGAAAGGGGTGAAGAGATTTGGTCTCCGAGATAACCTAGCTCCATGATACATTGGGTCTTTCAAAATTTTTGAGAGGGTTGGAGCGGTAGCTTACCGTCTGGCGCTACCACCGTCTCTGGTAGGCATTCACAATGTTTTCCATGTGTCCATACTGAGAAGATATGTACCCAACCTAGCACATATTCTTTCAGATATATCAGTTCTCATTCAATCAGACATTACCTACGAGGAAGTTCCAGTACGGATTCTGGACTACGAAGAGCGTCAGCTGCGAAACAAGACTATTTGACTAGTTAAAGCCAGATGACAGAACCATTCTGACGAGGAGGCTACGTGGGAGCTCGAGGATACGATCCGAGCTCGATACCCCCATCTTTTTACTTGAGGTATGTGGGTTAGATTTTCGTTCAGCATTCATACTGTGTATCTATTGCTAGTACATGCTGATGGTAGATAACAAAATTTGGAGACCAAATTTTTATTAGTGGGGAAGAATGTAAAATACTGTAATGAAATAATAATGGAATAATAAGGTTTAATGAATGAATAACCTTAACAGAATTTTATGGAAATTTTTCGGAGCTCATATGACGTATTTAGAGGGGATGAATTTATAGGCTGGGGAAAAGTCTATTTGGAAATACCATTTAAGTGGGAGTTGATTAAGGAATTAACTTAGAGGTTGATTACTTAAACCTAAGTATAAATATTAAATACCTAGGTAATATCTCTCATTTTCCCCCTTTCTCCGCCCGATCCCTTACCCTCTCCCCTCTCGCTGCGCCGACTCGCCCTTCTTCTCCACCGCGACCACTTCCCCTCCTCTGCCCATCGCCTCCCCGCCATGGAGATCACGATCGCGCCGACGCCTTCCCACTCACCGCCGGTCAGGACTTCCATTTGTTAGGATGTATACTAAAAGTCTAGCTTTTGGTATAAACATTTATCTAGAAATAAGAATCACATTGGTCAAATGTCTACATTTATGATAAATGTAGTTGTTCAATTAATTTATATTGTAGATAACATGGTGTGTGGTGTCACACACAGAGGATCATGTTATCAGTACCTTATAAATTATAAACAGTAGCTCACGACCAAGATGGAAAGGAACAAACCATTGGAAGGTCGTAGTGTAATTAGGTATTAGTTTATCTTAACTATATAATTACACTAGTACACTTAGAGTGTATTGAGTAGGACCATTAGAGGTCGTTTCTTTTTATACTGACTTTATAAAAGAACAAAGACCTTAGTTATTATGGAAGTGTGTGCTCTTAATCCCAATATAATAACAAGCACATATATTTGATATTTATTTCTTTAATTTATCAATGGGTGAGATTTAGTTCGATAAATCAATAAGCCTGATAAGTTGGGAAATGATATCACTTATAGTGTATGTTGTTGATTATAGAAGGAAACTGTGTCCTAGTAATCTAGGTTGAGAATGTCCCCAAGAGGAGCTCATAAGGATTGTCATGTTAAACCCTGCAGGTGGACTTAGTCCGACATGACAATGAAGTTGAATGGTACTACTCTTGGAGCTAGATATTAATTAAGTGAGTTGTCAATAACTTACTTAATTAGTGAACATTTGTTATCTTAAACACAGGGAGACTAACACACTCATAATAAGAAGGAGCCCAAAATGTAATTTGGGATTGGTGTTGTAGTTCAATAATTGTTCTTTAGTGGAATGAATTATTATTGATGAAATTAAGTTGTGTGTTCGGGGCGAACACAGGATGCTTAATTTCATCGGGAGACCAAAATCAATTCCTCCTCTCGGTCCCTATCGTAACCTCTTGTATATAGAGATTTATACCCACCACATACCCACCTTCTTACCCATCCAATGGGGCCGGCCAAGCTAGCTTGGAACCCAAGCTAGGGTCGGCCAAGACCAAGTGGATGAGCCATGTTGGTGGCCGGCCAAAGCTTGGGTCCCAAGCTTAGGTGGTCGGCCACTAAAATATTAAAAAAGATTTTTATTAAAATTATTTCTTATGTGGATATCATGGTTTTAAAAGAGAGTTTAAAAATTAAAAATTTCCTTTTATAGCTTTCTACAAAAGATTAAGAGAAGAGATTAATCTCTTTCCTTATTTGTAGATTAAAAGGATGGTTTTAATTTTTGGTAAAAACTTTCCTTATTTGTAAATCATCTACATGTTTAAAAGAGAGTTTAAAATTTGAAATCTTTCCTTATTTGTTGATTAAAAGGTGGATTTTAAATTTTAAAAAAAGTTCCTTTTTAACCATGTTCATGATTTAAAAAGAGAGTTTAAAAATTAAATATTCTCTTTTATAAATTTCTACAAGAGATTAAGAAAAGATTTGATATCTTTCCTTATTTGTAGATTAAAAAATATTTTAATTTTTAGAGATAACTTTCTTTTTATCTACATGTTTAAAAGAAATATTTTAATTTATAAAATTTCTTTTTTATTTACCAATCATAAAGGGATTAAAACTATTGGAGAAATTTTTATAAATTTCCGGAAACAAATTAGGAAGTTTTAATTCTTGTTTTAATTAAAACTTTCCTTGATTTGGGGCTTAAGGTGGCCGACCATTGTTATTAAGAAAAGAAATTTATTTTTTAATTAAATATTTTTTCTTTTTCATGGCAAAAGAATTAAGGAAGTTTTTTATTAAGTTTCCTTATTTGCCAAGATCAAGGATTATAAAAGAGGGGGTAGAGGTGTCTTCATTGTGAACATCTCTATTCTATTTTTCCTCTCTTTTCTCCTTGGGTGTGGCCGGCCCCTTCTTTCCTCTCCTCTCCTTTGTGTGGCCGAAACCTTCTCTTGGTGGAGATAACTTTGGTGGCCGGATCTAAGAAGGAGGAGAAGAAGAGAAAAGAAGCCTCTTTTCTAGTATCCCTTAGAGCATTGGTGGTGGTTGAATCTCTTCATCCTTGGAGGTGCTCTTGTTGTGGCCGAACCTTGCAAGGAGGAGAAGAAGGTGCTTTGGTGGTTTCTCATCTCGGAAGATCCTTGCCCACACAACGTCCGAGGTTAAAAGAGGAATACGGTAGAAGACCTAGAGGTTTTTGCTTGCAAAAGAAAAGGTATACTAGTATTTAATTTTCGCATCATACTAGTTTTATTTCTTTGTAAAAATACCAAATACAAGAGGCATGCGATTCTAGTTTTTCGAATTAGTTTTCGATGTTGTGTTCTTTTATTTTTCTTTTCCTTGTGATTTGATTGTTTTTTTTTGGTTGACCTAAAGTTATTTAAGGAAATTAAATATTAGCTTTCCTTAAAAGGCTTTGTCTAGGCGGTGGTGGTTGTTCCCATATCCAAGAAGGTCATGTGCCTCGCCATGCAGTCCTGGAAGCTAATTTTGGAAATTAATATTTAATGGAATTAATAACCTAGGTCATTTGAATCGAACGTGTTAAGTTCCGCAGGAGATCCAAGTCTAAACCTAAAAGAACAAATAAATTAAACTTAGGATCAAACGTGTTAAGTTCCGCAGGCGATCCAAGTTTAATTTAAAAGAACACATGGTAGCTAGGAAAAGGTTCAGACCTTTGTACAAAATTTTTGTACAGTGGAACCATTAGGTTTTCCGAGTAGCAACCAACACCATTACCTCCACTCCTCATCGCGACTCTGCCTCTACTCTCTCTCGTGTGATTCCGCCGCGTCGCCCGGCCGATCCACCGCTGTTCTTTCCATCTCCTCCCGATCTTCTCTCGCCAGAAGTCGAGCACCCAAGTCCTTCATTCTTCTGTGCCCTAGCTCCCAATCCACAGTCGACCGAGTTCTCGTCTTCCCGATCTGAGGCGCCACCTCTTCACGGGTTGGTATTCGGCCAAGAGCAAGGATCCAAACCCTAGTTTTCTCCCTGTGCCAATGCCACCTCCTTATCGAAGGCCAGATCAGAGACATCGCCGGTCGAGGTAGAGCTGTCGATCTTCTCCCGTGCCCTAGATTCTACCATCGGGTCCTTCTTTGCCCACCTCTTCAGTCACTTTCTGTGAAGTCTTCGGCAGAGAGGAAGTGAATGGCACCGATTTAGGTAAGACATGGTTGATATCAGATTTGGTAGGGATTGGAGTTGCATTTTATGTATATGGATGTTGTGTTTAATTGGTTGGTCGACCACTGTAGATACAGTCATCGTTTACTGGCAATGGCTTCTCCTAGCTCCAGCAACAATTCCCAATAGTTGTATTTTCAGGTCGTAAGTCAATAGTGGTGGCTTGAGTTGAGGTAAGGTGTAGAGAATTTGATCTTTACTGTAGCTTACATTTGGAATTAAAGCTAGGAAATATTAGGTATGATTGATCCAAGTGGTTGTCTTGATAATTAGGGTTAAACGTTGGATCTAATCTAGGCTGCGGGTTAGACTCGATTTATGTTGTTTACCGGGATTAATGAGGGAACTTGGGGTTTCTTAGTTTAATAAAAATTTTGATTTAGCTACTAGATACATATTAGAGTGGATTAATTATATGCAGGTTGTTACAGGACTTTGATTCGAGACAAGCGTCTCGACGTGGGATCTATCTGATACGACATTCTTTTTTAGGCAGGTACCTTTGACTTATCTCTTTTAATATTGTCATTCTGATATGTGTAATAGGTTATAGCTAGTAGTAATGGTTATGTTTATATCTGTCTTGGTATGTCACTACTTGATACTTGTAGTATACCCATATTATTATCTGTTATGCATTTATGCTTATGCCTCTTGATTCTTGCCATGTGTACTTATATTCATAGAAGTAGTGACATACAATGCATTACCGGATATATGTCGAGCTACTAGATATACCTGACATGTGTACCTAAATTTATTATCTGGTATGTGTACCTAGATTTATTACCTGATATGTGTATCTAGATTTATGATACTTAGATCATTGTTATGAATTCGATTTTTCTTTTGGTACATATTATTTGGAGACTATTATATTAGAGATATAAATATTCCCTATGTCCTAGTCATTTATTGGTTTATAGTTAAGATCTTATATCTAAGAAAATGAATTAAAATATGCCAGTGCTTTTCAATCTTAAATAACCCTTATGTTTGGGTATGTTTCTCTTTCCCATAGTTCAAATTATGAAACATATCCTTTATTGCAGATCGTAAGCTTTTGCTTCATTTTCCTATGATTAAGGTTTAGAATTACAATTCTGGTGCTGATTTTGTTGGGCAGCCAGAACAAGAGGGTTGCATGCTAATTAACATATAGTGTGTCATCACTAGATAGAGTCAAGTAGAAGGGTGAAGAGGAATGAGCAAAAGGAAGAAGACCTACCTCTGTTATATTTGAATATTACTTTATAAATTATTTTAAAAGTGTTTTAAAAAATACTTTATAAATTATTTTTTAAATATTTTAAAAAATACTTTGAAAAATCTTTGATAACAACTTTTATTGGAAACTACTTTAAAAATCTTTTTAAAAATTACTTGAAAAATACTATAAGAATATTTTCTTAAACTTATTGAAAATAGTTTGAAAAATATCTTGAAAATTCTTTTTCACACCTAACTTGTGTTTCCTAATTTGTAACTTATCTGCAAGTTTGTGATTATTGTTTGTTATGCTTTTATATTTTTGATGAATGACAAAATGGGAGGATAAAAAAAATAAAACTAAGAAAATGTTGAAAATCCAAAGCTTAAGAGAATAAACATCATTACTATTAGTTTTTTCTTTTAATCATGCTATTATTGTTTTACATATTTTTTGTTAACTTTAATTTAAGTTGTCATTACATCAAAAAGTGAGAGGTTGTTAGTACAATTGATACTAATAATTGAACTTTGATTTTAATGAATGATAAATGGTTAAAGTTAAATTTTGTGTGATCTGATACTTTTACCGAGTGTGTTGGAATTGACGGATTTAGTGGGCTTGACACTAAGCTGAAGCCCAATTAGATCTGAGGGCCTAATAATTGGCATGAAGTCTAGATAAGTTAAGGTATGACCCGATATCTTGCAAGAAGTCCAGCTGGTCTGCGGGACCTGACAATTGGCTAAAGTCCAGTTGGGTTTGTAGATCTGACCACTGGTAGGAAAACTAGGTAGGTCAAGAGGCAAGTTAAATGACTGCAAATGGTAAGTAAAGGTAAATCACTAGAGAATAATGATCCAGTGAGGACGAGTCCTAGTGGGACTATAGACGTTGGTCCAATTTAAAACCATTTTGAAAGTCTAAGCTAAGATCATGAATAATGATCCAGTGAGGACGAGTCCTAGTGGGACTATAGACGTTGGTCCAATTTAAAACCATTTTGAAAGTCTAAGCTAAGATCATGTCTAGATCCTGATCTTGATAAGACATGATCTAATAAATAATCATTTTATTTTAACGGTGCTAATTCTGTTTTACATGTTATATTTTATTTTGTGGATTAATGATTTTTTACAGGGTTAATTTGTAAAAATCAATCTTGGATGAATAGTTTCGGTATCACGCGCCGAGAGGAGTCTTTGCCCTGCAAGCGAACAACATCTTCCCCTTTATGACAATATACGAAACTTGGATATATAGTCACACGATTGTACAAGTATAATAACCTACAACCTACATGACTGAAATAAAAACACAACCACGTAGTATACAACCCACACCGCTTGAAACAAAGATACAGTGTAAGACACAAGGAAAACTCATAAACCAAAAGTGATAAATTGCTAGCTGACTAGGCTTTATACAACAACCATTAGAAACGACAAAAGTAGTCACAATGCTACACCAAGTCCAAGTCCAAGTCAAAATTATTATAATATCGAATCCTTAAAGAAAACCAAGGAAATGCAAGAAAAGCAAAAAAACACAATAGAAGTTGTCCTCAGATATGACATGGGACTGGTAAATATGATACTCCAAGCGACTCTACAACATCTACCTGCTACCTGAGAAACATAAAGGTACAAATGAGGGTGGTGAGTCCGGGTGACTCAGTAAATAATAGACATAATAGTGCATGGTCAACATAAAACATGGAGATCAAAGTATACAATCTCAGTATGGGCATAAGAACATGATTATAAATGACATAATAAATGCACATAATCATAATTGGTCTAATGAATGCATATACTCATAGCTGACATAATGAATGCACATATCTAATCTGGATCTAACACACATGGTATAGTAATCAGTAGACTCACTAGGAATCAACAATAGATATGCTCACAACACCTGAGCAATACAACTAACAACATATACATGCATGGTAAATGAACATGTATGAAACATGGCAACCATATGCAACAATCATATACGCAAGTATCAAGCATGGATACATACAAGTAAATTTAAAGTAAAATAACTTAATCCATCAATTAAAAACATACATTAAGTTCAATGAACTATTAAGGCTAAAGAAGAAGCATCCGCCTTAATTAGAGATCGAGCTAAACAATTCCCATGTCAAAGTGTTTATCTTGAATCAGAGTCCTATAATAAATTGTACAATTTAGCTAATTCCATTATGAATTAATTAGCTAACTAATATCCTAAATCTAATTGGGAAACCTTAATCAAAATGATCATTAGTTAACTCTAATTAATGATTAACTTTAATTAATCTCATTTGTTGATCAAATTAGAGTTGGTCATATTATCATCCCTAATTAATCCATATAACAATCCATTTACTACTAAGTTTACACTTACTTTAATCAACTCCATCACATATCAATATTAGTCATCTGTTGTCCCCTCGGATGGGTCTAGTGGCTAGCGCATGAGGTGTTACGACCATGAGGTCTGGGGTTAAAATCTCGGCAAAGCCGAGATAAATGTCTCCCTTATGTGCTAGTCACTATTCCAAAGGCTAGTAGCCGCCCATGATTTACCTCCTCCATGTTGGCCCTGGGACGGGTTGGCAGGAGTGCTGGGGGCGAGTGTATTCGCCTTTTTTGCCACCAATATTAGTCATCTGTTAATAGATCCAAAGATTCAATCGAACAAATTATGAATCAACCATACTTAATTCATCTCGATAAGAATCGACTAATCCAATCCATAATCAATCACAACTGTTAGGACCGAAAAGTAGCTAGAGGGGGGGTGAATAGCTTCGCGTGTGCTCGTCGTGCTTCGTTGCTTGTTTCTTCAAAGTGATGCGCAGCGGAATACAAAGAAACAAACTACAACAATGCTAACAATAGGATTTTACTTGGTATCCACCTCACAAGAGGTGACTAGTCCAAGGATCCACGCACACACACACACCTCCACTAATAAACACTCCTTTTCGGTAACTACTGAAGGCAGAGAAGCCCTACAAGACTCTCAATACAAGTAGAAGAAAGGGTAGTAAAGAATAAGCAAAAGCTTACAAGAGATGCAGTAAAAACCCTAGCTTCTTCTTCTTCTCGTTGCAACTCGCCTCTTGACTTGGATGAACCTCCAAGAACCTTCAAGAACTGGCGGTGAGGAGCTTAGAGAGTGCTGGGGATGAGCTGTGATGAATCTGGAATGAATCGGTGAAGTTCTGCTGAAGGAATCGCACGCCAACAGCTATAAACAACGCCAACGGTCGAATCCCAATCGATTGGATTGCTCCCAATCGATTGGGGAGGCTTTGGATCGATCCACGGAGCGCCTCGTGCTCTGGAAAAACGCCCGGATCGATCCAGCGCTTATCGCGCGAAGCAGCAGCGTCCCAATCGATCCACTGATCGATTGAGACCTCTGGATCGATCCACTGATCGATCCGGAGGCTTTTTGTTCGCTGGGAAAAGCCTGGATCGATCCACTGATCGATCCGGAGGCTTTTTGTTCGCTGGGAAAAGCCTGGATCGATCCACTGATCGATCCGGAGGCCTGGATCGATCCACTGATCGATCAAGAGACTTTTTGTTCGCTGGGGAAAGCCTGGATCGATCAGTGGATCGATCCAGAGACTTTCTGTTCGCTGGGAAAAGCCTGGATCGATCCACTGATCGATCCAGAGACTTTCTGTTCGCTGGGAAAAGCCTGGATCGATCCACTGATCGATCCGGAGGCCTGGATCGATCCACTGATCGATCCGGAGGCCTGGATCGATCCACTGATCGATCCAGAGGCTTTCTGTTCGCTAGGAAAAGCCTGGATTGATCCACTGATCGATCCACTGATCAATCCACTGATCAATCCACTGATTGATTCAGCTCTTGGTTTTTACCCAAAACCAAGTCCCAAGCCTCCCAAACCAACATCCGGTCAACCATGACTTGTTGGTACATAGAACCTAGCATCCGGTCACCCTTGACCAGCTAGGACTCTCTCACCAAGTGTCCGGTCAATCTCTTTAACCCACTTGGACTTTTTTCTTCTTGCCAAGTATCCGGTCAATCCCTTTGACTTACTTGGTCTTTTCTTCCTTGTGCCAAGTATTCGATCAATCCCTTTGACCTACTTGGACTTTTCACCAAATGTCTGGTCAACCTTGACCCATCTGGATTTCCCTTGCCTGGCTTCACTCACCAGGACTTTCATACTGCCTAGCTTCACTCACTAGGACTTTCTCTTCTGCCTGGCTTCACTCACCAAGACTTTCATACTGCCTAGCTTCACTCACTAGGACTTTAATACTGCCTAGCTTCACTCACTAGGACTTTCCAACTGCCTGGCTTCACTCGCCAGGACTTTCACCTAGCTTCACTCACTAGGACTTTCTCTTCTGCCTGGCTTCACTCACCAAGACTTTCACCTAGCTTCACTCACTAGGACTTTCCTCGTCAAGTATCCAGTCAACTTTGACCTACTTGACTCTTCTTCATCCACACTGATCAGTCCCTGATCAGACTCTTCCCACATAGACAACTGCACCTACATTGTTCATGTGTCTACCTGTATTGTCAAACATCGAAACCATGACCAAGACTCAAGCTTGGTCAACTAGGTCAACCTTGACCTGACGGATATTGCACCAACAATCTCCCCCTTTTTTATGTTTGACAATACCACATGTTGAGTTAGGAAATTAGACTAATCTTATAGCCTCAACTCCCTTCATGCCAATATATGAATGATGGTTTCCTTCATTCTCCTCCTTTTCTAGAGGGCAAGCTCCCCCTTTAGGTAATGAAGACCTAACTTAACCATACATTCTCCCCCTATTGGCACACATCACAAACATGCCTCCATCTTTGGGCACACATCAACAACTTAACTTGTTGAATAACTCTCCCCTTTGAGACTCTCCCCCTGAAGAGTTGCTCATCGTTGTTCACAACTTCACTTGTTGTAATCAACACGATAAAGAAGATCTCATACCCTTCATTTATCCTAAAATCTACATTCTCCCCAATGTAGTCAAATGCCCATCCTTGAGCATTTTGAACGTGTCACAACTTGTAACCACTTGAACAATGAGGATATGCACTCCCCATTTAAGTTCCAACGCTCAACCTTGAGCATATTTTTAAAAGAAGGTTAACCACCTTCCAAGGTTCATGAAAAATAGGTTTCATGCCCTTAGTGAGTAACTCCCCCTAAAGACATGGTGGTAACTTCTGTCATTGCACCAACAATGACTTGGAATCCCTAAACCTTTAGGAAACCCAAAATTAGAAGTTTCGAGATTCAAATATTCAAAATTTGAAACAACCTCAGCCTAAACTTCAATTTAGTCTTTCTTAACCAATCCATCCTTGTTTTCAACATGAAAACACCCTTTTTATGTATACGAATGTATTTAGAGGGTTTGCAAAGGTTCCCTAGACTAAACATGGTTCATAAATGCTGAAAATAAGCTTTCCCAGCCAAAATCAGCATCTTCAATCGAATGGAGTTGGGTTCCAATCGATTGAACCCTGCTGAATCGATCCACTGATCGATTCAGTCTTCTTGGATCGATCGGCTGATCGATCCAGCGAGCTTCTGCTCGTGAGAAATGCCTTCTCAATCGATCGGCTGATCGATTGAGGCACTCCAATCGATCCACTGATCGATTGGAGGCCTGAAATTGCTGAAATTCAATTTCAGCCAATTTCAGAAACCCCTAGAAAATTCTACAAAATTCCAAAAATCGTAAAAATTTGTGTAGACATTATTTAGGGTATAATTTATCATGGAAAAATAGTTTTCTATGAAAATACATCATATTTTCAAAGATTGACACAAACTTGAGAACTTGCAAAAACTTTAGTGTTTTCTTCAAGTTTGTGTCTAACTATTCAATGGTGATTACTATCAAAAGATAGCATTCACCAAGGTTTTCCAAAATTATTTTAAAAACATTTTCAAAATCAATATCCCACCATGTTCCTTGGGCTTAATGCACATGACTTGTACATTTGCTTTCCCAATGATGGGAAAACACATAACTATGTGTTTTGATGAACTTAAAACTCAAGGAAATGCACTAACTCAGCATGTTGAGTTTTGTTCATCTTCCTAACATCTCACTTGTATCTATTGTGCATAAAACACATACAAGTCATCTTATAGGTCTTTGTGAGATGTTAATTTTGGTTTTGCCCTAACCTAGGGTTCATGCATATTTATCTAGGCATCTTGTGGATATTGGCCATCCACCTAGGATGTCATTTGGTATACCACTTGATGATAACTGTCATTTGTCCTTAATTTTAAGGAAATAACATAATGCATGATAATGTTATGGCATACATCAAAAAGAAATAATTTTCAGAAGAAAATTTCCTATAACTACATGATGTATGTATGTCATGACATGGTATTTTTGAGTTTTTCATAATAAGTCATGAATGCACAAATAAAACATGATGTCATGACATATAATAGGCAACCAAACATGGCAAGATTTAGCATAATTAAAATATACCTAGATTATCTATCTAAGTATCCTTAACCCTTAGCTAATCCTAAAGCATAAACCCTAGATTGCCTAATTTCCTTAAGAAAATGCCAAAACCCAACTTGACATTTCTTTAATCTCTTGAATTAATTATGCCAATTAAAAATTTAAAACATTCCTCAAATATTGGCATATTTCATTTTCCCATAAGAGTAATCACTTTAAATTAAGGTTTAGATTTGCCTTAAATTCCTAAGACAATACCAAAGTCCCAATTTGGTATTTCTTAACACTTGATTTCTTGTGCCATTTAAAGTCATCTCAAATTTCTTCCTTTATAGCACATTTTACTCTTTCCAAGAGTAACAATAAATCCATTTCATTTTCAAAGGTTAACAAAAACCTTGAAAATGCTCCTTGAGTGTCAATTTCTTCAAAGTTGGGTTAACTACCCTTCTTTTCAGAGTTGACACTCTCTAACCCATCTATGGGATAGAGAAAATGCTCCTAGGAACCCAAAACCTATTGGTGCTCCTTGGATGCTCTAGGTATTCACTAGGGATAACTTCCCTAGATACCTTCCTAGTGACCTTGTTTGGCTTCTTAGAAGTCTTGGTCACTTTTTCTAGGTCAACTTTAGGGATTGCTTCCCTTGTAACATTCTTTGTGACTTTCTTAGACTTCTTAGAAGTCTTAGTCACATTTGTTGCAAAAATACTCTTAGGGATAACTTCCCTTGTATTTTTGGCTTGACCACTAGACCTAGGGTTGGTTCCATAACTATATGGAACCCTATGGTAAGAGATTACATCCTTCTTAGCCTTTGGTTTGTATCTCAAACCCCTATGGCCGTTAGATGACCTTTGTGCTCCTAGACCTAGGCTATGCTCATTTTGCCCTTTTAGGATATTTTCCATCCTTTTTAGGGTCTTTTCCATTTTATCAAGCCTTGACCTCAAGACTTGATTTTCTATCACTAAGTCCTTAGTTTTTTATTTTCCATTAAATTTATGAGCATTTTTATTTCTAGGCTTGTAGCTAAGGTCCTTAGTGTGATTGCCTAGATTTTTATCTACCTTCCTAATCCTAGGTGTGGTAGTTTTAGCATGGTAAGCTACATTATTTTCCTTAATTTTACCATGCTCTCTATTCTTATGGTAAATAGCATTAAAATGATATAAGTTAGAACTAGCATGCTTTTTACCATAATGTAAAGGGGTAGGCTCAATAAAAGTTACCTTCCTTTTTACCTTAGAGGCTCCCCCTTGAATTGAGCTTCCTCCTTGAGCCTTGACCATCTTCTTCCCCTTAGGGCATTGACTCCGGTAATGCCCCTTTTGATTGCAAGAGAAGCACATAATGTGCTCCTTGCTCTTCTTTGTTCCGGGGATGGTCTCCTTTGGCTTCTCCTTGCCCTTAGGTGTCACTTGACCCTTCTTCTTGGCCAATTTAGGGCACTTGCTTTTGTAGTGCCCATGTTCCCTACATTCAAAACATATAATATGATTCTTATTATTAATTGAACTATTTATACCTTCTTGTGTAGGGGTGACACTTGCTCCTCCATTTGATATGAATGTAGAGGCTTCCTCTTGATCCGAAATCGATTTCCCTCCAATTGATTTATCTTGACTTGTGGAGGTGGAAGCTTCTTCATCCTTTTCTTCTCTTGACCCGAATGTGGAGGATTCTCCTTCTTCTTGATCCGGTGTCACCAAGAGTTGCTCCCCCTCAATCCTAGAGGTGGAGGCTTCACCTTCTTCTTCATCCTCTTGTATATGAAACAAGGAATATGCTCCTTCCTTGCTCTTTTGATTACACTCCCTTGAGAATAAAGCTTCTTGGATTTCCTCTTCTTCGGAAGTTGAGCATCTCTCAACTTCGGAGTCCTCCTCTTGATCTTGCTCCAATGAGTCACCCTCTTTGGATTCTTCTTGGTTAGGTACAGTGGAGGGGATCTCATGAGCCTTTTCCAATTTGCTCCATAGCTCTTTGGCATCTTCAACTTCTCCAATTTTCTCCAAGATGTTGCTCGGCAATAGATTGACCAAAAGCTTGGTCACTTTGTCATTAGCCTCACATCTTTGGATTTGTTCTTGGCTCCATTTGCTCCTTTTGAGAACTTTGCCCTTTGAATTCCTTGGAGCCTTAAAACCTTCCATTAGAGCAAACCATTGCTCTATCTCCATCATCAAGAAATTTTCAATTCTTGATCTCTAAGAATCGAAGCTTGTGGATGTGTATGGTGGAGCCACCCTTGTATCAAATCCAAGTCCATCTTGGAATTGCATCTTGAAGTTGAGCTTCTTGAATTCTTTGACTTTGATGAATTTGCTCCAACTTCTTCACCCTCTAGCTTTGCTTGTTATGTTTGCCCCTTCCGGCGGTGATTCTGGTGAAGAGCAACCTTGCTCTGATACCACTTGTTAGGACCGAAAAGTAGCTAGAGGGGGGGTGAATAGCTTCGCGTGTGCTCGTCGTGCTTCGTTGCTTGTTTCTTCAAAGTGATGCGCAGCGGAATACAAAGAAACAAACTACAACAATGCTAACAATAGGATTTTACTTGGTATCCACCTCACAAGAGGTGACTAGTCCAAGGATCCACGCACACACACACACCTCCACTAATAAACACTCCTTTTCGATAACTACTGAAGGCGGAGAAGCCCTACAAGACTCTCAATACAAGTAGAAGAAAGGGTAGTAAAGAATAAGCAAAAGCTTACAAGAGATGCAGTAAAAACCCTAGCTTCTTCTTCTTCTCGTTGCAACTCGCCTCTTGACTTGGATGAACCTCCAAGAACCTTCAAGAACTGGCGGTGAGGAGCTTAGAGAGTGCTGGGGAGGAGCTGTGATGAATCTGGAATGAATCGGTGAAGTTCTGCTGAAGGAATCGCACGCCAACAGCTATAAACGACGCCAACGGTCGAATCCCAATCGATTGGATTGCTCCCAATCGATTGGGGAGGCTTTGGATCGATCCACGGATCGATCCAGAGCGCCTTTGTGCTCTGAAAAAATGTCTGGATCGATCCAGCGCTTATCGCGCGAAGCAGCAGCGTCCCAATCGATCCACTGATCGATTGAGACCTCTGGATCGATCCACTGATCGATCCGGAGGCTTTCTGTTCGCTGGGAAAAGCCTGGATCGATCCACTGATCGATCCAGAGGCTTTCTGTTCGTTGGGAAAAGCCTGGATCGATCCACTGATCGATCCACTGATCAATCCACTGATCGATCCACTGATCAATCCACTGATCAATCCACTGATTGATTCAGCTCTTGGTTTTTACCCAAAACCAAGTCTCAATCCTCCCAAACCAACATCCGGTCAACCATGACTTGTTGGTACATAAAACCTAGCATCCGGTCACCCTTGACCAGCTAGGACTCTCTCACCAAGTGTCCGGTCAATCTCTTTAACCCACTTGGACTTTTTTCTTCTTGCCAAGTATCCGGTCAATCCCTTTAACCTACTTGGTCTTTTCTTCCTTGTGCCAAGTATCCAATCAATCCCTTTGACCTACTTGGACTTTTCACCAAATGTCTGGTCAACCTTGACCCATCTGGATTTCCCTTGCCTGGCTTCACTCACCAGGACTTTCATACTGCCTAGCTTCACTCACTAGGACTTTCTCTTCTGCCTGGCTTCACTCACTAGGACTTTCATACTGCCTAGCTTCACTCACTAGGACTTTCATACTGCCTAGCTTCACTCACTAGGACTTTCCAACTGTCTGGCTTCACTCACCAGGACTTTCACCTAGCTTCACTCACTAGGACTTTCTCTTCTGCCTGGCTTCACTCACCAGGACTTTCACCTAGCTTCACTCACTAGGACTTTCCTCGTCAAGTATCCAGTCAACTTTGACCTACTTGACTCTTCTTCATCCACACTGATCAGTCCCTGATCAGACTCTTCCCACATAGACAACTGCACCTACATTGTTCATGTGTCTACCTGTATTGTCAAACATCGAAACCATGACCAAGACTCAAGCTTGGTCAACTAGGTCAACCTTGACCTGACGGATATTGCACCAACAACAACTACATTTGATTTGATCTCCTTAAACATTCCACAATCAAAGCATGAATCAACTCCAAAAACTCACCCGAGTTTGATGCCTCAACCGATAATTCACATCTGGGGAAAATCATTGCCGAAATTCATGGCCGAAGCTACAACGAAGCTGATGTTGGAAGCAGGACCGGGGCTACAGTAATTGACCAACCCACATAGCACAAACATCCCATACAGAAATTGGAATTCAGATCTCTACAAACCCGAAACCAAGCATGCCTTACCCTAATTCTGTGTCGTCAGCTCCCTCTCTGACGAAGACCAATAACAGGCAGCTGTTGAGATTGGTGAAGAGGGAACCGATGGTGGAAGCTTGATATTAGGGCACAGGAGGAAGAGAGACCTGTTTAGAATGTCAATTGTAGCCAAGATCTAGCGTTGGTAATCGTGATTCAACTCGAGCAAAGGAAGTCAATGCGACGGTGGAAAGGAATCTAGGGATTCGCTGCATCGGTTAGGTTTCCAAGTTTGAGGGAGGGTAGCTCTAGCCCTCTAACGTCGTTTTCCCCTTCTGGCGTCGGTGGCACCTAATGATCGACCGACAATGGTATCCTCACGCGAAGGAGTGGTGATAGATGGTTAGGTTGGAAGATGACCACAAGTAAGGCGGCAGTGGACTAATCTATGGCGCGGTGGGGTTTGGCGATGAACGGCTGGTAGGTGGTGCGGCACGAGTTGCCGTCGAAGGGGAAGAGAGGAGAGGCGGCGGTGAGGGTATATAGGGCACGGGAGGAGAAGGGAATCATGGAAATGAACTTAGGAATTATTATTTATACTTAGGTTAATGATTTATAACCTTAGGTTAATTAATCCAATCAACTTCTAACTAAATAGGTATTCCAAACAGACATTCTCTCAGTCTAATAGATTTATCCTCTTAATTAAATTATGTAATATGATATCCTTTTAAATTCTGAAAAATTCTAGAAAATTCTATAAGATTATTTCTCCAATACACTTATTATTTAATTGTTGTATCTTACATCTGAGGCACATCAGAGCTGTAGGGAGGTGTCTTAGAGATAAATGAAGGCGCCTTAGATAGGATGGAGGCATCCTCATGCAGAGAAACTTTGGGGATAGAAGTTTGCTACGGGAAGGCGCCCTAGAGCGCATTAGAGGAACCTCAAAGAGCATTAGAGCCGCTTTTGAGCGTTTGGAGGTGCCTTCATGCGGATAGAAACTGAAGGTCTCATATCTGATAGAGTCCGAAGTTTGTACGATCAGATTTGAGGTTGGAGGTGTTAGGGCCCTTGGCGGTCGACTAGAGGGGGGGTGAATAGCCCCTGCACAAAAATAAACAAAAGTACATTCCTCGGCTTATAACTTAAACAGACACTTGCATAAGAATAAATAAAAGATAAACTAAAAAGATGAGGCTCACATATTTACTTGGTTACAACTGGGAAAGTTGTTAATCCAAAGTAGTTGAATCGCACTAAGAATCTCCTTCAGTCAGAGAAACCTCTTACAGCAATGAACGCGCAGAAAACGAAAGCTAAACAAAACAAAAAGTGTCTACAAATGTTGTTGCGCTATTTCTTGTTGTTGTGAAGCTTTGGGAGCAAGGCTGCTTATATAGCCTTGCTCGGGGCGCCTGGAAGGGTTCCAGATGCCTGGAGTGGGATAGAATTCTATCCCTGACACGTCGGTCAAAGTCCACATCGATCTTGGTAAAATTAATTTGGATTTCAGACGCTCCGAAGGAGAAAGTCAACATTTTGTTGACTTTCTCTCCGGGCCTCCAGCTTCGGCTCCATTTGCTTTGGTTCGAGTCTTCCACTTTGGTTCCGCTAGCTTGGGTGATTTCGATCATTTGGAATAGGGCTCACCCGAACCCAACTTCCAGCCTTCTCGAGTAAGTTTCCGCTCCGGCTTCATGTCCCTCGGAAACGCCGCACGCCTCTTTCTCGTCCGCTCGCGTACTCTTTCGCAGCACCTCATCCCTCAGACGCACCAAGCCCTTCGGCTCTCTCCCGTGTTGTCCTTCTCGCTAGCTGCGTCTTTTGCTCGACATCTTGTGCTCCTAAGTTCCTGCACACTTAGACACAGGGTTAAACATAACATGACCTAACCTAACTTGTTTGATCACATCAAAACAACATTGGGGTACCAACAATCTTCCCCTTTTGATATGAGCAACCCAAGTTAAGATAGGGGAAACCAACATAAAGTAAAAGAAATAACTTTTGCAATAAAAGTACAAAAAATTAAAAAAGGTTAAACTACCTCTTCCTAGACTTAATTTTCTCTTCTCCCCTTTTGATCACATAAAAAAATGGGATACCAAAAAAAATCTAAGGGTAAATTTTTCAAAAAATAGGAAAGTTTTTAGTTAAAAAAATGATTTTCAACATTTTGAAAAAAATTTATCAAGTTTTTGAAAACTTTGAAAAAGAATTTGAAAATAATTTTAGAAGCTTTAAGTTTTGTAAAAAAAATTCTAAGTAAAAAGATTATAAAAAAAATATTCTAAGTTAAAGATACTGCAAAATGTTTAAGTAACTATTAAAGTATTATTTAATTATATTTAAATGTTTTTGTCAGTTAGTCAATTAAATATTTTATTTCATTAATTGGCTTCCAGGCTGTGACGAGGTACTAGGCCTTCTTGGTTATTGGAGCAACAACCACTTTCTAGAAAAAGCCTCTTAAGAAAATTCAAATATTTAATTTTCTTGCTGAAAATCCTAAGTCTAATTAAAGTTCAATTTAGACAAGACTTTGGAACCCAATATAGGTTCCAGTCAACTGAGTTAATTAAAAATTTTGGGGGAACATAACTTTTGGGATTTTTTCTAATTTGACTCTTGTGAAATCTAAGATACCAGCTTAGTTTTTTAAAATTTTGAGTTTGAATAGTTAAACATGTATGATTTTTCAAGTTTTCTACTTGTGTCTTCGATTTATCATTTTCTGATTTTAATTTTTTAAAATCTTCTAATAAGCAAGATTTGGTTAGAATTAACTTTAATTCTGTTCTTTATTGTCTTTTTCTAATTTGCAACAGTCTTTAGATAATAACTTAACAAATTTAAATAACTTATCAGGAGGAAGAGATCGTACCTGACTTACCTTATCGATATCGTTATCCGTAGCTCCCCCTGAACTGCTGCTTTCTTCAGATGTCGCTCCCCCTTCATCGATGCTCATTTCGGACGAGCTTGCTTTGTTTTCGTCATCTTGATGACTCGCCATTAACATAAGTCCGGAGAAAGCCTCAATCTCTGATTTGGACGATGTTTCGTCCCACGTCGCCTTCAGGTTTTTGTGCTTGTTCATTTGGACGGGCTTCTTGTTCTTACCATTGTCCTTGTTCTTCAATTTAGGGCAGTTATCTTTAACGTGTCATTCATTGTAGTGGTAGCATCTGATTGTTCTTTTCTTTCTACCCTGCAGAAGGTTAGTTTTTATAGATTTAAATAATTTTTTAAATTGTCTTACCATCTTTACCATTTCGTCGTCATCCAGAGAAGATTTGAATTTTGTTCGCCCATCTTAGCCTTGAGGGCTATATTGTGCTTCGGCTCCTTTTTCGAATCTGCACATCTCATTTCATGGACTTCAAATATTGAAAATATTTCTTCTAAGGTGACAACTTCTAAATCTTTAGAAATATAGTAAGCATCTACTAATGATGCCCACTCAGTAGATCTAGGAAATGCATTAAGTACGTACCTTAGTGAATCTCGGTTGCTTACCTTTTCTCTGAGATTCGTGAGTCCGGTGATGAGTTCCTTCATTCTCGAGTGAAGATGTGCAACGGTTTCTTCTACTTCCAATTTGATGTTACTTAGCTGGTTCCTTAGCAGATCTCATCTTACGAGCTTGGCTTCGGACGTCCCTTCGTGTAGCTCAAGAAACTTCTCCCAAAGCTCCTTTGCTGAGTCATAGGCGTCAATCCGGTTGACTTCTTGTGGCGGAAGGATGCTCAGCAGATAGAACTCTGCTTTGTCGTTTGCCACGTAGTCGACCTTCTCTTTCTTCGTCCACTGGTATTCTTCCTTTCCTTCGAGTGCTACAAAACTGAACTTCATTATTAAAAACAATTCAAAATCGGGTTTAAAGAATACCTGCATTTTCTTTTTCCAGCTCGCAAACTCTCCCTCGAACTTCGGTGGGTATATGCTCAGTCCGACCATCTCGTGTGCTTCATTCGACGATTATTCCTCTTGAAACGTTCTTGCTCTGATACCACTTGTTAGGACCCTTGGCGGCCGGCTAAAGGGGGGTGAATAGCCCATGCACAAAAACAAACAAAAGTACCTTTCTCGGCTTATAACTTAAACAAACACTTGCATAAAAATAAATAAAAGATAAACTAAAAAGACGAGGGTCACAGATTTACTTGGTTACAACCGGGAAGGTTGTTAATCTAACATAATTGAATCACACTAAGAATCTCCTTCAGGTGGAGAAGCCTCTTACAGCAATGAACACACAGAAAAAGAAAGTTAAACAAAACAGAAAGCGTCTACAAGTGTTGTTGCACTATTTCTTGTTGTTGTGAAGCTTTGAGAGCAAGACTGCTTATATAGCCTTGTTCGGGGCGCCTAGAAGGGTTCCAGGTGCCTAGAGTGGGATAGAATTCTATCCCCGACGCGTCAATCAAAGTCCACGTCGATTTTGATAAAATTTGGGTTCCGAGTGCCCCGAAGGGGAAAGTCAACATTTTGTTGGCTTTCTCTCCGAGCCTCCAACTTCAGTTCCGCTTGCTTCGGTCCAAGTCTTCTACTCTAGCTCCACTCGTTTGGGTGATTTCGGCCATCCGGAATAGGGCTCACCCGAATCCAACTTATAGCCTTCTCGAGCAAGCTTCCACTCCGGCTTCTGGTCCCTCAGAAATGCCCCACGCCTCCTCGTCCGCCCGCGTACTCTTCCATAGCACCTTGTCCTTCAGACGCACCAAGTTCGTCTGCTCTCTCCCGTATCGTCCTTCTCGCTAGCTGCGTCTTTTGCTCAACATCCTGTGCTCTTAAGTTCCTGCACACTTAGACACAGGGTTAAACATAATAGGACATAACCTAACTTGTTTGATCACATCAAAATAACCTTTGGGTACCAATAGGAGGCACCTCGACTGAGGTTAGAGACGCCCTCAACACTCCTTATAAGTAGTGTTCGACCACCACTTGGTATATAACTTCTACATGAGCTCTAACGATCATTCTGTATCTTCGTCTTCATGTTGCGGCTATACTACTGCTCTATTGCACCCAACCGTGGCCGAAAGACTGACACCAACATATGAGCGCATTCGAATCTCCATCTTTCATGTTGGTAACAAATTTACTATTGTTTTTTTATCATTATACTTGCTTAAAGGAAGTGTAACTTATTACAAAATCTTTATATTTTCTTGTACTCGATTACTGTATCGGGAGTTTACCGGTAGACAATTTAGTGGATTGTTCATCGATAGATCCGAGATGTCTTGGTCTTAGAGTAGGAGTTGTCAAATGTTCTGAACCAAGTAACCGACCGTGTGTTATTATTTTCTTTTATTCTACTGCACACACACTTGTTTTAAAAGTTTAAAAATAATAAGTTTTTTAAATACACGTGATTCACCCTCCCTCTCTCATGTGACCAATGGTCCTACATCATCGATCTCTAAAGCAATATTGAAACCGAAACAATAACTAGCGAATAAATAACCTGAATCCATCATAAAGGAATATTGCTTCTTACTTATCACCGGAAATCCTGTAAGCACAGTAGAAGTCTTCCACAGGATTGAGCCGACAACCCAAGGTCTTTCTCAATGGGAAAGAAAAGGCTAGAGGAAGAAAGCAAGATTCAACATGCCCTAATTAAACTAATATGTTCTTTTATATATATACACGGTCCAACCTATGATGATTATTCACCATAAAGCTCATCCATCATTAACAACTTATTAATATTAATAAATCAAATTATTGAATCTAAGTATTGAATCTAATAACTTTCTCGGTCTTTTGGCTAAGATCAAATGTAGTATCTGTTCTTATCAGTTTAATTAAATGGATATAGATTCAATACTTATTTGCCACAATAAGTATTGAATCTATTTCCATTTAATTTAAATTCCTTTATATATAATTAAGGATTAGATCTCTTGATTAGGATTTATTTTTTTAATGACAATTAGTGTGGTATAAGTCTACCTTTGGAGATTAAGCCCATCCACTTAATTGGATTTAGTCCTTAATCCTACACTACTGCTGCTGCGCATTTTGCAACGGCAGGAGCTGCTTCTCCATGCACACTCGTATTTCAGAGTCAAACATGTCCTCCACACTGTACTTGAATTTGTAGCTCAGATCCAGCAACTTCTTTGAAGAAAAATGCACCCTCCCAATCTTCTCGTTGATCCCTTCAAACCTACAAAATGGTCGACGTCGATCATCTATGAGTTTATTTTAACTGTTTATTTTTTCTTAAATTATTTCTTTTGATCCAAGATAGATCGTACTTTTGGGGGATGATGTACTGAGGGAATCTCTCCCTGAACATCTTCTCCAGCTCGTAGATCGTGTGGTCATGAGAGGAGCAAATGAACCTCCCTTCCGCGCCGGGGTGCTCGTACAGGAAGACGAGGGCGTCGCAGAAATATCCAGGTGGACGAACTGCACTTGCTTTAGGATCGAATAGTGACCTTCATTGCTTGCGGACGCATGATCGATCGCCATTGAAAAGGGGAATTGGAGAGAACTTTGAATTCGGAAACATATGCCTGTGATTAGCGTGAGGGAATTTGGAAGTGCCGTGGGTGGCCCAAAAACCCTCCATCTTATGATTACTCGTCATATTTAGAGAAAAAATTTCTAATAATATGTTGTAACTACGGATCAAATTACGGATATCTTTGTAATAATTTTATGCCCTACCATTATACTATAACTCCGGAGGCAATTAATAATATTCAATTATTTGAATAAATTCGAATTCAACTTGTAGATATTTATAGCAAACTATGTGAATTGTTCATAATTAATATTCATAAATAATATCATATTCTTCAAAAAAAAAAAAAAAAAAAAAAAAAAAAAACTCTCATCAAACTTATAATCATGCAAATAAGCTCTCAAAATGAATAAACAAACGCACTAGCAACCAAATAATTTTTAAAAATATATAAAAATTTCAAGCAATCAAATAAATTTGAATTAAGAGCTCAATAACATTAAATAAATCAACTTCAAGCGAAAAAGAAATCAAATTGCCAAAGTTGATTAACAACTTCAACAGCTTAATTTATTGTCTTGTTACCTTATTCATTTCAAATTTGAACAACATAAAATTTAATTTATGTTTATAGACATACTTGTTCAACGGAGGAACAGATAGTGGCTTCTAGCTAGAATGTTTAGTATGTATATTCATTCCCATTAAGAATTTGAAATCCTAAACCTTTTATTGTTCATTTGAGTGTTTTACTATTGCACTGCTGCGTGGGAAGATATTTAAGCTCAATTGACAATAACCTTTCTAGATATTACTGAACTGATCTCTTGTTTCCCAAGACATCCTAGTCCACGTAAGGTTGAGGGAAAAGTGTCACCTAAGAGCGAAGATCAGGGTGAAAACGACCAACAACACACTCATGGCAATCTCATGAGGGAAATTTAACAGCAAAGTTAGTTTCCAAAGGAAAAGGCTAAACGTGTTTCTTGTCCTTTTCTACAAAAGGATGGAGGATGATCCATTAAGCCATTAGCAAATGCATTTGTTGTAAAAGAAAATTTCAGAAAATTTATCAGTAGTTAACTTTGTCTTTGGAGTGAGCAATTGGTTAATGGAGCTTGCTTTCAGCAAGACAGCCATCATTTACAGCAAGAATTAACTGCTTATTTCCTAGCTTACTATATAAACTATTAGAAGCATAAAAAACACCATGATAAATTGACATTCTAGATCACAGTTCCATCTTTGATAGTAGCATTTCTCAAAATGATTGTGATTCCAGATCTTATGTAGAAGCCTTCGCTGGATCGATCAGCCTCTTCGACGCCCTGTGACACGACATTTAGCATCGATAAGCTTTAGTCTCAAAGGTTTAGATACAAACATGCTTATACACATACATCTTTGTTAGCAATGACCACATTCTGGCCTATCCTAGCATTTGTGTCGATGATACAGTTCCTGCAAAACAAATTTTAAGTTTAAAAAAAGTAAATCTCAAGTCGCTTAAGTAATCTGCAAACAGAATTTCAGATAGTACCTGATTTTTGTGTTTTGCCCCACTCCAATAGGAACCATACCCTTTTCCAATAGGGAGGCAATTTGTTCATCGGTCTCATAAGTATTCGCGCCAAACATCAAAGTGTTCTGAGAAGATGCAACAAAGACACTACATGTTAACTAGTATCTATTGAGAATTCAGCTATCAGTTTTGAGTTTGAAGCCAGTTTCACTAACCTTTATTTCGGCTCCAGCACTGATACGTGATCGTACTCCGATGATCGATCGTTCAATGTCACACTTGTACAAGAAGCATCCGTGAGAAATGATCGAACTGCGCATCTGCATTTTGTTGAACATGACTAAAATGCCTCAAGATTGTATTGTAGTTTACAGTTTTGTGACACTTACCTTGCTTTTGTCGATTTTAGTTGGCGGTAGATACCTAGGAGATGTGTACATAGGTTTTCTTTGATCGTAGAATTGGAACTTCGGAGGCTACAAAATCGATAGATTATGAGATTGTACATCTCAAATCGATTCGAATTGTTAATTTCTTATGCATGCACATTAATTTCTACCTGTTCTGTGAGTGCCAAATTTGCGTTGTAGAATGCTTGTAATGTTCCAATATCCTCCCAATAGTCCTGGAACATGTATGCCTGAACGATACAAGAACATCGTTACGATACGATATGCGAGTTGGTGAACAGAAATCTCAAGTTTACTTGGAAGTAGTATTGAAAACAGACACACAAGAAGCACACCTGAACATTGAAGTAGTTCACGGCGAAAGGCAGGATGTGCTGTCCAAAGTCATTTGCTCTCCCATCTCTCATCCTGAAGTTACCGATAAATCGTGTAGAGAATCAGAAAACATTTCTTGAAACACAACCAGACTTAACTGAAAATGGACTTGAACAAGAGTTAAAAGAGATACATGAATTGTCTTTGAAGTGCCTTTCGGTTGAAGACATAAATTCCCATGGATGCGATATAGGGGTACTTGTTTGTATCTTGATGAGACAATCTGAGAAAGGAGCCATCATCCTTCTGCAATGCAATTGTTCTTGTTAGTTCAGTGCTCGAATCATCAACAATCTTATCAATTATTAGGAAAAAAAAACACTCACCATGGCTTCCAAATCATCACCCCTCGGTTTCTCTTGAAATTCGGTAATCCGACCATTCTTATCAACTCTCACGAGTCCATAGTCAGATGCCCGGCTACAAGGAGGATCGACAAGTCAATTACCAGTACTAAGTAAGTCGATACAATTTAGATACTAGACATTTTCATACCTTGCATCAACAGGAATGCAAGAAATAGTTATATCGGCACCAGTTTCGACATGTTTCTGCAAATTGCATTGCATCACTTTTAGTATGTAAATTCAAGCGATGGACATCAAACAAAAGCATACCTCGATCAATTCCATGTAGTTCATGCGGTATAATTGGTCGCCGGACAGAATTAGTACATGCTCAATGTGTTGGTTCCTCCTGTCCTAAATTACAGGAACAACAAAATGTAAACTCAAAACGACAGGAAAAGGGAAAAGATCTAAAAGCTAGAGAGAACTCACATCAAACACCCAAGCAAATTGCCTAATGGCATCAGCTGTGCCCTGGAACCAATTCATACCGGTTTCGCCGGGAGATTGTGTAGCCGCCAAAACCTGAGTATCAAAAGGAATTAATCAGACAAGGCAATCCACGAACAAGATGACCCAATTTCTTCTTGCGTTACCTCTGCGAATCCACCGCCAAAGTTGGCGACATCACCAAAGGTTCGAGAGATGTGGCGATTCAATGAGGTGGAATTGAACTGCGTCAAGATGTATATTTTGTTGATGCCACTGTTGATGCAGTTGCTCATTGGGACATCAACGATCTTGTAGCCTCCCGCGATGGGAACAGCAGGCACAGCTCTTGTATTGGTGAGCGGGAAGAGATGAGCACCGGTGCCTCCGCCCAGAATGAAGGCCGCGACGTTCTTGGGATCAGGCACGTTGGGTGAGAGAAGAACCTGCAAAAACAGGGTTTTGGTTTGGTTGGTCATTCTAGTGAATGTATCGTCAGTGGGAGAAGAAGAACTTACAGAAAAACTTGCCTCGGATATTTTTTGAATTTGGTGGTCGATTTCTGCAGGAGGAGAGGATGCTACAGAGGATTCGAAGCCTGCGATCTTGCAGCGGAATGTGTTGTTGTTTTTGAAGGGAACTCTTTGGCTCCGGAGCTGCTTCCTTGTTGAAGAAGCGCAGAGAGCTGATCTTCTTGCATGGCTCAGCCATGCATCGTTGGCCTTCAAGCTCACGATTCCGGCGTCCATCTTGAATGCAATTGCAGATAAAAAAAAACTGGAGAAGGAAGAATAACAGGAAGAGGATGAAGAAGATGGAGATTGGGATTTGCCTAGATCGCCATGAAGTTTATAATTATATCTATATATCAGCATAGGCATGAAGATCCAGTTGCTAATTCCTCGTAAGACTCGGCACAAAACCAGTAGAACAGATTAATTATTTTTTTCTAATAAAAATTATATAAAATTTGGACATTCTTATGAATTTGTCTCAATTATAACTATTTTTCCATATATTAAAGTAATTTTATAGTTTAGAAAGATAAAATTTGGAAATGTTTAAAATTTGAAGATTTTGTTACAAACTGAAAGATTAAGTTGTAGATGGATGGAATATTATAAGAGACCTGGTTAAATAAAAGTTTTTAGATATTTTTAAGAAAATAATATTACATTAAGGGTAAATTCTTTTAAAAAATTATGTATAATATGTTAAATTCAAAATTTTTTTATATATATTAAAAAAAAGGGGTGGAAAATTAGTTATTTAGAATATTTGTGAAAGTTTATGTAATTAATAATTAAATTGACCGAATAGTTTAAATCCAAATCAAATTGATAAAAAAAAATAACCGACCGAATAGTTTAAATCTAAATCAAATTGATAACAAAAATTTGACAAAATGAACCGATCAAACTTGTCTATAAAATTAAATAAATTGAACCGATAAAAAAATCAATTAATTAGGTTAAAAATTTAATGTTCATACAATCAAATCCATCGATCAATTGTTTGTGGAGTAGATTGATCAATTGCTCTTCAGACATGAATAATCTAAGCAATTGTTATATATAAAGGGTATACAAATATCTCCGTAATAATATAATATTTTTCATTTTAAACCTAATATCTCATTACTTTGTTTTTTGTCTCTACCGAAAAAGTTTCATATCAATAGAGATAACTTATATCCTTTGTGGAGTTTAAGTTAGAAATTTATATTCATGCTTTGACTTGGGATGAAATTGGGTTAATGGGTTAGCCTAATTTAAACATATTATCAAACATCCAAAAAAGGAAGATTGTTGGTGCAATCGTTCTCAGGTCAAAGTTGGCCAGTTAACTAAGATCGAGTGGATTCAGGTTTGAGTTTCGATGTTTGGACAATATGTTTTAGACAATATATAATAAGTTGTCAAGTAGGTCAAGGTTAACCGTATACTTGACAATGTGTGAGAGAGAAATCAAGTGGGTCATGGAGAACCGGATACTTCACTAGGAAAATTCTAAACTGGAGGTTAGGCAAGCAAATTCCAAGTGGGTCAAGGAGGACCATATGTTGGTAAAGGGAAGTCTTAACTGCGGTTAGGCAAAAGAAAGTCTAAGTGGATCAAGGAGAACCGCATATTGGCAAAGGGAAGTCCTAATTACAGTAAACAAAGGAAAGTCTAAGTGGGTCAAGGAAGACCGTACATTGGCAAAGGGAGGTCCTAATTACGGTTAGGCAAATGAAAGTCCAAGTAGGTCAAGAAGGACTACACGTTGGCAAGAGGAAAGTTCTAATTGCTGTCAGGCAAGAGAAAAATCCAAGTGAGTCAAAAAGGACCGCACTTGGTAATCGAAAATCTAATAGCAAGTTGGCACGAGATGGAAAGTCCAAATGAGTCAAAGGGTAATCAGACACTTAGTGAAGAAGTTCCAATAGGTCATTGATGACCGGATGTTGGGGAAGGGAACCTTAGACTCGGGTTAAGTGAATTAGGGTTGGGCAATCGATTGGATAATTAATTGGGTCAAAGTCAATCGATCGAGTGATCGATTGGGAATTGTAATCGCGAGAAAGAGAGGTGTTGAATCAATTAGCCAATTGATTCGGCCCTCTTCAATTGATTGGGTAATTGATTAAAATGAGTTTTTTTTTGCCAAGCATAGTGTTTTATTGTGCGAATCGATTGGGAAAGTGCTCAATCGATTGGGAGAAGCTCACGATAAGTTGTGGGCTTCTGAATCAATTAAGTAATCGATTGAGCCACGTGAATCAATCAGGTGATCGATTGGAAGAAGTTCATGAATGAACAGTAGATTTATGAATTGATTGGGTGATCAATCAAGAAGTCTCGTAATCGATTGACTAATCAATTGAGAGAAGAAGAAAAAAGTCATTGTAAGGTTTAGACGGCTGGATTTGCTTGGATCTGATGTGACAATCGATTAGAGGTAAGACTAATATGTTAGGAATCATAATTAGCACGATAAAAGGTGTTTTCGTTGGATTCAAAAATCTCTTCTTCTCCACTCTCACCATCGGTTCTTAGAAGACTCCAAGAGAAGTGATGTTGCATTTTTGAGTTTACAATAGACATTTTAAGCATTAAGAGATCAAGAAAGTAAGGTTCTCAATTGTATTATGTATTTACATCTTATTTTTATTATATTATTGTATATGAGCTTGTAAGAAATTTCTCAATCTCCAAATTATTTTCAAGAAGAAGTTTTGTCATAATGAAATATATGTACTATGTGGATCATTGATTAATCATCTCAAAGAGATGGATACAAAGTAAATCATAATATTAATAATTGTTTCGGGTTTTTTACTTTAAATTATTATCAATGAAATAATTAAAGTTAAACAATCCCTTTTTAGCTCCCAAAGTATCATAAGAGCAATAAGCATGAGCCAATTAAAATGAGCCACGAATCAAGAATTTTAAACTCCGGTTCAAATATAACTATCGATTGTTATATATTATTAAGCCATTGATATGTTCAATTTAATCGATTTTTAATTTAGACTTTTAAAATACCAATTAAATTGAATTAACCGTTTTTTTAAAAATAATTTTAGAATTAACGGAATCAAATTAAAATTGAACAACAGATTATTGTTTTTCCTTATTGAAGAAAATATATTAATTATATAAAATTTTGACTTATAACTATTTTTTTTTTGCCATA
Organism: Zingiber officinale; assembly: GCF_018446385.1. Classification (NCBI taxonomy): domain Eukaryota; kingdom Viridiplantae; phylum Streptophyta; class Magnoliopsida; order Zingiberales; family Zingiberaceae; genus Zingiber; species Zingiber officinale. Next base: position 42,114,186 of record NC_056001.1, read on the forward strand.
TATTACAGTAAATTTATGGTTTTAAGATAGAACAGAGAGATAAAATTTGAAAATATTTTAAATTTGAAGATTTTTTTTTTCTAAGATGAAGTTATGGATGTATTGAATATTATGAACGACCTAGTTAAATTGAATATTTTCAATATTTTTAAGAAAAATTAAATAATGTCTAATACGCTAAATTATTTTAAAAAATATCTATAATGTGACAAATTCAAATTTTATATATTAAAAAATAGCCATATCATTTAATACGTAAAAATTGTGCATGACATTTTCCCATTTTTTTTATATGAGAGTAAATATGATGTTCCCATAGGATATCAACTTAGTAGAGAATGATAATTTTATTATAATAAAATAAGGGATATGAATTTCTCCCACCTTTTAGGTATTTAACTATTAGTTATAAATTGATCTTATAATTACTTCTTCCTGTAATTTGAAGACGGATTTTAAGGAATACCTAAATCACTTTTCTTTAAAAAAAAAAAAAATAAATAAAAAAATTAAAGATGGTAATTTATAAGAAGTTTTTTTTAACTTTAAAAGTTTTCATCAATATAATCCTTTAGGTTTTATTCTGAGAATAACACACTAAATATACCATAGCATTCCATAAATAAATAAATTTTATTTTAGTTAAATATTTACTTTTGACCTAACCTCTTTCTCTTAAAATATCTCTAGCCCCGCTTTCCTCCTTTCCAATTTATAATAATTAATTTTGGATTAAAATTTAATTAAATGTCAATTAATATTAAGGGATCCTAAATAATTATAACAAATATTAAAAATATTAATATACTTCTAGGATCACATTAAAAATAATCCCTAACTTTCTCTTTATAATTTTATATTTATTTATTTATAATTAATCAAACGCATAATGCGTGTATCGTCTACTTGTTCTAATAAAATTTTGGTTATAAATCAGAAAAAGATCAACCATGTCCTTCGACAAGGCCACCACACCGCACTCACCTCCACTCTGTCTCTCTTTCTCTTTCGGATTGGATTAGGATTTGTTTCGAGTTGTTGTGCTCTGATTTATTTTCGCTAATGTATTCGGAAGATCTTAGTATTGATCTCGAGGGCGTTGTTTCGGGGAACTTTTGGGTGGAATTTTGAGCGCAGGAGGAGCCGATTTGGGGGAAACAGCTAAAGGTTGAATCTTGGGACGAAGCGGCGATGCGGCAGAGGAGCTTGAGCCTTGGTTTTCGTTCTCTGTGATCGGAGTGTGGCGTGCTCTTTCTTCGCGTTTTGCTGAGGTCTGAGTTTGTGTTCGATCCCTTCTCTATGTAATTCGGAGGATTCGAGGAAGTCGGAGCGGGATTTTTGGTCTGTGATTCGGAGCTAGGGTAGGTGGGGCAAATGTGGTTGATTTAATCTCCGGTCATCTGTTTCTGAGTTCTTCGGCGATCGGTGCGAAGAAGTGTGCTGGTGAGGAGGGCAAAGAGTCGGACAAGTGAGCAAGGAGGGATCTTGGACTGCTTGGAGGTTTCGGAAAATGCAGAAAGATCCGAGGAAGAAGGTTAGAGCTTCAGATAACTGTGCTTTTTTTTGTTTGATTCGTTCGTTGGCTAAGTTGGGCGTGGTTCTGTTGTCTTGACTGATCTAGTGATGAAAAAAAAGAGGGATCTTATATGTTTCCTTGATCATTAGTAGTATTTTGGCTTTGAACTTGATTTTGTTATTGATCGGCACTCTCCTTTTTCCTAAACTCTCTCATCAAATCATCTGATTCCATTTATGGACTAGAATTCCAACAAGTTGTGGCGGAGAGTTCCTTGAGTTTGGCACCCTTTTCCTTGGTCTATAATTTATCTTCTGTTGTTGAGCTTAAAATATGAAAGATAAATGGATGTTGCTGCTAAGTGGGAATTTGACATATTGTTCCTAGATAACACCAACATGTTTTAAGAACCTCATTCTCCTCCCACTCTGTTTAGAATAAGAATTCTGTGTTGTAAAATTCTCCTCCGATGTAACCATTGTTCGAGCTATATGTAGCATCACTTCAATGTCTACAGACACATCCTCATCTTTGCTGAAGACATAAATTGATTGGGTGTCTTCTTGTATAGGTTAGATAAATATTTCCTTGAAAACTTTTAAAAGTATTACTTTCAGGAAAAATGGAATTCTCTATTACGAAACTTCATGTCCGTTTTACAAAATATTCATTTTCCCATGTGACTTAATATTTGCAATATTGGAACAACTATTCACAGTTGATTATGGGTGGTGCATCTTTTTTATATTTGCCTAATCTAGTACAGCGGTGATCATCATTTTACAGAATGCACCAGAACTGGACTTCTTTAGTGAATATGGAGATGCCAGTAGATATAATATTCAAGAAGTTATTGGAAAAGGAAGTTATGGAGTGGTTTGTTCAGCAATTGATACTTATACTGGAGGGAGAGTGGCTATCAAGAAGATAAATGGCATCTTTGAGCACATATCTGATGCTGCTAGGATCCTTCGTGAGATCAAGCTTCTCCGACTTCTTAGACATCCAGATATAGTGGAGATCAAGCACATCATGTTGCCTCCATCAAGGAGGAGCTTCAAAGATATTTTTGTTGTTTTTGAGCTTATGGAATCAGATCTTCATCAAGTTATCAAAGCAAATGATGACCTGACAAGAGAACACTATCAGTTTTTTCTGTATCAGTTGCTCCGTGCACTAAAATATATACATACAGGTCAGATTATACACAATGACGATCTTTTGATAATTAGATAATGTGATTTACAGTGAACCTTTGCTCATTTCATGTTGCTTTTTTGCTATTTCTACCTAACCTGTTTAAATAGCCACTTGTTTCACTTGAAAAATAGTAATAGATAAGAAACTACCGCAGGTATTGTATTATAATTAGCCCACGAGTCTTTCTTAAGTTCCTGCTTATGTTTGTTTTGAATTGGCTTTCTGAATTGCATTCTCATGAATAGAGTAAATATTCACTCAGGTTTACTTTTAGTTTTTATTCATGGAAAGTTATATGCTACCACTGCATTTCAGAAAATGTTTTAACCTTGAAACTGATTCCTAATCTCAGATTTGTGCAGAACATGCACATCACCCTGCAACATTTCCATCCTTTTATAAGAAATGAATTATGAAATCCTGCAAGCATGAAATGTTCATATTATTCATGTGTTGCTTGAAGTTATGGTTGAGATTAACAGAGAAGACACACTGGTCTGTTTTTGAACATTAATTGACAAATGGTTAGATTGCCTTTGCTATAATCTGATATGCAAAGACTATTATATTAGAGACATAAATATTCCCTATGTCCTAGTCATTTATTGGTTTGTAGATAAGAACTTATATCTAAGAAAATGAATTAAAATATACCAGTGCTTTTCAATCTTAAATGTCCCTTATGTTTGGGTATTTTTCTCTTTCCCATAGTTCAAATTATGAAAAATATCCTCTATTGCAGATCGTAAGCTTTTGCTACATATTCCTATAATTAAGGTTTAAAATTACAATTCTGGTGCTGATTTTGTTGGCCGGCCAGAACAAGAGGGTTGCATGCTAATTAACATATAGTGTGTCAGCACTAGATGCAGTCAAGTAGAAGGGTGAAGAGGAATGAGTGAAAGGAAGAAGACATACCTCTGTCCTTTTGATGCAAAACACTAGTCCAATTCAAAATAAACGAGTCAATTAAAATAAACTTACATCATGCTGTGTCCTTTTGATGCATCAAAAAAATTGAGGCACATAAACTTACCTCATGCTGTGTCCCTGATAATAAAGCCCAACCATATTCTCAGTCCTTGATACACTCGTCATTGTTGCAGGCAAATAATAACTGATTAGTCTACGACTGTCTATTTTGATCTCTTTGCAAGTTCTTAGTCTCATAACTTTTGCTGTGAGGAAAATGATATTGGTCTCCTCCCTTAATTTGCCTTCTTTGTCACAATCTCTCATCTGAAAAATAAAGAAAGAAAAAGTTCTATGTTCTACTTCCCCTTGCACCTTCAAGATCACATCCATATTGTGTCCACAACCACCCACTTTGCCTCCAACTCATAGAGCCCCTCCTTGTCCCATAGGTTTACCTTTGCCACCTTTGATGCTCACAATACTTAGCTGCTAGCTCCACTTGAATTGATGCATTGCTTCCCTCAAATTCGCATCACTCAGGGCACCTCTTGACTGTGAAGCCATAGTTACTACTCCTGCACTTTTAACAGTCAGGCTACTACAATTATCCATATATCCCCACAGCCATTTTCGTAAGATCAACATCCATTTCAGATTCATTCAATAATGTTGATGACTCTAATTAATGTTTACCAATGGAAATTGAAATCCACCTTTTATAATTTGGAATTGTTAGGAGCATTGGCATGAACCTTTTACTAGTCCAATGTCTGACATGCAGGTAATCACATTTACATTTTGCAAATAGGTCAAATTTGGCCTTGATTATTAGCTGATATTAATTATTATAAATTACTATAGCTGCAGAATGATTTTGAGTTTTTGACTTAATTTGTCTGATCAAATTTTCATCCAAGTGCAGCTAATGTTTACCATCGTGATTTGAAGCCAAAGAACATTTTAGCAAATGCAAACTGCAAACTCAAAATTTGTGATTTTGGTCTGGCTAGAGTTGCATTCCATGACACACCCACAACAATTTTCTGGACGGTAGGTGTAACAGGTTTTTCTTGATGATTACCTATCATCCTAAAAGTCCTCAGTTGATTGTTCCTGATGTTTGAAGTACCACACCCCTCTTGAGTTTCAGTTTTAATATGTTGCAGGATTATGTTGCAACCAGATGGTATAGAGCTCCTGAGTTATGTGGTTCGTTCTTTTCCAAGGTAGTTTATTGCACGATTTGTTTTAAAATTTTGGTGCTTGTTATAACATTTCACTACTTTGGAAATTCTTGTTGCTCAAAACACATTCTCATGGCTTTCATCACGCTTTTCTTTTACTTTCTATATTTCTTGTCACTTGTTTTAATTATGATCTGTATTTTCTAGAAAATCATATAATGATATAACCCTTCATTTTTTGGAGGAAGCCAATAAGAGTTGTTGCACTGCCATTGACAAAGATAATCAAAACTCAAGTAAACCTAACAAAAATGCTTATTTTACCTATTCTATTGTCAATCATTGCTTATCGTCAATTCGTTGAAGGTTTTGTAGCATCTATCAACACTTGAAAAATTTTAAATTTGTGGTGCTCAAGTTTAGATGATAATTTGCTTACTTTAATCAATCAATGGGTTGTGGTTTACACTTGTTCATAAATTTTTAGCCAAGAGTTCCTTTATAAATTGTGTAGGAAGGACTTTAATTTCTGTGGCTAGCTAAATATTGGTACTGGGTGATATATGCTTTGGACAATTAATTTCATTTCGTGCAGCTGGAACATTGAGTTTTCCAACAAATATATAAGTTGGTTTGCTATTGAACTTGCAGTACACCCCTGCTATCGATATTTGGAGCATTGGCTGCATTTTTGCTGAGGTGCTGACCGGGAAGCCACTTTTCCCCGGTAAAAATGTGGTTCATCAATTGGATTTGATGACCGACCTACTGGGAACACCATCGTTAGACACCATTTCTCGGGTATGAATGATAGCGATCACTACATTTACTCTTTCTGTGGCATAACTGCATTAATGGATTAGGCAGTCTATTATATCTGCTCGATTCAACTTGTGTATCCTTCCTGTTCATAATCGAGCCCATTCTTCTCTGCTAGCAGATTAGGAATGAGAAAGCGAAAAGGTATCTTAGTAGCATGAAGAAGAAACAACCTGTGACATTTGCACACAAGTTTCCTAATGCAGACCCATTGGCGCTCAAACTCTTGGAGAGGCTATTGGCTTTTGATCCCAAGGACCGGCCTACCGCCGAAGAGGTCATTGCGAAATCATTTATCTTTGTGTCATGCGAACTATGATAGAGCTACTTGCTAACTATGTCTTTCTTCACCTGTATATTCTTCCAGGCATTAGCTGATCCATACTTCAAAGGTCTTGCAAAAAAAGAAAGAGAACCATCTTGTCAGCCAATTACGAAAATGGAATTTGAGTTTGAGCGACGAAGAGTGTCTAAAGAAGACATACGGGAACTTATTTTCAATGAAATATTGGAGTATCATCCTCAGTTGCTCAAAAACTACATCAATGGAACTGAAAGGACAAATTTCATGTATCCTAGGTTTGGATCTTTCTTGATCCTTCTCCCTATACATTTTAGTTCTCTTCTTTCCATCTGCTCCAAATTTTTCGTGATAAGAGTTTGTGCTCTTTCGTAGTGCGGTTGATCAATTTAAAAGACAATTTGCTCAACTTGAGGAGAATGGAGGCAAACTAGGATCAATGATGTCCTCGGATAGGAAACATGTTTCGCTCCCTAGGTAATCTTCTAGTTCAACCTCAATAGTTTCCATGTAATACAACGCTACAAAAGTAATATATGCATCTTAGAATATGATACTTTACTTTTCGCTTGCAAATTTATTATTCTTAACTATGAGTGTTTAACCTAAAGGTCATAAACAATTTTGTTAGGTCTACAGTGGTTCATTCTCACACTATCTCTCCCGAACAAGTTAATATGGTTTCAATAAGAGATCGACAAGTTGCCGCAGAAACTTGCAGAATCCCTCAATACATAAAGCAATTGTCTGGAAATGTGGAGACGACTTCACAAGTTCCTCAAAGTCTTCCAATCGGTAAGAGTTTTCACCATATGATGTGATACCCAAATGAGTGAACTATCATTAACTAAGGTTCTGATATTCTAAATCAATGGTTAAACATCAGTTCTTATAATGGTTTCAGAGTAGGTTTAGTCTTAAATATGGTGAGGTGTTCTAATCGAAAAGGATTCACATAAGATGACTCTAGGAGCTCGTGATCTGTTGTTTCCCTCACATCACTGTTTATTTTTTGTTTTTCAGCAAAATCTGGAAAAGTTGTGGCATCTCAAATGCAAGGCACAAAGCAGTTGTTTAGAGATGCTGTGGCGCCTCCGCAACCTATTATGCCTGAACCATACTGTCTAGAAAGACCAACAGGCAGCTCAACGAAAGACCAAATCGGTGCTGAGATTGTTTCTAGTATAGGTTTCGACAACATGAGAGCTTCCCATTTCTATCTTCAAGGAGCAGCCAAGGCTGCTCCAGCCGGAAGAATGCCAATCGAGGCAAGTCTGCTGCCGGCGAAAGCCACCTGGAATGGGATTGCTGTTGCTGCAGCAGCGCCTGCTGTTGGTGCTCATAGGAAGGTTGGGACGTTGCATTTCAGCATGTCAAAGATGCACTAATGCGTAATGACTGGCCCAAAAGGGTTCCTTCATCTTGCTGAAAGTAGAGCCATTGTAAATGCTTGAGTTTAACAATCGAGAAACCGAAATATGTGTGAATAAGAGTTGCAAAAAATCAGTCGCTAAGTTTCTATTTTCTCTTACTGAGCATGATCCTAGTGAGATAAATAATTTCAGTCTACAAGTTGTTTGATTTTTGGCTTTCTTGTTATATAATTGGATGTAATTGTGAAGTCCTCCGACGAGAGTACCTCTGTTATATACCGAACTGTTTATGCTGTTTGTTATGAGCGTCGGATGTGATGATGAGGTTGGAATTCCTTACACAAAGAAAGAAGAAACTACAATCCAAAATTATTTGCACATAGAAATGCATCACTTGATGAACTATCATTGATCATTCATTGTTTTTCCAGACAAACTGCTAGTGCATTCACAGTAACAAAATATTCATAGAACACACATGTTGGTTCTGTAACTAGGATATAATTTTTTGGTTGGACAACAGGAGGCAACCAGATCTCCATTTCGAAACTGTTACATGAGACATCACATCTACAGCTTATGCAACCTTAATGGAGCACCATACTGAGGTTGTAGAGTTACAATAAGGCGAGGAGCATGAGCATAAGCTGGAGAGAGTTCAAACGAAAAGCGTTGAAGAATCATACTCAGAAACATCTTAGCCTCTAGCAATGCAAAGTTTTGTCCGATACAAACTCGAGGTCCCCCACTAAATGGAAAGAAAGCAACCTGATCTTTCGACGCATTGGCGATCCCTTCAGCAAATCTCTCCGGTTTGAATTCGTTGGCAGTGTTGCCCCAGAAATTTGGGTCGTGGTGAATGGAGATCACAGGCAAGGCAAGCAGTGATCCTGGTGGACAGATTATATTTCCAATCTTTATTGTCTTGTTTGTTCTTCTTCGCATGAGAGGCAAGGGTGGGTAAAGTCTAAGAACCTCATATAGAATCATTGTCACCTATCATATACATTTGAGAGTTAAATGGAATTTTACTGTGATGTTTAATTCTTTGTGTGCTAACCGATAAAGCATGTCCACAAAGTGTCACTGAACACTTACAATCTTTAAGTGATTCAATCCATCAAGCTCTGGTTTGCGTTGCCCAAAGACTTGAAGAACCTCCTCTCTTGCCTTTGTTTGCCAGTCAGGGTGCATGCTCAAGACTACCATTGTCCATGTCAATAACACCGATGTCGTTTCTTGCCCTGCAAAGTAAAATAGCTTGCATTCAGCTGTTACCTCTTCAATGGTCATCCCAACATCCTTGTTCCCATGTTCTCTGTATTGTTTCATATTGGATTCCATCAGCAAGCCCAAAAGGTCATCACTGCTTGCTTCACCCATTTTCAAAGCCTCTTCTCTCTTTTTCAGTATATCTTTTAAAAGCATTCCAATCTCCCCATCGATGGCTTTAATTTTATTGTTCATCGGGGTGGGCAGGAACCTGTATAACAGACGATAATCAGTCATACTTTCTCTCGACTGTTTTTGCCTTTCTTTATTCAACAATAAATCTATAAAATGAGTTCTTTCTATAACATTTTGAAATCACCGTAACCAACAATCAAATTCACCATGGTACAAGGCAAGTCAAGATTTTGAAACACAGCCCAAGAATGTCTAACTTTAAGCATCGATTTTCCCTTCAGTTTGCTCACGCATCAAATTTTTTTTCCTATTCATGAGCAATAAGGTACAATTCAACGGAATGACTAAATGGGTAAGTAACAGATACTATACACAAGTAAATGAGAAGTTAAAAGGTGCGAGGGATAAAAGGATACTAAATGAAACATACTTTGAATGTTCTAAATGGAATTGATATTAGTTTCGATTAGTTTCGATGTGGTTTTGCATAGAGCTCAATTTTCCTTTCATACTGTAATACGAAAAGTTCTTATAGCGAGCACCAAATAGTTAAGTAATCCAAGGAGAAGTTCATATCACCTGGAACCCGGGATATACACAGTTTGGATAGCATTGATTACGAGGTCAGCTATCTGAGATTGAAGTTGAAATATTCGTCTACCTTCTTCATAATTGCTACCAAACGCTGCTCTTGAAATCACATCTCCAGTAAAATGTTGCAATTGAGGCCAAACATCTAATTCACAATAATCCTCTGAACCGATCAAACCCTCCCATCTGCTCACCAAATCGCTACAACAAGCAGAAAATGCCGGCAACATCCGCTATAATCCAACCAAAGAAAAGCCGCACAAAATTTTTATTCGCGTGGATTCGTAAATTGCAAGGAAAGTGGAACTGAGATGGTATTGAAATTAAGGTTTTTCGCTGACCTTCAGCTTCTCGGCGTGGAAAGCGGGGTTGAGGATCCTCCTATGCTTGATCCACTTCGCGCCTTCGTAGCTTATGAGTCCGGTAGACAAAAACCGGCCAATGGGGTGAACATTTCCAAATCGCCCAAATCGCCCAAATTTGTCCAGAAAAATCTCGTTGATCGAATCCGGATCTGTAACGGTGATTCTAGGCGTAGTCCCGTACCAGCTGAACGACGTGCTCCCTGAGAATCCATCAAGCAGTTAGAGCACACCGCGTTGCGGGCGGAGAAGAGGAGCCGGCTACCTACCGAACTCACTCATGGCGCGGTGGAGAAAGGGAACGGCGCGCGCAGCGACGTCGTGGGAGAGCGGCATGGGCTTGGAGAGGGCGTCGGCGTTGAGGCGGCCCTCCTCCGGGAGGTCGCCGTGGAGGAAGCGGTAAGGGGTGCCTCGGAGTCCCTGCGCCCGGAGTGCTCGCTCCAGGCGCCTCGGCCGCCACCAGGCCCAGTTAAAGGCCACCGCGGCCGACGCCGCCAGAAGCCCCGCCGCGGCCCAGACCGCAGCGCTCCATGAACACGCTACCAAGGACATTTTAGAGACGGTATTAGACGAGTGAGATGTGATCTGGGCGGTGGTAGTTATAAAGGAGTGGTAGGCCACGTCAGCTAAAGGATCACCGGGGAAAAAAAGACTGTTGACAAGTACAGGTGGCAGTTTAAAATAATAATAATTCTTAAATATTTAAATTACAGGATTAATTGGATTGGGATATCAGGTATTAAAAAAATATTTTTTTTAAAAAAAATATTTTAATAAAAAAATAAGTTGGACCGTCATTGTGTATTTAAGCTGCCACCTAACCGTAACCTTGTAGACCGTTCTAACGGGCCGCTAATAGTTGGACCGCCTCGACTAGAGCATGTGTTATTTAGATATTTTAAAATTTTAGATGCGTGATTTAATAAATTATCAAAATATAATAATACAAGTGGTTCGTTATATTAATTATATCGTAGACTTTAGAAAAAGCACTGGCATGGTGAACAGTGAAGAAACCGGTATAATAATACGAATAGACATGTTTTGAGCGTGCTGCAGTATGATAAATAATTTAGGCAGCGCCCAATAATGCACTGTTTAAAATTTACTTGAATATCAAAATACAATTAGCATGTGACTCAATCATATTTGATGCGGTGATAAAAAATACCCAATAAGTATAAATCAAAAGATCAAGATAGTAACTGATGTAGTGATCAAAGTTAAAAAAAATCAACATCAAAGAATCAACATGCTCATTAAAGGAGAGCCAAGCGGAGCACTCCTGTAGCTATCGATCGGGCATGAAATGCCTGACTGACAAAGAGCTAGTCCAAACAGAGCACCCCTATAGTCATGATCATCAGGGGCTTTTTACGGAGCAAATGAACGTTGGGATGACCGGAGTGTTAGTTCGATCGGGTTGAAATAATCTATCGAGTTGAGTCACCGCAGGGAAGAACAATCGAGTTCGACCGAAAGGAGGACTTCCCAGCCGAGCAGCTATCTCGCTAGGCCGAGCAGAGAGATCATTGGTGTATCTCTTAATATCCTTCTAGGAGATAGTACCGTTGACACAAGCTATGATCAATAGACAGATCGTATGATGGAAGTTTTTATCTTTTTGTCAGGGATATACATGTCCTGTTAAAGTATAGTGTCAAAAGCACTCTCCTGGCAGGCCCTTTCATAGGATAAATTGGAGAACATGCATACGCCTCTTAGGAGCGTACATGTCATCCACTGGGGCACTATATAAAGGGGGATCTATGCACCAGTGGAGGTACGCATTATTTACTATTCATATTTGTATTCACTGTTGTTTCGTCTTGTTCCATCTTTCCGATAATTAACTTTAATATCGGAAGACTAACGTCGAAAACCCCTTCTCCATCTTTCGCATTTTCAAACAGGATCAATATTATTAACTAATGATTCACATACAATTATGATTTAACTTCTTGATTATTAACTACTAACATATGTTATATAATTTTAAAATTTTATATTCAAATATAGTTTTTAATTATTATTTTTTTTCCATCCCCACTTCTCTCTCCCATAAGACATTGAAACCCCCCCCCCCCCATCTGACACCGCCCCTCCCACCCCTCTCTCTCTCTCTCTCTCTCTCTCTCTCTCTCTCTCTCTCCCCGTTCCAAATGGCATTTCTACCCTTTCATTTTATTTTATTATTTTTCATTTAATTTTATTTTTTTAATTAATTTTATTTAAATAGCTCAAGTATATTTTTTATTTTATTTAGTTTTTATTTAATTATATTTTTTATTAATTCAATTTATTATTTTTTTATCGATACGATATTTTTCTTAAATTTTATTTAATTTTTATTTAATTTTATTTTTTAATCAATTTTATTTATTATTTTTATCAATATTTTATTTTTTTATTTATATACATTTTATTTTATTTTACAATTAATTTTTTTTTTTTTCATAATACTTGTATTTTTTGTTAGGGTCGAAATATGCTAGAGGGAGGTGAATAACTCATCGTGCACTCGTCGTCTTATCGTCGCTTGTTTCTTGGTGATGATATGCAGCGGAAAATATAAGAAACACAAATACAATGCTAACACGAAGGATTTACTTGGTATCCACCTGAAAAAGAGGTGACTAATCCAAGGATCCACACACGACACGCACTCTCCACTATGAAAACACTCCTCTACGGTAACTATCGAAGGCGGAGAAGCCTGTACAGGACTCACACACAAAGATACACAAGAAGAACAAACTACAAGCTGATAAAACAGTAAATCTTACGAGATTTACACGGTAGAAACTCTAGCTTGCCTTTCTTCTTACTTGTTGTTGTCTCTTGAACCTTGGAAGTGCATCAACACTTATTCCAAGAGCCTCCAAGAACTGGCTGTCAGCTGTGGAGAAAGCGCTATGAAGATCTGTAGAGAATCGGGTGAAGCAGTGCTAGAGAAAATGCTCGCAACGGCTTTATCCAGCGCCAACGGTCGGATCCCAATCGATTGGATTGCTCCCAATCGATTGGGGAGGCTTTGGATCGATCGGTCGATCGATCCAGAGCACCTCTGTGCTTTAAGGAACTCGCTTGAATCGATGGCCCGATCGATTCAAGCGTTCCTACGCGATTTCTACCTCCCAATCGATCAACCGATCGATTAGAGGCTCCCAATCGATCGGTTGATCGATTGGGAGATGCTCTGTGTGACTGCATCGGCTTCCCAATCGATTCATTGATCAATTGAGAAGGAGAAACTTCGCGGGAGTCACCCAATCGATCAACCGATCGATTGAGCATGAGCCAATCGATCAATTGATCGATACAGCTCATGATTTCTTGCCCAAACAAGTCCAAAGTCCTCTAAAAACAACATTCGGTCAATCATGACCTGTTGGTACATCATGCCTAGTGTCTGGTCACCCTCGACCCGCTAGAATTTCCTCACCAAGTGTCCGGTTAATTCTTTTGACCCACTTGGACTTTTCTCCTCTTGCCAAGTATCCAGTCAACCCTTTGACCTACTTGGACTTCTCAGTACCAGGTGTCCGGTCAACCTTGACCCACCTGGATTTCCATGTGCCTGGCTTCACTCACCAGGACTTCCCTTCTGCCTTGCTTCAGTCACTAGGTCTTTCACCTGACTTCACTCACCAGAATTTTCCAACTGCCTAGCTTCACTCACCAGGACTTTCACCTAGCTTCACTCACTAGGGTTTTCATACTGCCTAGCTTCACTCAGTAGGTCTTTCACATCCGCCTAACTTCACTCACTAGGTCTTTCACCTGCCTTCACTCACTAGGACTTTTCAGTCAAGTATCCAGTTAGTCTTGACCTACTTGACTTTTCTTCACATCTAACTGGTCAATCTTGACCAACGGATAATTGTACCAACAATCTCCTCGCATGAACAATTGCACCTGCAATCTCCATGTCTTGTCAATGTATTGTCAAATATCGAAACCCAAACATCAAGACTCAAGCTTGAGCCTTCTCAAGCTTAGTCAACCAGATCAACCTTGACCTAGGGAATATTGCATCAACAATCTCCCCCTTTTTGATGTTTGACAATACCTTTAAGTTAGGCTAATCTCGTAGCCTCAACTTCCTTCATGCCAAGGCATGAATGAGAGTTTCCTTCATTCTCCATCTTTCCTAGAGGGCAAACTTCCTCTTTAGGTAATGAAGGAACCCTACATTCTCCCCCTATTTGCACACATCAAAAAGAACTCTCCCCCTGAAGAGTTACTCACCGTTGTTCACAACTTCACTCGTTGTTCACAACTTCACTCGTTGTTCACAATATCATAATGAAAGTCTCATACCCTTCATTATCTTCAACACTCACCCTTGAGCGTTAACCAATCCAGCAATGAAGGTCTTATACCCTTCACTGTATTAATTACTCACCCTGGAGCAGTGCTCCACGTTATGATGCTTATCCTAGATCATCCATAACCCCTCAATGAAGATATCCACTCTCCATTGCTTTTCAACGTTCAACCTTGAGCATTGTTTTTCTAAAACGAAGGTTTAACCACCTTCAATGGTGTCGGAAAATAAATTTCATATCCTTAAATAGTAACTCCCCTTACATATATACACGTAACTTCTATCATTGCAACAACAATGACTTGGAATCCCTAAATATTTAGGAAACTCAAAATTTAGAAGTTTTGAGGTTTAAAATTTCAATAATGAAACCAAGCCTAAACTTCTACTTAATTTTTCTTAACCAATCTAATCTTGTTTTCATCATGAAAACTCCCCCTAAATGTAAACAAATGTGTTTTGAGGGGTTAGAAATGATTATCTAGACTCAACATGGTCTAAAATGCTGAAAACAGACTTTCCAAGCCAAATCCAGCACTTCAATCGATCAATGGATCGATTGAAGCAGTGTGGATCGATCGGTGGATCAATCCACTGTGTTGCTGTTTGTGTAAAATGCCTTCTCAATCGATCGCCCGATCGATTGAGGCACTTCAATCGATCGGGTGATCGATTGAGGCACTTCAATTGATTGAAGCATTGAAATGCTGAAATGCAATTTCAGTGATTTTCAGAAACTCTCCAAAAATTCTACAAAATTCTAAAAATCGTGAAAATTCGTGTAAACATTACCTAGGGTATACACTATCAAGGAAAAATAGTTTTCTAAGAAAATACTTCCTATTTCAAAGATTGACACAAACTTGAAAACTTGTAAAAACTTTAGTGTTTTCTTCAAGTTTGTGTCTAACTTTTCAATGATGATTACGATCAAAAGATAGTCTTCACCAAGGTTTTCCAAAGTATATTTAAAAATAATTTAAAAATCAATATCCAACCATGTTCTTTGGGCTCAATGCACATGACTTGTACATTAGCTTTTCCACTGATTGGAAAACACATAACTATGTGTTTTGATGAACTTTAAACTCAACTAGATGCACTAAATCAACATCTTGAGTTTTGTTCATCATCCTAACATCCCACTTGTATCTAATATGTACTAAAACACATACAAGTCACCTTATAAGTCTTTGTGAGGTGTAAAGTTTGGTTTTACCCTAAACTAGGGATCATGTATTTCTATCTAGGCATTTTAAGCATTTCGAACATCTACCAAGGATGTTACTTGTTAATAAATGTCATTAGTCCTTAATTGCAAGAAATTAAAAGTGATGCATGATGGTTTATGGCATACATCAAAATGAATAATTTTTAAAAGAAAATTTGCTATCACTACATGATGTATGTATTACATGACATGATATTTTTGTATTTTTCATAATAAAGCATGAATGTAAAAATGATGTCATGGCATGTGATGGACAAACAAGGCATGACAATTTAGCTTAAATAAAATACCTATATTATCTATCTAAGTGTCCTTAAGTCCTTAGCTAAACCTAAAATTAACCTAGATTGCCCTTATCTACTCATGAAAATGCCAAAATCCAAATTGACATTTCTTTAACCCATGATTAAATTTGTGTCATTTAAAATTAAGTATATTCCTCAAAGTTTGGCACACTTTACTATTTCAAAGAGTAATAACTTTAAATTAAGGCTTAGATTTACCTTTAAATCCCTAAGAAAATACCAAAACCCCACTTGGTATTTCTTATGTTTTCTCAATTTGTGCCAATTTAGAATAAAATCAAAATTTTCAAATTGTGGCACATTTTACTCTTCCAAAGAGTAAACAAATAATCTATTTCATTTTCAAAGATTAATAAAAACCTTGAAAATGCTCTTTGAGAGTCAACTTCATCAAGGTTGGATTAACTATCCTTCTAATTTGAGTTGACACTCTCTAACCCTCTAGAGTGTAGAGAATATGCTCTGAGGAACCCAAAACCTATTGGTACTCCTTGGATGTTTTAGGTACTCACTAGGGATAACATCCCTAGATACCTTCCTAGTGACCTTGTTTGACTTTTTAGAAGCCTTGGTCACCTTTTCTAGGTCAACTCTAGGGATTGCTTCCCTTGTGACCTTCTTAGTGACTTTGTTAGACTTCTTAGAGGTCTTAGTCACTTTTATCATTGCAAAGATACTCCTAAGGATAACTTCCCTTGTATCCTTGACTTGATCACTTGACCTAGGGTTGGTTCCATAGCTATATGGAACCCTATGATAAGAAGGCGCATCCTTCTTGGTTTTAGGTTTGTATCCCAAACCTCTATGACCATTGGATGACCCTTGGGGTGCGTTTGGTTCGGGGTTATTCTTGATAACCTTGGTTATCCATCCAAGGTTATCAACAAAAACCTTGTTTGGTTTAGGTATTCGATGATTCCCGAGTAATGTTCCATGCCCGACACGTCAGCAAAAGGGTCATGCAGCCCGGAATCAGAAACCTCAGAAAACTAAGGTTTTTCTTGATTCCGGGGTTAACGATTTTTTTTTACCAAAAATACCCTCCGATAAGAAAAAACATGGAAAAAAGAGGAAAAATGTAAAAAAAATATATATTAAAAAATAAAAAAATGTTTAACATTTTTAAAAATAAATAATTTTTTAAAATATTTTTTTTTAAAAAAAATATATTTATTTTAAAAATAAAAAATTTAAATTTTAAAATTTTTAAATTTTTTTTAAAAATTTTAAATTTTTTTTAAAAATTTTAAATTTTTTTTAAAAAAAAGTAAAAAATTTTAAAAAATTTAAAAAAATTTAAAAATTTAAAAAATATAAAAATTTAAAAATTTATAAAATTTTTAAAAATTAAAAAATAAAATAAATAAATAAAAATTTAAATTTAAAAAATGTAAAAAAAATATAAATATAAATAATATAAAAACATTAAAAAAAATAAAAAAACACATAAAAAGGTAAAAAAATATACCAGAAAAAGAAAAGAAAAAAAACAAAATAAATAAATAATAATAATAATAATAATATTATGTATAGTTGATTTTGTAACTGAGGGTAATACGGTAAAATATTAAACTAAGGTATTCATTAAAACCTTCTGATCCTGTCCGAAGGCTGAATCAATGGACGCTGAGCACGGAGCGCTCTTCGACTACTGACGTGACTCTTCAACTGCTAGAACGAAGCTCCGGCGAACCTGCACAGAAGTCGAGCCGGGAAGGGGGGTTCCCGGCGGCGACCCTCCGACGCTCAAGTCAGGTAAGCAACGATGAAAAAGGTGGCTCCCAAAGTCTTAGAATGCGTACCTCCGGCGAAGTCTGAGGCTCTTTATATAGAGTTGTGAAGGGTTAGGGCACGCATACCGAGGTGCATATGTGTCCTCTATCCTTTCCTCGGTACGCGGTTGTCAGAAAGCTCACCTGACCCATACCGCTACAGTCAAAGCATGTCCTCGATGGGACAGCAGAATCCCCTATCACAAGATTTGGAGCATGGCCTACACGTGAAACATACCTGCTGTCAGAAAAAGACCTCCCTTGTCCTTTTCCCCCTTGTCCTTTTCCCCTTTGCTCCAGATCTAGCGTCCGGGCGGACAACTCCCTCAACATCCGGCCGGACATATGCGGTGGTTTACTTGGGAGATTCTCCATCACATGCTTTATGGGGACTATTAGCAGTGTTACCTTATGGCTTTGGCCGAGCGTGGGGTCCGCTCGGCCCACGACCTTTTCCCCTGAGCGCCGGAACCCTGCTTTCGACAGGGCGCCTTTAACCATCAGCCGTATATCGTCCGGTCGGCAAGCCGATCGGACCCATCCCTCTCCGGGCGTTCGATTCCATCGGCCGGTCGGACGTCCGGTCGGACCCTGCCCTCTCCGGACGGACGACTGCCACTATGGCTTCCACGTGGCGTTGACTTCCCATGGCGGGGCCCCCTGCTCTTACTACCGGATCACCTTCAAACAAACAAGTTTTTGTTGCATTAGATAGTTTGAACCAAACAACATTTGGTTATGTTTTATTCCCCATAACCAAGGTTATACATGATAACTTGAACCAAACACACCCTTGTTGTTTTCCTAGACCTAGGTTTTGATTCTTGGACCCTTGTGTTTCATTTGTGATTCTTCTAAGAGTCCTCTCCAAGTTATCAAGTCTTGACTTCAAGACTTAATTTTCTCTCCATAACACCTCAACCTTAGATTTTTCATTTACACCTTGATTTTTTTTTCTTAGGCAAATACCTAGAATCTTTAGAATTATTGCCTAAATTATTCTCTACCCTACTAACCTTAGCTTGAGTGGTTTTAGCATGATAGGCTACATGGTTTTCCTTAATACTATCATGCTTCCTATTTTTATGGTAAATAGCATTAAAATGGTAAAAACTTGAACTAGCATGCTTTTTACTATTATTTAAAAGGGTAGGCTCAATAGATGATACCTTGGGTTTTACCTTGGAAGCTCCCCCTTGACTTGTGCTTCCTCCTTTAGCCTTGACCACTTTCTTCCCCTTAGGACATTGACTTCGGTAATGCCCTTTTTGGTTGCACAAAAAGCACACAATGTGCTCCTTGCTCTTCTTTATTGTGGGAGCAGTCTCCTTGGACTTCTCCTTGCCCTTTTGTGCTACTTGGCCATTCTTCTTGGTCAATTTAGGGCACTTACTCTTGTAGTGTCCATGTTCCCTACACTCAAAGCATATAATATGATTTTTATTTTTAATTGAAATATTTTTACCTTCATGTGTAGGGATGACACATGATCCTCCATTTGATATTTCTTGATTTTTGGAGGATGCATCATCTTCTTCTCCATTTGACCCCAATATAGAAGCTTTTCCTTCTTTTTGATCCGATGCCAACAAGGGTTGCTCCCCCTCAATCCTAGAGGTGGAGACTTCTTCATCTTCATCTTGTACATGAAATAAAGAGTATGCTCCCTCTTTGCCCTTTTCGTTACATTCCATTGAAGATGAAGCTTTTTGGACCTCTTCTTCGGAAATTGAGCATCTCTCAATTTCCAAGTCCTCTTCCTCTTGGTCTTGATCCACTGAATCACCCTCTTTGGATTCTTCTTGATTTGGTACAGTAGAGGGGACTTCATGAATCTTTGCCAATTTGCTCCATAATTCTTTTGTATCTTCAAATTCTCCAATTTTCCATAGAATTATGCTAGGTAATAAACTAACCAATAATTTGGTTATCTTGTCATTTGCCTCGCACCTTTGGATTTGCTCTTGACTCCATTTGCTCTTCTTGAGGATCTTGCCTTTTGAATTCTTTGGAGCTTTGAAGCCTTCCATTAAAGCAAACCATTGCTCTATCTCCATCATAAGAAAATTTTCGATCCTTGATTTCCAAGAATCGAAGCTCGTCATTGTAAATAGTGGAGGCACCCTTGTATCGAATTCGAGTCCATCTCAGAATTCCATCTTGAAGTTGACCTCTTGATAACTTCTTTGACTTGATGAATTTTGCTCCAACTTCTTCACCCTCTAGCCTTGTTGCCCCTTCCGGCGATGATTCCGGTGAAGAGCTATCTTGCTCTGATACCACTTGTTAGGGTCGAAATATGCTAGAGGTGGGGGGGGGGGGGGGGGAATAGCTCGTCGTGCGCTCGTCATCTTGTCGTCGCTTATTTCTTGGTGATGATATGCAGCGGAAAATACAAGAAACACAAATATAACGCTAACACGAAGGATTTACTTGGTATCCACCTCAACAAGAGGTGACTAATCCAAATATCCACACACGACACACACTCTCCACTATGAAAACACTCCTCTACGGTAACTAACGAAAGCGGAGAAGCCTGTACAGGACTCACACATAAAGATACACAAAAAGAACAAACTACAAGCTGATAAAACAGTAAACCTTACAAGATTTACACGGTAGAACCCCTAGCTTGCCTTTCTTCTTGCTTGTTGTTGCCTCTTGAACCTTGGAAGTGCACCAATACTTGTTTCCAAGAGCCTCCAAGAACTGGCTGTCAGCTGTGGAGAAAGCGCTGTGAAGATCTATAGAGAATCGGGTGAAGCAGTGCTGGAGAAAACGCTCGCAACGACTTTATCCAACGCCAACGGTCGAATCCTAATCGATTGGGGAGGCTTTGGATCGATCGGTCGATCGATCCAGAGCACCTCTGTGCTCTAAGGAACTCGCTTTAATTGATTGTCTGATCGATTCAAGCGTTCCTATGCGATTTCTACCTCCCAATCGATCAACCGATCAATTGGAGGCTCCCAATCGATCGGCTGGTAGATTGGGAGACGCTATGTGCGACTGCATCGGCTTCCCAATCGATCCATTGATCAATTGGGAAGGAGATACTTCGCGGGACTCACCCAATCGATCAACCGATCGATTGGGCATGAGCCAATCGATCGGTTGATCAATCCAGCTCATGATTTCTTGCCCAAACAAGTTCAAAGTCCTCTAAAACCAATATTCGGTCAACCATGACCTGTTGATACATCATGTCTAGTGTCTGGTCACCCTCAACCCACTAGGACTTCCTCACCAAGTGTCCGGTCAATTCCTTTGACCCACTTGGACTTTTCTCCTCGTGCCAAGTATCTAGTCAACCCTTTGACTTACTTGGACTTCTTAATACCAGGTGTCCGGTCAACCTTGACCTACCTGGATTTCCACGTGCCTAGCTTCACTTACCAGGACTTCCCTTCTGCCTAGCTTCACTCACTAGGTCTTTCACCTAGCTTCACTCACCAGGATTTTCCAACTGCCTGGCTTCACTCACCAGGACTTTCACCTAGCTTCACTCACTAAGGTTTTCATACTGCCTAGCTTCACTCACTAGGTCTTTCACATCCGCCTAGCTTCACTCACTAGGTCTTTCAAATGGCTTCACTCACTAGGACTTTTCAGTCAAGTATCCCGTCAGTCTTGACCTACTTGACTCTTCTTCACATCTAACTGGTCAACCTTGACCAACGGAGAATTGTACCAACAATCTCCTCACATGAACAATTGTAACTGCAATCTTCATGTCTTGTCAATGTATTGTCAAACATCGAAACTCAAACATTAAGACTCAAGCTTGAGCCTTCTCAAGTTTAGTTAACAGGTCAACCTTGACCTTATTTAAAACTAACAAAAATACTAACAATTAATAGTGAACACATTCATAACTTAGGAACAAACATTTTTTTCAATGAAGGGTATATGCAATAATACAAAAAAACACAAAAATATATAAAAATAGAAATTTTAATCAATATTGTCTCCAAATTATGCTCCCGACGTGTTTGATGGTGGTATACCTATTACTTCGTACCACAAATGAACACGTGTCCTATAACGAGTGGTGTCAAGGGTTGGAAGGGGGGCAGTTAAAGTGATGAGAGATTTTGACATGTGTCAAGGATTGGAAGGAGAGTAATTTAAAGGGATGAGAGATTTTGACATATGTCAAGGGTTGGAATGGGGTAATTTAAAGGGAGGGGAGGTTCTGACATATGTCAAGCATTGAAGAGGGGTAATTTAAAGGGAGAGAGTGTTTTGACAGGTGTCAATGGTTGAAGGATGGGTAATTTAAAGATAGTGAGAGATTCTGACATGTGTTATGTGTAAAGGTTGGAGAGAGAGATGATTTAAAGGGAGAGAAGGTTCTGATATGTGTCAATAATTGGACGAGGATAATTTAAATATCGAATTAGAAGATAATTTAAAGAAAGAGAGATTCTAACCTATGTTAAAAATTATATAAAATAAAAAAAATTGATAAAAAAATAATAAATAAAAATGATTAAAGAAATAAAACTAAATAAAAATTAAAAAAAAATTAAAAATAATAAACAAAATTAATTAAAAATACAACTAAATAAAACTTAAATAAAATTTAAAAATATATATAAGTATTAATGAAAAAATAATAAACAAAATTAATTAAAAAATAAAACTAAATAAAAATTTAATAAATAAAAAAAATATATAAGTGTTAATGAAAAATAATAAATAAAATTAATTAAAAACTAAATAATAATTAAATAAAAGAAAAAAAAAAAAAGTAGAAACGGGATTTGAAAGAGAGAAATTTATAATTCGATGTAAAGTAATTTTTTCTAAATCAAAATAAAATAAAATATATTGATGTGATTATGAATTTAATTTTTCTTATTAAACTAATATATCAAGTGATGTCCATCCCCAAGTGCTCTCAGTCTACTAACTACATGCAAGATCAAACTATAGCTAGCTAAGTCATACATGAGCTCAATTCTAGCGACCTAGGCTCAAGTCTGACGACAACTAGGCGACTTAAGCCTCTGTTTACCTCGCGACCGAAAAAGGAAAACAAAAAGGGTTTCCATAGTGGATCCCTCAATAGAATAAAATTGAGGAGAAATTCATCCCTAATTATTTGGAGGGAAAACAAGGGGCAACGACTTCGTTTGTTTGTTTTGCGATATTGTAGTGGAAAGAGAGGTCATAAAGACCCTAATTAATCTCATATTCAAATAAGAACGACTTCCTTTGTTTACCTTGTGCCCTTGATATGTGAAGATGAATTCCCATTTGAGAGCAGAGACCTACCTATATAAATGCATTGTCGAAACCAAAACACTAGTGTTTTCTATACAAACCGATAACACTTGCTCTATGTTTACAATACATGAAAAAGATATTCAAAAGGAAAAACCGAAGCAACTATCACTTCTCAGAAAAAAGTGTGGAAGTTGATATTGAAAAACTCAAATACTCGAAGGCAAACACCAAAGTTTATAGCTCCTCAAACTATTATGTTAAGACATGTAGAGACTAAAAGGGGATGAAGAGTTTCGTTCATCTCTTTGAAGATGATTTACAGTAAAAAACTTAACGTAATACTAACATCTTCAGTTTATTTGGTATCCATCTCTTTGAGGTAACTAATATAAGGATCCATTTCTTACTCTCACATATGCACTATGAAAACCTCCTTTCCGGAGACAGAGAAGCCTCGTACAAACTCAAGCATGAGAATATAACAAAAAATAAATAAGAATGTAAACACAAAATATAATCGAGAATGACTTTTAGGGTAGTCCCCTTGGGACGATCTAATGGCTAGCGCATGAGATGCTGCCACTATGGGGTCTGGGGTTCAAATTTCGGCATAGCCGAGATAAATGCCTCCCTCATGCTCCAATCATTATTCTAAAGGATAGTAGTCATCCGTGATTTATCTCCTCCGTGTTGGCCCTAGGACGAGTTCGTGAGGGTGCCGGGGGCGAGCGTAGTCGCCTTTTGCCACCATGAAAATGACTTTTAGAGTTTACAATGAGGAATCTTGTGTTGCTTTGTCTTTTTTTACTTTGAATTATCTCTTGGTGGTAGAAAATACAGCGACATTTCTTCTCCAAACACCCAAGAATTGGCTAAAGCAAGTGCGCTTCAAATCTCGCCAAACTTTTTTAGGGATACTTCGACGCCTTCTAATGATTAGGTTATTGCCACGTCAAACGACCATTTGAAAACCTATAGAATAACTCTTTTTCGAATGTCTAATTGGTTGGTGAGTCATACCAATCGATTAGGAAGCCTTTAATCAATTACCCCAATCAATTTCAAGGCTTTTTGTGCTATCACGAAAAGGCCCTCGATTTAGCGTTAATCAATTATCCAATCGACTACAACACTTTCTATGTTGTCACAACAAAGCTTCCAATTTATTATCTTAATCGATTGAGTCATGCTTAATTGATTAGTCTAATCGATTCAATATCTTTCTGTGCTTCACGAAAATATCCCCCAACTGATTAGGTAATCAACCTAATCGATTAGAACAATTTCTAATCGATTAGACAATATGTCCAATTGATTCAACACCTCCTATTTGAATCACATCTCCTGTCACTAATCGATTGGCGTTGCTCAATCAATTCAAGCACCAAAATCATAAGATTTGGGTTTAGGATTTGTCAATCAATTACACTCCAAGGCAATAGGCTACTTAGCCCAAATTCAGCCTTTCCAAGGATAAAACCACATCTTGCCTAGTATTCGGTTGACCTCAACCTACCAGAACTTTCATTGCCCAACATCCAGTCATCCGTGACCTGTTAGCACTTCCTATTGCCTATCATTCAATCAACCTTTTTTTGGTGTAGTTTGCACTAACGATGTAACTAAGGTTTTGATGAATGACAAGTAAATTAAATTAGGTTATGTTGTGATCTAACCACTTGATCAAGTGTGCAGGAGAAGTCTAAATAGGTCGACGGGCTGACCAAATATCTGATAGAAAATCTAGCTAGGTCAACAGACCAATCGGATAGCTAGTACGAAATCTAGATAAGTCGACGGACTGACCAGGTATCTGGCATCAAGTCTAGCTAGGTCAACGGGTCGACCGGGTAGTTGGCATGAAGTCCAAATAGGTCGACGGGCTGACCAAATGTTTGGCAAGTTGGTAAGTTAAGGTAAGTCACTAGAGGAGAGTGACCTTATGAGGATGCGTCTCGGTCGAAGGACAGTAGTCGTCGATCCGGTTTAAGTCCATTTTGGATCCCTAAAACTGAGACCGTGGCTAGTTTCTGGTCCTGGGAGGACAGGAACTAGCTACTACTTTTTATTATTAATTGTTATTGTCCTAATAATTATTTTGCAGGTTATTTGGATTAATGTTATTTTGTAGAAAAAAGGAGCAAATTTACCTTCGAATGAACAGTATCTGAAGGGGTCTTCAAGCAGTGAAGACGCCTTCATACTATTCATAGAAGGCGCCTTCCATGGCTATGGAAGGCGCCTTTCGCAGGATAAAATTTTGACTTCATCGTGGATAAGTGTCGGGCTATTCGAGATTGAATTTTCCAGCTTGAAGGCGCCTGCAACAGCTATGGAAGGCGCCTTCCATGCCTTATATAAGGCAGTCTCGAGAAGACTTCAACACAACACTCATATACGAGCTACTAGGCATCCGTTTGAGCTTCTGACTGCTCCAAGCTCCTGCTACGACTCTGCTATGAAGCTACTGCACCCGACAACTGTTCCAAGGACTTTCAATCATGGTCAATAGACCAACACAACACACGAACGCTCTCACACTTGATCCTTACGTGTTGGTAACAAGTTATATTTGTGTACTTAATGTTGGTGCGGTTTGCACTAACGATTTAACCCAGGTTTTGATGAATAACAAATCAGGTTAAGTTAGCTTGTTGTTGTCTAACACTCTGATCGAGTGTGCAGGAAAAGTCCAGACAGGTCGACGGGCTGACCAGATGTCTGGCACGAAGCCCAGCTAGGTCGACGGGCTGACCGGATAGCTGGCGAGAAGTCCAAGCGGGTCGACGGGCTGACTGGACGCTTGGCGAGAAGTCCAAGCGGGTCGACGAGCTGACCGGACGCTTGGCGAGAAGTCCAGCTAGGTCGACGGGCTGACCGGATAGCTGGCGAGAAGTCCAGACGGGTCGAAGGGCTGACCGGACGTCTGGCAGGTAAGTGAGGTAAGTCACTGGAGGGGAGTGACTGCGAGGACGCGTTCCCGGGAAGGGAACATTAGGCGTCGATCCGGCTTAGATCCATTTCGGATATCTAAGTCGAGATCGTGACTAGATTCCGGTCTCGGAAAGACGGAATCTAAGTCATACTCTTTTCTTGTTAAATCATATTACTTTAGTTGTGCTAACAATCTGTTTTGCAGGATATATATTTGCTTCGGACTAACTCTGTTTTGCAGGAAAGGAAGTTTCTGGAAATAGGAGGTCCGGGCGCCCGGAGGTGAATTTTATCCAGGCCGAGTCGTCGCCACGTGGAGTTCGCTGATTAGACCTGCCACGTCGCACCAGGGCGACCGGAAGGGATCCAGGCGCCCGGAGCAGCATATAAAAGAAGCCCCAGGGGTGGAGCTTCAATAACAACTCAGAACTCTTAGATTGCTTGCTCTGCTGCTCTGCGCTCCAACGACGCCAACGAAGCTCCGACAACGTTCTCTTGTCCTTGTGGTTTTCTTTTTGTCGGTATAGCTTTGTTTTGATTTTCATTAGCATTCCTTGTACTGTCTTTGTAATCATTATTTCGAATTGCTAGTGAATTGCCCAATGAAAGTACTCACGGAGTACGGGCCTTCGAGTAGGAGTCGTCATAGGCTCCGAACGAAGTAAAAAATATTGTGTTCATCTGTCTAAGCTGTTTCATTTCCGCTGCGCTTAACTCTTTTATACTCGTTGTTTTTCGAATCGATATTCGCCCCCCCTCTATCGACATTTCACGATCCAACAAGTGGTATCAGAGCAGGTACCGCTCTGATTTGGTGCAACCACCAATCAAGCAAAGGGGGGTCGTTTTAAAGAAAAAAATTAGATATTGTTTGTCTTTTAAATAATATCTAAAGCAGGTACCGCCTTTCGTTTTTTTCCTTCCAAAACGATTTTTGAAAAATACATCGCCATCTTTTCACCATTGTTTAGTATTTAAAAAATATTACATTTTCAAAATTTTGAAATAATATTTTTTCAAATATTTTATTAATATTTTAATAATATTTTATTCTTTTTTCCGAAAATAGTGAAATATTATTTTTTTTAGCACTGCTAATCCAAGACCAAGTCTTGGGATTTTTTTTCTGTTTCTCTGTGTGCAAGAATAATGACTCTTCAAGAAGGACGGAACCCCTGCGAACCACCACCATACGATCATGAAGACTTCAACTACTGGAAGCGATTAATGGAATGCTTCTTAGGAAGTGTAGACATCGATTATATGCTAATTTTGAGGAAACCTTCTCAAAACTCGGAACTGAACAAAAAGGTAAGTAACATTATTTGTAATGTTTTACCTAACAATATTTTATGCAGATTAGAAAAGTACAAGAATGTGTATGAGCTGTGGACCCAGTTGATCAAGCTTCACGAGACGCCGATGGAGCTAGAAGATCAAGTTAAAGTCAAATGTGGACTCGAGTCAAATCCAACGGAGAAGCCTACTAAATTAGGGGTTGCGCTCAAGGTTAGTAATATTTATCAAAATACCCTTGCTAATAGTAGTTTAAATAATCAGCATGATGATAAGTATGAAATTAGTCCAAGTATGATGCATGATAATCTAGATTTAAATGATTTAAATTCAAAATCACAAAATAATCTAGACTCTGATCAAGTCAATCAGGACTCTGATCAATTTGACATCAACCTTGACTTGGTCAAACAGAACAATGACCAAATCAATTCAAATAATTTAATTAATTCAGAAAATTTAAAATTAGGTGAGCATTTAGACATAAATAAGTCAAACATTAAAATAAATTTGAATTTAAATGCTAAAAATGAGAAAATGGATAAAATCAATAAATACCTTGATAAAATATTTAATAATCAAGATAAAATCAGTCTAGAAAATGCTATCCAAAACCAAGATAATTTAATTAATAAAAATTTAAACTTTAAAGATAAAACTAATCTAACTAATTCAATTAACCATATCAATTTAAAAGGCAAAGAAAATATAAGGATAAAATCAAAACGGAATTTAACAAACTTAAAATTAAATGTTAAAGATAACAAATTAAACAAAAATAATCTAGAAATTTCAAAATTAACAATTTTAGTTAATTCAAATTTAAAAATAAATAAAAACTTAAACTTTAAAAATAAGCTATTAAAGAAAGATAATTCAATTAACCCAATAAAATTGAAATTGAAAGAAAATTTAAATATTAAATACACTCTCTTAAAGAAAGATAATTTGACCAATTTAATTAATTCAAAATTAAAAACTTAAATTTAAATTACAAACTAAACATTAAAACTTAACTAAAACCAACTCTAATTATACAAAAATCTTAAATTAATGGCCAATAATTCAGGGGGAGACTCCAGAATAGCTGGCACCTCCAAAACTAACCTACCCGATAGGGTAACCCTAACCAACCTACCCGACAGGGTAATTAGGACTAGTTAAAGAGAGTTCAAATTTAACTTAAATCATGGTACTGGTGAAGTTTTTTGATGATAGTACGTTGGGGAAGCTTGGGCATCGCATGTCTAGAAAGATATGGCTTCAATCTGGTGCATTTGGCCAAGTGGAACCGACCGAAGCTACCTTTAAATGGATCCTAACTAGTTAGACCAAGGTTAGCTCCGTGGATAGGACTATTCGGAAAACCTCGAAAGGTTAGTTACTTCTAATGACGTCCAAGTGACTCACCAAGCTTAGAAGTTTATCCGAAGAATATCTATTTGTTGAGACCAAAGCTAAACCTGAATCTAACACAAGTTAAACCAAACTCTATAATAAAATCTAATTCATCTCACAAAATTATAGAATTCCCTGATTGATAATCTAGATCGGGTGAGATGAATAAGGATTAAATTAATTTTCAAACTAAATTAAAATTAATTAAAATTAAAATTCAAATTTCAAATTACTTAAAATTAAATTTTGAATTTCAAATTAAAATTAAATTTCAAATTCCAAATTAAATTAAAATTAAATTTTGAATTTCAAATTAAAATTAAATTTCAAATTTCAAATTAAATTAAAATTAAAATTTGAATTTCAAATTAAAATTAAATTAAAATTAAAATTTGAATTTCAAATTAAAATTAAATTTCGAATTTCAAATTAAATTTCAAATTTAAAATTAAATTAAAATTAATTAAAATTAAATTAAAATTAATTTTTTTTAACTTAAAAATTTATTTTAAAAATTAAATTTAATTTTTTTTAACTTAAAAATTTATTTTAAAAGTTAAACTTATTTTTTTTACCTTAAAAATTTATTTTAACCAAAAAATTATTTTAACTTAAAAATTTATAATTTTAACTTAAAAATTTATTTTAACCTAAAAATTATTTTAACCTAAAAATTATTTTAACCTAAAATTTATTTTAAATTAAAAATTTATTTTAACCTAAAAATTCTTTAAAAAAAAAATTATTTAAAAAAAAAAAACCTTTTACAAAATCATTTTAAAACAATTCTTTTAAAAATTCTTTTAAAAACTTTTAAAACTTTTTTTAAAAATTCTTTTAAAAAATTATTTAAAAAAAAATTTTTAAAAATTATTTTAAAACTTTTAAAAATTCTTTTAAAAATATTTTAAAAAACTATTTTAAATTCTTTAAAAACTATTTTAAAAATTCTTTAAAAACTATTTTAAAATTTTTTTCTTTAAAAACTATTTTAAAAATTCTTTGAAAACTCTTTTAAAAATTTGTTGAAAACTATTTTAAAAATTCTTTAAAAACTATTTTAAATTTTTTTAAAAACTATTTTAAGAAATTCTTTGAAAACTATTTTAAAAATTCTTTAAAAACTATTTTAAAAATTCTTTTAAAACTAATTTAAAAATTCTTTGAAAACTATTTTAAAAATTCTTTAAAAACTATTTTAAAAATTATTTAAAAACTACTTTAAAAATTCTTTAAAAACTATTTTAAAAATTCTTTAAAAAACTATTTTAAAAATTCTTTAAAAACTCTTTTAAAAATTATGTATCATTTTGAAAAATTCTTCTTATTTTTTCACTATAATAAAATTTTGTTAACTTAAAAAAAAGAAGTAATAATAATAAATTATTTCTATAGATTATTTTCACTTTAAAAATTATTATTTTGACTTTAGACTTACTTTTAATCTTAAACATCATTTTAATCTTAAAATTATTTTAACTTAACTGAAAATTAAATCTTAAATTAAAACTTAATATTGAAATTACAATTAAAATTTAATAATTTAACTTAAACTTAAACCTAAATTAATCACTGATATTAATTTAAATCTAAAGTCAAAACTGAATTAAACGTATGTTAATTGCCATTAAATAATTAGAAATCCCTTAAAAATAATAATAATAATAATTCTTTTAAATTCATTTAAAACTTAGACACTTAACTTAAAAACTTAAATTCCGTTAACTTTAACTTTAAACTTAATTATCTAATTAATAAGTAGAACTTAACTATTTAAGCTTAACTTCATTTGAGAACTAAAGTTGACTTGAATTAAACCTTACTTAACTGTGTCTAATAATTTCATGCTAACCTCAAACTAAATTAATCCCGCTTAAAAGGAAGTAAATAAAAAAAAACACTTTCATTGACCAACTCAATCAATTAAATTTAAATTATTTTATTAAGTATTAAATTATTAAATCAAGTAAAAATTAATCTATAAATTATTGATTATGGCCAACTGTTTTTGATTTAATCTTGTTAAACCTTAAACTGAAGTTTAAGCGTCTGAATCTAATATTAAATCAAACTCAAGGATACAGAGATAAATATTTACCAAATCCCCTAAAACACTTAGGTAGACAAATGTGTTAGGGCTTAAAATTTAACACACTCAAACCTTAGCATTATATTAAGGGGGAGTAATAAATAAAGAGGATTAATAAATTAAAGAAGTATCAAATTCAGGGGGAACCTATCTCTTTAAAATCTCTCTAGAAAATTCTACCTCAATTTTTTTTCTACTTTGAATATATTTAGCAAATATTGTTAAAATTTTATATCAGGTTCAGGGGGAGAAATAAAACTAATTCAGTTTTCCAAATTGAATTTTAAACTTAATTTTGAAAATCAAAGTTTAAAAATCAATCGTCAAAATCAACTTGTTTAAAATTGTGAAATTTTTTAAAAATCAACTCAAAATTGTTTGTTTTAAAATCACAAACTTTTTATCCTTTTTACTTAGTCTGTGAAAACTAACTCTTATAAAACTAAGTTGTTTTTAAGAATTGGGTTTTACTTTTTATTGAAAATTGATTTTGAAAATTTAACTTAGTTTTGAAAATTGAATTTAAAATTCTAGTTCTTAAAATTTGATTGTACTTAATTTTGCATTTTGATTTGAAAGTTAAATTTTACAAAAATTAGTTTAAAAATTGCTTTGTTATTGAAAATTGTGGAAATGAGATTTTTCAAAACCTTAAGTTTACAAATTAAATCTTTTACAAACTTAGTGTTGTAAAATAAATTTCAATCAGTTTTGAAATATAATCTTTTTCAAACTCAGTTTTGGAATTTTTGAAAACTTATTTGAAAAGCATTTCAAAATTGAAACTTGTGTTGAAAAATTTAAAATTTGATCTTGAAACTTAGAACTTATACACTTGTGTGTGAGATTTTGTCTATCTAAACTTAGCTATTTTTCTAAAATCTAAAAGCTAATGCTTTAAACAAGTTTTCAAAAGTTTAAACTCCCCCAGATTATCTTGACATTTTTTTTTGTCTAAAGTCTATGCTTAGTTAATCCATGCTTATTTTTGATGAATGCCAAAGGGGGAGGGTTAGGTGGTTAAGTTAGCTGAACCAAACAACCAAACTGAAAATACAAACTAACTTAAAAACCACATTAAATGCATGTTGTTTTATGCATATGTTTACACTAACTTAACCAGGTTGTCATTCCATCAAAAAGGGGGAGATTGTTGGTGCGGTTTGCACTAACGATTTAACCCAGGTTTTGATGAATGACAAATCAGATTAAGTTAGCTTGTTGTTGTCTAACACTCTGATCGAGTGTGCAGGAAAAGTCCAGACAGGTCGACGGGCTGACCAGATGTCTGGCACAAAGCCCAGCTAGGTCGACGGGCTAACCGGATAGCTGGCGAGAAGTCCAAGCGGGTCGACGGGCTGACTGGACGCTTGGCGAGAAGTCCAAGTGGGTCGACGGGCTGACCGGACGCTTGGCGAGAAGTCCAGTTAGGTCGACGGGCTGACCGGATAGCTGGCGAGAAGTACAGACGGGTCGAAGGGTTGACCGGACGTCTGGCAGGTAAGTGAGGTAAGTCACTGGAGGGGAGTGACTGCGAGGACGCGTTCCCGGGAAGGGAACATTAGGCGTCGATCCGGCTTAGATCCATTTCGGATATCTAAGTCGAGATCGTGACTAGATTCCGATCTCGGAAAGACGGAATCTAAGTCATACTCTTTTCTTGTTAAATCATATTACTTTAGTTGTGCTAACAATCTGTTTTGCAGGATATATATTTGCCTCGGACTAACTCTGTTTTGCAGGAAAGGAAGTTTCTGGAAATAGGAGGTCCGGGTGCCCGGAAGGGATCCGGGCGCCCGGAGGTGAATTTTATCCAGGCCGAGTCGTCGCCAAGTGGAGTTCGCTGATTAGACCTGCCACGTCGCACCAGGGCGACCGGAAGGGATCCAGGCGCCCGGAGCAGCATATAAAAGAAGCCTCAGGGGTGGAGCTTCAATAACAACTCAGAACTCTTAGATTGCTTGCTCTGCTGCTCTGCGCTCCAACGACGCCAACGAAGCTCCGACAACGTTCTCTTGTCCTTGTGGTTTTCTTTCTGTCGGTATAGCTTTGTTTTGATTTTCATTAGCATTCCTTGTACTGTCTTTGTAATCATTATTTCGAATTGCTAGTGAATTGCCCAACGAAAGTACTCACGGAGTACGGGCCTTCGAGTAGGAGTCGTCACAGGCTCCGAACGAAGTAAAAAACATTGTGTTCATCTGTCTAAGCTGTTTCATTTCCGCTGCGCTTAACTCTTTTATACTTGTTGTTTTTCGAATCAATATTCACCCCCCTCTATCGACATTTCACGATCCAACACTTAATTACTGCAAAAGGACAAGTGCAGTGTGTTGCACTTGTTCTAATCTTCTTGTACTCGATTCTCTCTTCTGGAGGTACCAGAAGAGGCTTTTTAGTGGATTACCCCATCGATAGATCCGCGGAACCTGGGTCTTGGAGTAGGAGTCGGTAAATGCTTCGAACCAAGTAAATTGGCTGTATTTTCTTATGTTCTTTGTTCTCACTTTCTTATTTCTTTCTCCGCTGCATACTTTGTTTTTAGATTTCAAAAAGAAAAGACGAGTTTTTGAAAAACCACGTGATTCACCCCTCCCCCTCTCGCGTGCATATCAATCAAACACCTTTAACCCACTTGGATTTTCCAGTTCGTACCAACTCTCTTTAGACTTTTGATCACCAAGTTTCTAGTTAACCGTTGACCCACCTAGACTTTCCCCTTACCTAGTTCTACTTGGACTTTCATTGCTTGGTTCGTACTAGAACTTCCATTACCTATCATCACCCATTGTGATTTTTTGGTTACCTAACCTTCAATTATGAATTCTCGTTACCTAACCTCTAGTCAGAACTTTCCCAAACAAGCATCCTATCCTCCCTTAACCTACTTGACTTCTCTCTCACATATTGTACAATATTGAAACTCAAGCTCGAGTCAACTTGAGCTTAGTCAAACTGATCAATCTTGACCCAAAGACGATTACACCAACAATCTCTCCCTTTTTGAGGTTTGACAATATGTTTAAGTTAGGCTAACTCATATCAGTCCAACTCTCTTCTTCATCCCATGTCAAAGCATAAATGAGGGTTTCCTAATTTAAACCCTATATTTTTCTCCCTCTTTGACACACATTAAAAAGTTTCTCCCTAAGATTCATTCTTTTGTCATTTGAACTTTATAATGAAGGTCTAATATCCTTCTATTGTCTCTAATGCTCAACCTTGAGCATCCATCTATCATCATGCCTTTAAGAAGAACCTTCTCTTCAAAGCATGCTCTAACTTCTTGTTATATTTGAGAGGTGTTTTACGGCAATTACCTTATGATTTGTACTATTTATTAGATAAATAAATATTCACCATTTGAGTATGCATTCTATATATGTTTGATTGGATCTTAAACTCATTTACTGAGTGTCTACAATACGATTCATATCATGAGAGAACTTATGATTAGATCACGATTAGTGAGGATCTCTACATGTGTAATTATGAATGTATTAAAATCTTCCCTAGTCGACGAATTGATGTGTTTGGACATCATCAATTCTATGAGACTAACACGAGTTATACTTCTTTGTCTGACCAAGTAGCTATTCCTCACTGACTGAAGACATTGAGATGTTGAGAGTTAAACGTGGATGCTAGTTATGGTAACTAGTTCATTGGAGTGACATGCTGTAAAACTTCATATGGTTCTCTACATATATGGATATGTCAATGAAGCTCTTACTGTAAGCCGAGCGCAAGTTTCCTTCAACTTGAGCTATTCAAATCATCTTGGTTATGGAGACTTATATTTTGACATCTTAAGCAAACATCTCTGTGTAGGTGTGGACCTGGGATAATTGGGTATAAGTCAAAGTATCTAAATGTATTTGAATAGCAACAAAAAATTCACTACTCCTTATAAGGAGATGTATACCCTTAGGCCACTTGTCAGGATTATTACTCAAAATCTTTGACAAAAACATCACATTTTAAAAGTATTGTACTCTTGGCTATATGTAAGAGTAACTTGAATTTGCAAGACAAAAAAGTATTACTTAGGCTAGATGTGACATAGTCAGTCTAGTAGGGACTGACACATAAACCATGTCTTGAACCAAGTGGGTATAAGATGAGTGAAAGGAACAAGACACAACTGACTGTAGCTGCTGAAAGGTTCAGAAGTGGTTCTAAAATCAGCTATAATTTTTTCGATCAATTGGGGATCATGATGTACTACTAGGTGTCACTCATGATCGTTCTATAATTAATGCTTAATTATGAATGACCAACATAACCTAAAACCTATAAAGTCATACACGTTATGAGTTTATCTTAGAGACTTAAAACGAGTTTGAGAATTGGATTCCCAAATCGAGAGAGAGACAAAGTTTGGTTGGACTAAACAAAAGATAAATATGGAAAGATATTTGTCGGAATGGAAGCGCGGATGACCCATGACTATTGTAGGAGATATGCATTCGTTATAGTTTGATAATAAATCAAAAGGAATTTGGTTTAGTTATGAAATAACTTGGTTTAATAATAAACCAAAAGAATTTTATTTAATTTTGAACCAAACTTAATCTTAATGATAATGAATCAGGTTAACTTTGATTATTGGATTTGGGAGATGAGTTGCTCCTAAGTCATGTAGAGGTGTATAACTACCCCTCTATAAGGAGAAGATATGAGCTATTTTATTCTTTGAGAGAAATCTCTAATTTGATTAGGGTTTCTTCTCATCCTCTTCTCCCTCTACCTCTCTCTAGTCGCCGCCCAAGAGTTACCATCGGTCATCTCCAGCCACTAAATTTGATGCTGAAGAATTCAATGTCGTCGAATTCATTGTTGACAAATTCAGTGTCGAAGATTTTGGTATTGATGAATTTGGTGTCAATGATTTCGGTGTTGCGATGCCCACCAAATCGTGCCATAAAAGTTCTCTCGGATTGCTTCGTCTTCATGCTTGGCTAGTATCGATTGGAGACGAACAACTCATGGTTTTGTAAAGTCATCTTAACGATAACTCAGCATGGATATGAGCAGAGGTAAACTCGGTTGGGTTTGCTAGTTGATGCTCTTTCCATTTCACATCATCCGCTAGGTATACATAGAGTAAAAATTATTTTAGAAAATTTTATTTTATGATAATGTTTTGTCGTGTTGTATCCTTGCATGTGTATAGTGTGTGATGTAATAATTAAGAATTATTATGTTTTTATTTCTGCTGTGCATCTTTTCTGAAACGTGTTTGAGCACACACCACATCGGGCTCCCCAATACTTCTATCATTGCATCAACAATGATTTGGAGTTCCTAAACATTTAAAAAGTTCCAAAATTTGAAGTCATGAGGTTAAGAATTCACCCTTGAATCTAAACCTCCTATTTAACTCCAAATTAATCCTCTTTAATCATTGCTTTCTTATTTTTATCAAGAAAATTACCCTTAAATTCTTACTCAATTAATTCAAATGGTTAGATATAGTTAAATTGACTAAATATAGCATAGTAGACTGAAATCAGACATGGCGCCCATTGCCAATTGATTATAACACGTCTCAATCGATTGGCAACAATGCCTAATCAATTGTCATTTCTTATTTCCGAAATTAAATTCAACCTAAAATTCAGAAATTACAAGTAATTCTATGATTTTCAAAAAACTATAAAATTTCATATAGACATTACTTATGTCATATACTATCTGGGAAAAATAGTATTCTATAAAAATAAATCTCATTTTCAAAGAATGATTCAAAATTTAAAACTATTGAAAATTTTAATATTTCATTCTAATTTATATCTAAATAAGAATTAGTGATTCTTATCAACAAATAAACTTCACCAAGGTTTTCTAAAATAATTTTCAAAACAAATTTTCAACAACGATCTTTAGCCTAAATACATATGACATGTACATTAGCTTTCCCCATAATTGAACTTCACATAATCATTTGTTTTGATGAAATTAAAACTCAATTAGATATACTAAATCAACATCTTAAGTCTTGTTCATCATTCTAACATTTCACTTGCATCTAATGTGTCTCAATACATATACAAATCAACTCTATAGTTTTTGTAAGATGTAAAATAGGTTTTTCCTAAACTAAGGGATTATGCATCTATATCTAGGCATTTTAACTTTGATTATCCTATCTAGGATGTCAATTAATATCATTATCCTTAATTTTCAAGATTTTTAAACAATGCATGATAATGATTATCGCATACATAGTAAGCATTTTTTAAAAGAAAACTATCATAGTTAAATGATATATGTATGATATGACATATGATATTTTTTATAACAATATGAATGTAAAGTATAATGTCATGACATATAATAGGGCACACAAAATATGACAATTATTGTACAAAGAAAATACCTAAATTTTTATCTAAGTGTTATTCCTTAGTTATTATGCCAAAATAAGCATAAGTTGCCCCCATCTCCCTAGAAAATATTAAAATTTCAACTTGATATTTCTTTGAATTTCATCCTATTCGCGCCAATTTAATCAAAGCTCAATATTTTAAAATTTTAATTGATACACTTTTATTCTTCAAGAGTAAAAAATTCACTTTTCATTTTTAAGATGACACAATAACTTAAAATTTTTCTAAAATATCAATTTCACTATAATTAGGCTAACTACACTTCCAATTAGAATTGACACATTCTAAACTCATTTAGTGTATAGAAAATACATTGTTAGAAACTCAAAATCTATTGGTGCTTCACGGGTGTTTTAGGTACACACCAAGGATAACTTCCCTAGAAAGCTTCCTAATGATTTTTCTAGGCTTTTTAGAAGCCTTAGTTATACTAGTCGCCTCTAGGTCAACTCTAGGGATAGCCTTAATTATAACCTTAGCTTGACTTCTAGACCTAGGGTTAGTTTCATAGTTATATAAAACTTTATGATACGATAACACATCCTCCTTGACTCTAGGTTTGTATTCCAAACTGTTTTTGTCCTTAGATAGTTCTTGTCTATCTAAGCCTAGGTTTTGTTTTCTTGACCATTTGACATTATTTGTCATTTTCTCTAGGATTCTCTCAAATTTCTCAAGTCTTGACCTCAAGACTTGATTCTCAATCCTTAATTCTTCAAATTTGGATTTTTCATGAATGTCTTGTATATTTTTCTTCTTAGGCACATGTCTACGTTGCCTAGAGTTCTTGCCTAAGTCATTTTTTACCTTTCTATCATTAGGTAGGATTTTTCTAGCATGATATGACTTATAATTATCCTTAGAATTATCATGCTTCATATTTTCATGATAGCATGCTCTAAAATCATATAAGTTATTTCTAGGATGTATTTTATTATGACTTAAATAAGTACCATTAACTAATGGTCGATCTCCTTAATTTGGACATTTATTTCAATAATGTCCCTTAATTTGAGCTTTCTCCTTTATTCTTGGTTGGATTACTTTCCTTTGGACGTTGATTTCATAATACCCCTTTTGATTGCAAGAGAAGTACACAATGTACTCCTTGTCCTTTCGTATCATGTGGTCGATCTCCTTTGATTTCTTCTTCTTGACAAATCTTTGACATTTGCTTTT
The DNA here is from genome assembly GCF_018446385.1 of Zingiber officinale. Lineage (NCBI taxonomy): Eukaryota > Viridiplantae > Streptophyta > Magnoliopsida > Zingiberales > Zingiberaceae > Zingiber > Zingiber officinale. The sequence continues at coordinate 42,152,015 of NC_056001.1, forward strand.
GTAGTGTCCATTCTCTTGACACTCAAAGCATATGATATTATTTTTATTTTTACAAATTGAAATTGTTATATCTTCTTTACTTATAGGGGCGACACATGATTTTTCATTTGATTCATATGTCGAGGCTTCTTCTCATTTCGATGTCAATGAACTATGCTCCCCTCAATCCTTGAGGTGGATGCATCTTCAACTTTATCCTAGGATGTTGAACATCTCTCAACCTCTGAAACCTTTTGCTCTTAATTTAATGAGTTTTCCTCTTTAGATTTGGCTTCATTTTGCACTGAGGTTGGATCTTCATTAAGTTTTGTGATTTTCTCCATAGTTCTTTGATATCTTGATATTCTCCAATTTTGCACAAGAGATTGTTAGACAACAAATTAACCAATAATTTGGTTACCTTAACATTTACCTCAGATCTCTTAATTTGCTCCTCGATTCATTTCTTCTTCTTGAGGAGCTTCCCTTTGCTATCTATTGGAACTTGAAATCCTTCCATTATAGCAAATCATTGTTCTATGTCCATCGTGAAAAAATTTTCAACCCTTGATTTTCAAAAATGGAAGATTCCCATTTCGAATGGTGGAGGTGCTTGGATGTCATATCTGAATTCATCTTAGAAATAAATTTTGAAGTTGAGCTCCCTTGATGATTAATCCTTTTACTCTAGCTTCTTCTTCTTCTAGCTCTTGCTTCTTCTGGTGGTTAGTCCGATAAAGACCAATCTAAGTCTGATACCACTTGTTAGGATATATAGAGAGCTAAAGGAGGTGAATAGCTCTTTTGCTTCTTTAAAGATGATTTGCAATGGAAAATTTAAAGCAATGCTAACACCTTTGTTTTATTTGGTATTCACCTCCTTGAGATGATTAATCCAAGGGTCAACTCCTCACTCTCACATATGTACTATGAAAACCTTCTTCTCGGAGGCGAAGAGACCTAGTACAAGCTCAATCACGGAATACTGTTGGAAGCAACCTTGAGGGTCCGGTGTGACCATGAGTTTTGATGTTTGGACAAAGAGTTTAAGTTTGGTTTACCCTTATATTTGATATATGCATTTGAGTTGTGCAAGTTTGCAGGATATGCATATGACTTAGCTTGATAGCTTCGGGTCTGATGAAGCATGGAGCATCCGAGGGAACGTGGACAAGGAAGCAAGGATAAGCCGAGGAAGTAAACTTCAAAGCATACGGGAAGGTTGACATTGGGACAAGCCGCGGGATTGAATGCATCCGAGAGACAAGAACCAAAGGAAGGAGGCTTGAAGGCAAGATATCAAGACTGCAAAGAAGAGTCAAGTGAGTCATGAGAGTCTGAGGGCGAGAGAAATGTACTCGGGAAGGGAAGCCTAGGTTTAGGATTTTACCAGTCGGCTAACATCTAGACCAGTCAATTGGGGCAGGGTACAGAAGGCTTCTGTGTCCAATGACTGAAGGGATTAGTTGACTGGTGATGGTACCAATAAATTGATAAAGAGTCGTTGGCAAAATCATGGCTTCTATGGAGGATCGTTGGCCAGTACCAATCGACTTGTGAAAGTATCAATTGACTGGTAATGGTAAAACCAGCTTGCTGATTTTTCCAAGCTCTATATAATAGAGCTTGGGGTGGCTAGTCTTGATTGACAAAATTAGTGGCGATTAACCATAATTAGTATTCATCAAACTCTTCAAGTGCTCTTTGTAATCCAAGAGGTCTTGGTTGGTGTTGTGGTGAGGTTTCTCCACCCAAAATAAGACTTGAGGTAACCATAGTTTATCAGGGGCTAATCCATCGATGGATAGGGATCATCCACCTTATGGGCAGCCATGGAGTAGGAGCAAGTTATCTCTGAACCATGTAAATTGGCGTGCAGTGGTTTGCTTTCTCATCTTTATAGTTTAGTTTTCATATTCGTATTTGTATTGTTTGTATTACGTTGTGCTAACGAATACGTAGGAAAGCGATTTAGGATGATTGTCTATTCAACCTCCCCTTCTAGTTGATCCAAATATCCCCAACAAGTGGTATTAGAATGAGGACACTCTCCATTGGACTAACCGTCAAGGAAGTTAAGGATGACTGGCTTGATGGTTCCGCAGAAGTATGAAGGAGGAAGTCTATGGGGCATCACTTTTGGATGTGAAAATGAAGAACTTCTTTGAGATGGATCAGAACACCATAATGGTTATTGAGGAGACATTAAAAATCCTAAGAGATAAGAAAGGGAAGAGACTTCGACCACGTTATTGGACGGAAGAGCAAATCTCACGATCAAAGGTAAATTCAAAGGTAATATCAATTTTAATTGATATTTTTCCTAAAAATGTTGTAAGTCGTGTAGGTAAATACGAGAACACACATAATTTGTGGAGCAAAGTAAAGAAGGTTCTAAGTGAAGAATCTATGCCTACACATGAAGGGGAGAAGTTCGAAGAAAAGGACATAGTGGCTCAAGTAGAGGTAGAGCAACTGAAAGTTGACTTATGTTTAATATCCGAGGAGGAGAAGGATGAGGAAATTGTTGGTCCCTTTGGAGGTTGGCAAGAGGGGAGGAGTGAATTACCCTACAAAAAATAAACCATAAACCTTTCTCAGATATTCAACTAATTTAAAAGAACTTGTAATAATAAATAAAAGAGACTAATTAGAAACAAATTCAGACGCAGAGGGTTTACTTGGTTTGTAATCAGAGGATTGCTAATCCAAGGCAAAGATGACGCATTATCTGATTCTCCTCTGGGCGGAGTAGCCTCTTACAGCGTTGACAGTACAAAAGAATAGAAAGCACAGAGACAATGGATTACAAGTTAGTTTTATTAACTGTGTAGGTCAGTGTTATATTTATAACACTGTTCGGGGCGCCCCGAAGGGGTTCCGGGTGGATTGGGGGGATAAAATTTTATCCCCCAATGTTCAGATCGCGTTTGACGCGATCTTGGTCAAAATCCGGGTCCGAGTGCCCAGACCAAGAAAGTCAACAGAGTTGACTTTTCTCGGTCCAGGACTTTCGCTCCAGCTCCGCTAGCTTGGGTGATCTCAGCCATCCGGAATAGGGCTCACCCGAACCCAAGTTCCGGCCTTCTCCTCGAGCATCCTTCCTTCCCGGTTTCTCGTCCCTCGAACGCCGCGCACGTTCTTCTAGTCCACCGGTGTACTCTTCCGCGGTCACCTCGTCCCTCAGACGCACCGAACCCGTCGGCTCTCTCCTGTGCCGTCCTTCTCACTAGCCGTGTCTTCCGCTCAACTTCTTGTGTTCCTAAGCTCCTGCACACTTAGACACAAGGGTTAGAAAAAGTAGGACCTAACTTAACTTGTTTGATCACATCAAAATACCTCGGGGTTCCAACAATCTCCCCATTTTTTATGTGAGCAACCCAAGTTAAGTTAGGGTAAACAAATACAATAAAAACAGTTAATTTTCAAGTAATTTGCAACTAAGTCTAAAGATTTTTCAATTTAAAAAAAAATGTACCTCCCCCTAAACTTAACATTCTTCTCCCCCTTTGATCACATAAAAATTTTCTATGGCAAAAATTAAAAACACGTTCTAAAAAAACTTTTCTAATTTTTAAAAAATTTCTAAGTCAATATTCATAAAAAAAATTTCGAAGGCAGTTATCATAAAAAATTCTTAGTCAAATTTAAAAAAAATTTAAAGGCAATTTTTTATAAAAAAAAATCCTAAGGTAAATTTTTTTAAAAAAATTCTAAGTTAATTTTCATAAAAAAAAATTCTAAGGTAAAAAAAAACTTTTAAAATCAATTTTAAATATTTTCTAACACAAATTGAATAACTCTTTTAAAGCATTAAGTAAATTAACTTAATGCTTTTTTCAGTTAGTCAATTAAACTTTTTATTTCGATACTAGGCTTCCAGGTCGTGGCGAGGTACTAGGCCTTCTTGGTTATTGGAGCAACAACCACTTCCTTAGACAAAGCCTTATAAAGAAATTAGTTGTTTAATTTCCTTGCGGAAAATGCTAAGTCTAATTTTAATTTTAAATTAAACAGGTTTTTGGAACCCAATAGATGTTCCTTCCTACAGGGTTAATTAAATATTTTCTAGGTACATAGGCCTTTGATATTTTTCTAATTTGATTTTGGTGAAATCTATAATACCAGTTTAGTCCTCTATAATTTCTAAAAGTAGAAATATTTGAACCATTAGACTTTTTCAATCTTTCTATTTCTTCTTTTAGTTTTTTATTTTCAATTTTCAATTTATCTAAATCCTCTATAAGATATGATTTTTCCAAAATTCTTTTTGTATCTAAAATTTCATTTTCTAATTTGGTATTTTTATTTTCTAATTTATACATGGATTTAGCCATTGCCTTAATACCAAAGTAAAGTTGATCAGGGGGTAAGAGACATACCTCACTTACCATATCAGACTTGAAGCCTGAATCTCCCCCTGCTTCGCTGCTTTCATCTGAGGTCGCTCCCCCTTCATCGATGCTAGGTTCTAATGTGTTTTGCCCTTCGTAGCTTGCCATCAGCGCTAGCCCAACATATTCTTGAATCTCGGACTCAGATGATGAAGTGTCATCCCAAGTAGCTTTTAGGTTCTTGTGCTTCTTGGGAATTTTACCTTTGTCCTTCTTTAGTTCCGGGCAATCCTCTTTTAGGTGTCCTTCCTTTTGACACTGGTAACAATGCATCCTTCTTCTATTTCTTGGATTCTTTTTATTCTGCATTACTTTGAATTTATTAGATCTAAAAAACTTTTTAAAGTTTCTTACCATGTATGCTTCCTGATCGTCTTTTGAATCTGACTCGGGTTCATCCTTCTTGGTTGCGTTTAGTGCAATCATCTGGCTTGCTTCTTTTGTTGTCCCGGCACACCTAGTTTCATGCAATTCAAGAGTGGAGAATAGTTCTTCTAAAGTACTTACCTCCAGGTCTTTCGAAATATAGTAGGCGTCGACGATTGATGTCCATTCTGAAGTTCTGGGAAACGCGTTGAGTGTAGACCCGACCCCGGGCCGGGTCTGGCCCGGACCCGGCCCGGGCCCGTAACCGGGTCAACGGGCCGGTTGCCCGTTGACCCGGTTCGCCGGGCCGGTTCCGGTTCATTAGATGTAAAAACCGGCGGGTTGAACCGGCGGTTCAGCTGTAATTTTTTTTTTTTTTTTAAACGGCTTGAACCGCCGGTTAACCGGCGGTTCATAGCCGTTGGAACCGCCGGTTAACCGGCGGTTCGTAGCCGTTGGGAGGGTTTTTAGGTTTTTTTTTTCAACGGTTAGGATCATTTGATCGTTTTTTGATCAATGGCTATGATTTAGTGTCCGTTACCATCAAAACTCTATAAATAGAGAGCTCATTTCATCATTTTTCACACACATCTTCTCTACTCTTAATCTCATTTTCGTATTCTCTAATCTCTACGCGCTTTCGTTTTCAATTACAATGGAAGGAGCCGCGGAGGTGCATCATCTCGAGCTCGGAAGGGAAAGCAAATAATGAATCCGCGGGAGGAGGACCCCAACATTCAATCCACTGATGATGAGATCGAGCATCTTCCGAATCCGACACCCGAAACACAAGGAAGTACCGATGCAATTACTTCTAATGTTCGGGAACTTCCTCCTCTAAAGTCTTCTATTTTTACTAAACATTTTGAGAAGGTCACTCTTCCGTCGGGAGAAATGCGTGCAAAATGTAAGCACTGCAATGCTTCCTACAAATTCCAAGTCGGCGGCGGCTATGGGTCGTTGAAACGACATGTAGAAACGAAGCACCCGACGGAATATGGACTCGACCGTTCTCAAACACAATTATCAAGATTTTCTTCAACTAGCGGTAGTACCGATTCCGGTTTATTTTTATATTCGGATAATAAATTAAGAGAATCATTAGCTAAATTTGTTTTCGTAGAACATCTTTCTTTTAGTTTTGGATCTAAATGCACATTTGAAGATTTTTGTAAAGAATCTCTTAATCCATGTGCTAAACGTGTTCCTAGGACTACACTTACTCGTACAATTAAAAAATTAGTAAAACAAGGAAAAAAGAATTTAATTGATGAATTTAGTAAATTAGATAATAAAGTTTCTTTATGTTCCGATATTTGGAGTGATCATTGGCAAACACATTCGTATATGGGTGTGACTTGCCATTGGATCGATAACTCTTGGAATCTCCAAAAAAGATTATTAGCTTATAGAGTTTTTGATGAATCACATAATGCTCATAATATCGCACAATTATTATGTTTAATTTTAGAAGAATATGGTTTAACTCATAAAATATTTTCAATATCATTAGATAATGCTAGTTCTAATACCGCTTGTATAGATGATCTAAAATTTGTTTGTCAACCTATTATTGGAGGTTTATTTTTCATATTCGTTGTGTATGCCATGTTTTAAATTTATGTGTTCAAGATGGTTTAAAATTTTAGAAAGTTATATTAAACCAATTAGAATTGCAATTTCTTATTTATGGTCTCATCCATCTATAATGAAACAATGGGGTAGGTTTTGTAAAATTAATGGAATGAGACCTAAAAATTTCCACGTGATGTACCAACACGTTGGAATTCAACATACCAATTATTACAAGATTCATTTCAATATAAAGAATTATTATGTTCATTTTTGCACAAAACACTAATGCTAATATATATTTATTTTCACAACAATGGAATATTTGTAGTAGTATTTGTGAAATTTTAAAAGTATTTAATGATGCAACCGAACAACTTTCCGGTGTTTATTATCCCGCTCAATTAGTTTTAGAAAATTTTTCTAATATAGTATTAGTTTTAAATGAACATATTAATAATGAATCTTTATCTCCTTGCATCTTAGCTATGAAAACTAAATGGGAAAAATATTTTTATTTAATTCCTGAAATTTATTTAATTGCATTTGCTTTAGATCCTAGATTTAAATTAGAAGTTTTACAAGAAATGTTAACTTTATATTATGATGCTTTAATTCCAATTAAAGATTCTTCTTCCCCGATCCAGATAATATTATATATAATGTTAGAATTTATTTATATGATATTTATAATCAATATTATGCAAAATATGGAACACAAATTAATATTTTGAAATTCAACAAACTACTAGTAGTAATTTAAAACTTACAAAAGCACAACTCTTATTAAAAGAACGGACAAAACGTCCACGGGGATCCTCAAGTTCCACACAGGAACTTGAGAATTATTTTACGACTTCTTTTGATTTTAATGAAGCAGATAGCGAAAACTTCGATATCTTAAAGTGGTGGTCACAGAAGGCTCAAAGCTTTTCCGTTCTCTCCGTGATCGCAAAAGAAATTTTAGCTTGTCCAGTGTCAACTGTTGCTGTGGAGCAGACGTTCAGTGCCGGCGGCAACATATTAGATGAACGACGATCAACTTTGTCTCCCGACTCATTGGAAGCCCAATATTACTGGACGATTGGACCAGAGCGGAGAAAAGAATCCAAGGAATGCAACTTTCAGATGACAAAGTTGAAGATTTTGATACTGAAGGAACAAATACGACAGGAACAGAAAATTGAAGTGAATGAAAATGTAAAAGGATAAAAATGTAAAAGAACTACGTGGGCTTTGATTCCCCTAAAGGGATACGTAGGCAACTTAAATAAGTGCAAGCCCTTTTTTTAATAAATTTTAATTTCTAATTTTTAATGTTTAATGTTTAATTTTTAATTTTTAATTTTTATTAACATATTAATCTTGAACCGTGACGAACCGTGACGAACCGTGAACCGAACCGTGAACCGGCGGTTCTGAACCGTGAACCGTAACCGTCTTGGGCGGTTAAGGTTAAGGGTCGACCTGCCTGGAACCGTCGAACCGGCGGTTCCGAACCGTCGAACCGTCGGTTCCGAACCGTGGTCAGGTCTACTTGTAAGGGATCGGTGGCCAGCTTAAAGGGGGGTTGGATAGACGATGCTCCCAAATACTCGCTTCCTACGTATTTGTTAACATAGCGGAATACAAACAATACAAATACAAATACGAAAGCTAAAGACTAAGATTAAGAAAGCAAAGCAAGCAAACCAATACACATCGATTTCCGTGGTTTGGAGATAAGGCTCCTACTCCATGGTTCCCCGTAAGGTGGACAATCCCTATCCGTAGGTGGATTACTCCCCGGGAGACCTCCAGCTAGCTCATGTAACTCCTTGTGGGTGGAGAAACCTCACCACAACTCTCACAAGAACTCTTTACAAGTTAGGGCACTGTTAGCCTACTAATAGGGGTTAACCACCTCTATTTAGTCAACCTTAACCAATCTCCCAAGGCTTGGTTATATAGGCCACGAGTTGGAAACCCCGCCTACCAGTAGACTGCCAAAATCATCAATCGACTGCCCTCTTATGGAAATTCGACCGTTACATCCCAACGGCTTGATACCAATCGACTAGTAAAAGTACCAGTCAACTGCTCCACACTGGTCGAGCAATAGAAGCATTCTGTTCGCTCCCAGTCGACTACACAGTCGACTGCACAGTCGACTGGTGAAACTAGCAGTCGACTAGTACCCGAGTAGAATCTAAAAGCACTCGGACCCTCACCCTTACGACTCATTTGACGCTTCTTTGCAGCCTTGATCTCTGGCCTTCAAGCCTACTTCCTTTGTCTCTCGTCCCTTGGATGCATTCAAGCCCGCGGCTCATCCCCAATGTCATCCTTTGCGTATGCCTTGAAGTCGTTTCCCTCGGCCCTTGTCCTTGTTGCCTTGTCCACGGTCCCTCGGATGCTCCATCCTTCACCGGACCCGAAGCCGTCAACCTGAGTCACATGTGTATCCTGCAATCCTGCACACTCACATACACATATCAAATACAAGGGTGAACCTAACTTAAACCCTTTGCCCAAATATCAAAACACATGGTCCCACGAACCATCGAGATTGCTCCAAAACTAACTGGAGGTTAGGCAAGATGAAAGACTTAGTGAGTGAAGCTAGACAGTTGGAAATCCTGGTGGGTGAAGTCATGTGAAAGACTTAGTGAGTGAAGCTAGGCAAGTGAAAGTCCTAGTGAGTGAAGCCGGGCAATGAAAAAATCCTAGTGAGTGAAGTTAGGTGAAAGACCTGTTGAGTGAAGCCAGACATATAGAAAGACCTGGTGAGTGAAGCCAGACACGTGGAGATCCAGATGGGTCGAGCTTGACCGGACACTTGGTGTTGGGAAGCCCAAGTAGGTCAAAGGATTGACCAGATACTTGGCACAAGGAAATCCAGACGGGTCAAGGGTGACCGAACATCTGGTTGAAGTCCAAGTGGGTCATGGAGGACAAGACACTTGGCATGAGACGGTAAGTCCAAGTGGGTCAAGATTGACCGGACACTTGGCACGAGGAGAAAAGTCCAAGTGGGTCAGAGGGTTGACCGGACACTTGGTGAAGAAGTCACAACATGTCAAGGTTGATCGGATGCTAGGCACGAGGAATCCCAACAGGTCACGATTGATCGGATGTTGGAATTGGGGGTCCTAGACTTGATTTAAGCAACTCAAAGGGAGGCTAATCGATCAACCAATCGATTGGACCATAGTCCAATCGATCAGTCGATCGATTGGATGTGTGCGCGAGTGAAGGCTGACCTAATCGATCAACCGATTGATTGGGAAGTGAAATCGCGACAACAGAGGAGCTCTCAATCGACCGATCGATTGGAGCAGGTTTTCTCGCGCGATCGTGAGGACCTCTGGGAAAATGCCTGGATCGATCCACGGATCGATCCAGCGCTTATCGCGCGAAGCAGCAGCGTCCCAATCGATCGGCTGATCGATTGGGACCTCTGGATCGATCCACCGATCGATCCAGAGGCTCTCTGTTCGCTGGGAAAGATCTGGATCGATCCACTGATCGATCCAGCACTTGGTTTTTGCCCAAAACCAAGTCCCGAACCTCCCAAACCAACATCCGGTCAACCTTGACTTGTTGGTACATCATGCCTAGCATCTGGTCACTCCCTTGACCTGCCAGGACTCCCCAACAAGTGTCCGGTCAATCCCTTTGACCCACTTGTACTTTTCTTTCATGCCAAGTATCCGGTCACTCTCTTGACCTACTTGGACTTTTCTTTCATGCCAAGTATCCGGTCACTCTCTTGACCTACTTGGACTTCCCAACACCAGATGTCCGATCATCCTTGATCCATCTGGATTTCCCTTGCCTGGCTTCACTCACCAGGACTTTCACCTAGCTTCACTCACTAGGATTTTCATCTGCCTAACATCCCAGTCAGGACTTTCACCTGGCTTCACTCACCAGGATTTCCTTCTGCCTAACATCCCAGTCAGGACTTTCACCTGGCTTCACTCACCAGGATTTCCTTCTGCCTAACATCCCAGTCAGGACTTCCCAGTCAAGTATCCGGTCAACCTTGACCTACTTGACTCTCCTTCAATCAGTATCTTATTGTCAAACATCTAAACCCAAACCAAGACTCAGCTTGGTTAACCAGGTCAACCTTGACCTGAGGGATATTGCACCAACAATCTCCCCCTTTTTGATGTTTGACAATACCACAATAACACTTACAATCCCACATGTAAGTTAGGCTAATCCTATAGCCTCCTTCTTCATGCCACTAGGTAATGAACACATAAGTTAAGCTTTTCATTCTCCCCCTAAGAGGGCAAACTCCCTCTAGGTAATGAAAACCTACCTTACTTCCTTTCATTCTCCCCCTATTGGCACACATCAACCCCCTACTGATAAAACACATCAACCCATCTTTGGGCACACATCAACCCATGCCCCAATTTTGGGTATACATCAACAAATCCATTTGTTGACAACTCTCCCCCTGAAGAGTTGCTCATCGTTGTTCACAACATCACTCGTTGTGATCAACACGACAATGAAGGTCCCATACCCTTCATTTATCCTTAACTTCACCCTCAATGTAGACAAATACCCAACCTTGAGCATTTTCTAACCACTTGAGTTTCCACTTGAAATAACGAGGATATCCACTCCCCATTTCAAGTTCAAAAGCTCGTCCATGAGCATTTTCTTTTAAAGAAAGTTAACCACCTTCCAAGGTTAACCATCTTCCAAGGTTTATGAAAAATAATTTTCATGCCTTTAAAGAGTCCCTCCCCCTAAAGACATGGTGGTAACTTCTGTCATTGCACCAACAATGACTTGGAATCCCTAAACCTTTAGGAAACCCAAATTTAGAAGTTTTGAGGTTCAAATGTTCAAAGTTTGAAACAAACCTCAACCTAAACTTCAACTTAGCCTTCCTTTACCATTTCATCCTTGTTTTCAACACGAAAACACCCTTTTTATGTATACAAATGTATTTTAAGGGTTTGGAATGGTTACATAGACTAACCATGGTTCAAAGATGCTGAAGTCAGGCCTTCCCATCCAAAATCAGCAACTTGGATCGATTGGAGTTGGGATCCAATCGATTGAACCAACCGAATCGATCCACTGATCGATTCAGTATGTGTGGATCGATCCACTGATCGATCCAGCGAGCTTCTGCTCGCAAGATTTACCTTCTGAATCGATCCACGGATCGATTCAGGAACTCCAATCGATCCATGGATCGATCGGAGTTCTGATAGTTGCTGAAATTCCATTTCAGTCAACTTCAGAAACCCCTAGAAAATTCTACAAAAATCCAAAAATCATGAAATTTCGTGTAGACATTATTTAGGGCATACTTAATCATGAAAAAATAGCTTTCTATGAAAATACTTTATATTTTCAAATATTGACACAAACTTGAAAACTTACAAAAACTTTAGCGTTTTCTTCAAGTTTGTGTCTAACTATTCAATGGTGATTACTATCAAAAGATAGCCTTCACTAAAGTTTTCCAAAAATATTTTAAAAACATTTTCAAAACCAATATCCCATCATGTTCCTTGGGCATAATGCACATGACTTGTACATTAGCTTTCCCAATGATGGGAAAACACATAACTATGTGTTTTGATGAACTTAAAACTCAAAAGAATGCACTAAATCAACATCTTGAGTTTTGTTCATCATCCTAACATCTCACTTGTATCTAATGTGCACTGAAACACATACAAGTCATCTTATAGGTCTTTGTGAGATGTAAGATTTTGGTTTTGCCCTATTCTAGGGATCATGCATATCTATCTAGGCATTTTGAGAGGTAGACATCCACAAAGGATGTTACTTGTTGATTTACTTGTTAAACAAATGTCACTTGTTTATTCCACTTGTTGTAAACAAATGCCACTTGTTTAACTAATGCCATATGTCCTTAATTTTTAAGGAAATAAACATAATGCATGATAATGTTATGGCATACATCAAAATAAAATAGCTTTCAAAAGAAAGATTCCTATAACTACATGATGTATGTATGGCATGACATGGTATTTTTGTATTTTCATGATAAGTCATGAATGCAAAATACAAATAAGATAAAATATGATGTCATGGCATATTATGAGCAAACAATCATGGCAAGGTTTAGCATAAATAAAATATACCTAGATTACCTATCTAAGTATCGTTAATCTTAGCTAATCCTAAAACTTAAACCCTAGATTGCCCAAAGTGCTTCAAGAGAGTGCCAAAACCTAAATGGGCATTTCTAATTCTCTTGATTAATTTATGCCAATTGAAATTAAGCTTATCCTCAAATGTTGGCATATTCCATTTTTCCTCAAGAGTAATCACATAAATCAAGGCCCGGAGTGCCTTAAAATTTATAAGAGAATACCAAAATCCCAACTTAGGATTTCTCTAGGTTTTCCCAATTTATGCCTTTTTAAGATAAAATCAATTTTCTACCATTAGGCACATTTTACTCTTTCAAGGAGTAAATAATAATTCCATTTCATTTTCAAAGGTTAACAAAAACCTTGAAAATGCTCCTTGAGTGTCAATTTCCTCAAAGTTGGGTTAACTACCCTTCTAATCAGAGTTGACACTCTCTAACCCATCTATGGGGTAGAGAAGATGCTCCTAGGAACCCAACACCTATTGGTGCTCCTTGGATGCTCTAGGTACTTACTAGGGATAACTTCCCTAGATACCTTCCTAGTAACCTTGTTGAGCTTCTTAGAAGCCTTGGTCACATTTTCTAGGTCAACTCTAGGGATAGCCTCTCTTGTGACCTTGTTAGTGACTTTCTTAGACTTCTTAGAAGTCTTAGTCACTTTGGTTGCAAAGATACTTCTAGGATATCTTCCCTTGTATCTTGGACTTGACCTCTAGACTTAGGGTTTGTTCCATAGCTATATGGAACCCTATGATAACTAGGCACATCCTTTTTAGCTTTGGGTTTGTATCTCAAACCTCTATGACCATTGGATGACCTTTGTGCTCCTAGACCTAGGCTATGCTCATTTTGGCCTAATAAGATATTTTCCATCCTTCTTAGGGTCTTTTCCATTTTATCAAGTCTTGACCTCAAGACTTGATTTTCCATCACTAAGTCTTTAGTTTTTGGTTTTCCATTAAGTCCATGAGCATTTTTGTTTCTAGGCTTGTAGCTACAATCCTTAGAGTTCTTGCCTAGACTTTTACCTACATTCCTAGCCTTAGGTGTAGTAGTTTTGGCATGTAGGGCCACATGCTTTTCCTTAAAGCCCTCATGCTTCCTATTCTTATGGTAAATCGCATTCAAATGATAAAAATTAGAACTATCATGCTTTTTACCATAATGTAAAGGAGTAGGCTCAATAAATGTTACCTTCTTCTTTACCTTGGAGGCTCCCCCTTGACTAATGCCTCCTTGAGCCTTGACCATCTTCTTCCCCTTGAGGCATTGACTCCGGTAATGCCCCTTTTGATTGCAAGAGAAGCATATGATATGCTCCTTGCTCTTCTTTGTTCCGGGAATGGTCTCCTCGGGCTTCTCCTTGCCCTTTTGCGTCACTTGACCCTTCTTCTTGGCCAAGTTGGGACACTTGCTCTTGTAGTGCCCACTTCCCTACACTCAAAACATATTATATGATTTTTATTTTTAATTGAAACATTTATACCTTCTTGTGTAGGGATGGCACTTGCTCCTCCATTTGCTATTTCTTGAATTTCGGAGGTGGCACCATCTTCTTCTTCTTCACTTGACCCGGATGTAGAAGCTTCTCCTTCTTCTTGATCCGGCGTCACCAAGGATTGCTCCCCCTCAATCCTAGAGGTGGAGGCTTCATCATCTTGAATATGAAACAAGGAGTATGCTCCCTCCTTGTTCCCTTCGTTGCATTCCCTTGAGGATGAAGCTTCTTGGATTTCCTCTTCTTCGGAGGTTGAGCATCTCTCAACCTCGGAGTCCTCCTCTTGGTCTTGCTCCAAAGAGTCACCCTCTCTGGATTCTTCATGATCTTGTACAGTGGAGGGGATCTCTTCATGAAGCTTGGCCAATTTGCTCCATAGCTCCTTTGCATCTTCAAATTCTCCAATTTTGCAAAGGATGGTGCTTGGCAATAAATTGACCAAAAGCTTGGTCACTTTGTCATTAGCCTCGCACCTTTGGACTTGCTCTTGGCTCCACTTGCTCCTCTTGAGAACTTTACCCTTTGAATTTCTTGGAGCCTTGAAGCCTTCCATTAGAGCAAACCATTGCTCTATCTCCATCATAAGAAAATTTTCGATTCTTGATTTCCAAGAATCGAAACTCGTAGAAGTGTATGGTGGAGCCACCCTTGTGTCAAATCCAAGTCCATCTTGGAATTGCATCTTGAAGTTGAGCTTGATAAAGTCTTGAACTTGAAGAATTTGCTCCAACTTCTTCACCCTCTAGCTTTTCTTGTTATGCTTGACCCTTCCGGCGATGATTCCGGTGAAGAGCGGCCTTGCTCTGATACCACTTGTTAGGACCAAAAGTAGCTAGAGGGGGTGAATAGCTCGTCACGTGCTAGGTGCTCGGCGTGGCTTGTTTCTTCAAGGATATGCAGCGGAAATACAAGAAACAAACACACAACGCTAACAAGGTTGGTTTACTTGGTATCCACCTCACAAGAGGTGACTAGTCCAAGGATCCACACCACGCACGCACCCTCCACTATGAAAACACTCCTTTTCGGTAACTACCGAGGGCGGAGAAGCCCTACAAGACTCTTAGTACAAGAAGAAAGGAAAGGGAAACTAAATACAAGCGCAAAGCTTACAATGAGTACAGAAAACCCTAACCCTAGCTTCTCTTCTTGTCTTTGATCCGCCTCTTGACTTGGAAAGCTTCCAAGATCCTTCAAGAACTGGCGATCTGATCTTTGAGAGCGCTGTGGAGAAGTTGGCGAAAGATCTGGAGTGAATCGGAGAAGAGATGCCGAAGGAATCGTGCGCCTGCGGCCTTTATCGACGCCAACGGTCGGATCCCGATCGATTCGAATGTTCCCAATCGATCGGGGAGACTTTGGATCGATCCACGGATCGATCCAGAGCGTCTCTGTGCTCTGGGAAAATGCCTGGATCGATCCACGGATCGATCCAGCGCTTATCGCGCGAAGCAGCAGCGTCCCAATCGATCGGCTGATCGATTGGGACCTCTGGATCGATCCACCGATCGATCCAGAGGCTCTCTGTTCGCTGGGAAAGATCTGGATCGATCCACTGATCGATCCAGCACTTGGTTTTTGCCCAAAACCAAGTCCCGAACCTCCCAAACCAACATCCGGTCAACCTTGACTTGTTGGTACATCATGCCTAGCATCTGGTCACTCCCTTGACCTGCCAGGACTCCCCAACAAGTGTCCGGTCAATCCCTTTGACCCACTTGTACTTTTCTTTCATGCCAAGTATCCGGTCACTCTCTTGACCTACTTGGACTTCCCAACACCAGATGTCCGATCATCCTTGATCCACCTGGATTTCCCTTGCCTGGCTTCACTCACCAGGACTTTCACCTAGCTTCACTCACTAGGATTTTCATCTGCCTAACATCCCAGTCAGGACTTTCACCTGGCTTCACTCACCAAGATTTCCTTCTGCCTAACATCCCAGTCAGGACTTTCACCTGGCTTCACTCACCAGGATTTCCTTTTGCCTAACATCCCAGTCAGGACTTTCACCTGGCTTCACTCACCAGGAATTCCTTCTGCCTAACATCCCAGTCAGGACTTCCAGTCAAGTATCCGGTCAACCTTGACCTACTTGACTCTCCTTCAATCAGTATCTTATTGTCAAACATCTAAACTCAAACCAAGACTCAGCTTGGTTAACCAGGTCAACCTTGACCTGAGGGATATTGCACCAACAAGCAGGACCTAACTTAACTTGTTTGATCACATCAAAATACCTCGGGGTTCCAACAGAAATGTCATCCACAAGTGTGGACGAGGAAACATTATCAAAGGTTGAAGAAAAAGCCAAGACGGATGAAGAAGAGGACTTAGAATAGTCAACCTTGCTAGCACCTCCACCGAAGTGAAGTTAAAGGACTACATTATTTGCTTCAGGTGCAATGATAAAGGATATTACAAGAGTAGGTGACCAATGAGTAAGAAGAAGGTAACTCCTAATCCAATTAAGTTATTTTAAATACTAACATAGGTTGTAAGAATGAAGAAACCTTGAGGAAAATGAGCATTGTATGCTTCACGTGTGGAGAGAAAGGTCACTACCACACCAAATGTCTTAAGAAGAGGGAGATTAAGAAGCTAGCACATTTGAAGAAATGAGAGAAGAAGAGAAGCTCAAGTCAAGGGGGAGCTTCAAGTGTAAGGGAGATATACCCTAATTTGAAATGTAATTCAAATTGTTATTTTCCCATGCATACTAGGAAAAATGATTTTGTTAATCAAAGTATGCCCATGCATAATTTTGGATTTAAGCATTATGATAGAAGTAGGGTAAATTTTAGAATTAATCCTAAGGTACCTATGCATGATAGACTTAAACAAATTAAATTCTCATTACCTAAGGAGAAGAAGGTAATGGAGAACCTAGGGGAAGGAAAGACATATGCCTAGGTAGATGGGTATGTCTAGTAATGTCCAAGGTAGATAAGTCAATTCTAGAATTAAGAGTCTAGAAAAGGAGAATCAAGCTTTAAAGGTAAAGCTTGATAATTTGGAGAAAATCCTAGAGAAATTCAATGTTGGATCTAAGAGGTTAGGTATGGTGTTGGGTAGCCAAAAATCCAACAATGATAAATTGGGTTTCAGATATCAATCTAGTCCTTCCAATGTCAAAAGGAGATCATATGCTAGGGTGACACATGATAATGACAAGGGAGGAGTAACCAAGGGCAAGGGAGAGTCATCTAAGGCCAATGAGAAGAAATATGCTAGGATTGCATATGATTATGGCAAGGATGAGGTGTCCAAGGTGGAGCATTGTGGTTTAACCATAGTGGAGAAAGTATATAAGAAGATAGCTAAGGTCAAGAGCTCTAGGGATAGCTCAAAGAGTTAATTTAGGAACCATGACCAATGGATCTCAAGTGGATATTGCTTGGGATTCTAGATGTGTCATGAAATGTGTCAAAATGATTTGGAGACGGACTTGAGTTTCAAACATAGGGAATTAACACATATGGGATATGTTTCATACGTGGAAATATGAAATTGGGTTTATATTACATGACGATTGGTTTTGGATATATAGATGGCATATAAACTAATGCTAGGGATCATTAAGTTTAGTATCGGCAGATACATCAGGAGGAAGTCAAAACTAGGACTTTAAGTCAAAGTTCAATTGAACCATTTAGTTAGTTTTGGAATTTGTGTCAATTTTGGGATCTGAAATATGTACATTTTTAATATATTTTTTCTAAGTAGACACAGGTAAAATAGACATTTTCATAAAATTTAGGGATTTTTGGATGTCTATGAAATTTTTAGTGCATTTTTGAAATTGGGTTCAAAATATAGTTTGAGTTGAAAATATGGTGCCAGTCGACTGATGCAGATATCAGTCGATTGGTAATAGTATTTATCGAATATAGAATGGTTCTGTAAGTTTGATTCGATGAGAGTAGTCGACTAGTAACTGTAACAGTCGACTGGTACAAGTCCGAAACTATTTTTCAGTATTGGGTTTGATCGGGACAATTCGTATAGGTGTATGAGATCCTTGGGAGATAAATACATGAGTTTATGATTAGTTTGGATGATCAAGTTTCAACAATTGGGATATTGTTGAAAGCTTTTTGATATTAGGCAAAGGGAGAGAAGTAAGGTTTAAGTAAAAAACGTTAAATACTTTTAAGGTAAAATTCCTAGCTCAATGGGGAGCTTAGGTGTAGGGGAAGCCTTGTGATAGGTTCCAATGCATATTACATATTTTCTTGGTTGTGTAAGTCCAAATGTGTAGCCTTGGAAATGTAAGTCCAAGTGTGACTTGACATAGTTGATTGCTATTATGTTTTTCCTAATTTAAACGTATTATCAAATATCAAAAAGGAGGAGATTGTTGTAACTAATCTTGAGGGTCCGGTGTGACCATGAGTTTTGATGTTTGGACAAAAGGGTTTAAGTTAGGTTTACCCTTGTATTTGATATATATTTGAGTTATGCAGATTTGCTGGATACACATATGACTTATCTTGATGACTTCAGGTTTGGTAAAAGATAGAGCATCCGAGGGATCATGGACAATGCAGCAAAGACAAGCCAAGTGAATCACACTTCGGGGCATACGCTAAGGATAACATTGGGACAAGATGCAGGCTTGAATGCATCTGAGGGACAAGAGCCAGAGAAAGGAAGCTTGAAGGCAAGAGGTCAAGGCTGTAAAGAAGAGTCAAGTGAGTCGTGAGGATCTAAGTGTGAGAGAAATGCACTTGAGAAGTAAACCCCTAGGTTTAGGGTTTTACCAGTCGACTAACGTCTGGACTAGTCAACTAGGGCAGGGCACAGAATGCTTCTGTGCCCAACGGTTGAAGGGATCAGTTACTAGTAAAGAGCCGTTGGCAGAATCACGGGTTCTGCAGAGGACCGTTGGCCAGTACCAATCGACTAGTGAAAGTATCAGTCAACTGGTAACAGTAAAATCAACTTGTTAATTTTCTTAAGCTCTATATAATGGAGCTTGGGGTGGTTTGTCTTGGTTGGCGAAATTAGTAGTGGTTAACCCTAATTAGTAGTCATCAAAGTCTTCAAGTACTCTTTGTAATCCAAGAGATCTCGGTTGGTGTTATGGTGAGGTTTCTCCACCTATAAGGAGACTTGAGGTAACCGGAGTTTGCAAGGGGCTAATCAACTAACGGATAAGGATCGTCCATCTTACGAACAGTCGTGAAGTAGAAGTAAGTTATCTCCGAACCACATAAATTGACATGTAATGGTTTGCTTTCTTGTCTTTGTAGTTTATCTTTCATATTCGTATTTGTATTATTTGTATTTCGCTGTGCAAACGAATACGTAGGAAAGCGATTTAGGGTGATTGTCTATTCAACTCTCCTTCTAGCCGGTCCAAAGATCGCCAACAAATACAACAAGAAAATAAGAACACGAATATAAAATACAATCGAGAACAACTTTTAGAATTTACAATCAAGAACCTTGCATTGCTTGCTCTTTTCTTGTTTTGGATTGTCTCTTGGTGGTGGAAAATGTAATATCACTTCTTCTCCAAACACTCAAGAACTAGTTGAAGCAAGTGTTCTTAAAATTATACAAAACCCCTTTTCTAAGATTACTTTGACATCTCCTAATCAATTAGGCTTACCTCTAATAGATTACCACGTCAAACGACCATTCGAAAACTTACAACATGGTTCTTTTTCGAGCATTTAATCAATTTGTGAGTCATACCAATCGATTAGAAGCCTCTAATCGATTGTCCTAATTGATTCCAAGGCTTTTTGTGCTATCACGAAAATACCTCAATCGATTGGTTTGGTTTTAATTGATTGTCTAATTGATTCCAACACTTCCATGTTGTCGCAACAAAGCTCACAATCGATTACCCTAATCGATTGGGTCATGCTGAATTGATTCGTCTAATCGATTCAACACATTTCCGTGCTTCACAAAAACATCCCCCAATCGATTAGAACAATTTCCAATCGATTAGACAATCTACCTAATCGATTCAACACCTTCTATTCGAATCACATCTCCTGCCAATCGATCACCCTAATCGATTGACACTGCTCAATTGATTCGAGTACTAAAATCCTAAGATTCGAGTTTTGAGTTTGTCAATTGATTCCACTCTTTGACAATCGATTACTAACACTAATTTCAGCCTTTTTGAAGTTGAAATCACATCTTGCTCGGTATCTAGTTGACCTCAATTTACCAGGACTTTCATTGTTCAACATCTAGTCATTCGTGACATGTTGGGACTTTTCATTGCCTATCATTTGGTTAATCTTGATCTACCAGAGCTTATTCACCAAGTGTCCGGTCAACCTTTGACCTACTTAAACTTTTCATCTCGTGTCAACTCTCGTTGGACTTCCGATCACCAAGTATCCAGCCAACCTTTGATCCATTTGGGCTTTTTCCTTACTTAGCCTGCTAGGATTTCCATTGCCTTTCTTCACTCATTAAGATTTTTTCATCGCCTAACCTCCAGTTAGGACTTCCCGTTATCTAATCTACATATCTTTTCTTAACCTATTTAATTTCTTTCTTGCATATTGTTAAATATTGAAATTCAAGTTTGAGTCAATTTAAATTTAGTTAAACTAGTCAACCTGTATCTAAAATGATTACACCAACATATTCTTCCGTTCATGAATTATGCTTAGAAAAAGTTTCAGTTAACTGAACAACTTAAATGGAGGAATCTGAAACTTACAGGTGCTTTAATCTTGTTTCTGAACAACCAGCAAGTTTCTCAGCGTGCCAAAAAAGACTGCTTGTTTCGATCAGATTTGTCCACCACTTGTTCGGAAACACTGCTTGTTTATATTTCAACCTGCTGCTTACTACTCCACATCAACTAGTTACACTGAAACAAGATTTAATACAGGAGGATTCTTTACCATTTTTTTTTTTATTTTTAATAAATTATTTTTTTTTTTGTATTTTTTTTATTTTAAATATTTTTAATAATTTCTATTTTTTTAGATATTTAGAGTTTTTAATCCGTTTAGAATTTTTATCTATAGGATTTTTTTTTCTCTTTTATTAGGAATTTTCCTTTCAATGATTTTTTATTTCTTTCGTGTTTTAGAGTTTTTATCTATATAAAGTCTGTTTAGTTGACATTTAATAAAAAAAAAATTAATTTAATAATATTTTTATAATGCTGTTATTTTTGTATTTCTTAATATTTCTCTTTAATTGATTTTAAAAACTTATTTTCAATATTTATACGTGAACCAATAAATTTAATAGTCCATAGTCCATTGGATAATTACTATCTCATCCGATCCGATC
This sequence comes from Zingiber officinale, assembly GCF_018446385.1. Classification (NCBI taxonomy): domain Eukaryota; kingdom Viridiplantae; phylum Streptophyta; class Magnoliopsida; order Zingiberales; family Zingiberaceae; genus Zingiber; species Zingiber officinale. Next base: position 42,173,247 of record NC_056001.1, read on the forward strand.
TAAATATCAATTCATCTAAGGAAAACTCAGATGAGTTCTCTCATTGAGACTGGCTCAGCGTTCGGCCTGTGGACAGAGTCACATAACTGCAGTCCAACATAAATTGAGCACGAAGGGGAGCTCAGCAGGGTGGATGGGCGTACGGGAGAGATGGTTTGGACAGTTATGAGGACCTGAGCTGACGTGTACAGTACATACTCTGCCACTTGTTCTCAAGTTCATGTAAAAAATGCTCTCAAGTACTGTTTTAGACTAGCTAGCTACTTCGTTTTCCCAAAGTTCATCTTTGTGAGTAAATCCTCTATAACACCATATTTAGTATAATATTGTTTATAATATTAATAATTATTTGTGTATTAAATTTAATAATTATAATTTCTCTACATCCAAATATCCAATAGCTCAGTCGTCCAACTGCCTATTCACTGCTAGCGGCTTTCGATCATCTATCCCGACTTAAATTACAATCTAAATGACAATATGTACTCAGAAAAAAATCATAATTAATTATGGACGAATTTCAACTAAAACCCTACTGTAATTGTAGAACATTTTTATAGTTATGGACCATATGAAAAATTTATAAATAAGAAACTGCTGAATATAAAAAAAATTATAATTATTAAATTTAATACAGTTAACAAGTAATTTTATATATTATAAAGAATTTGTTGCCTTCTCTGCGCCTGACTTAAGCATCATCCGCATAATACTTTCGGTTGACAACAGGTACTCTCTAATTCTCGTTGCTTAAGCCAAGGGCGGCCCCGATCATTTGTCGACGTGGTAAAGAAGCGCCATGATCAGACTGACTTGCGGCGACTAGCTAAATTAAAGGTCTTTTAATTTATCTGTAAATTTAAAACATAATTTATATACATTCAAAGTTAAAAGCCTTTTAAAATATTTTTCATTTATCCCTTCCCATGGAGGAAACTAATTCTCTAGTGCTCCGTCTTAGCGGTGCAAATGAGCTGAATCGTTGGTGAGCCGTTTCCGAATGATTCCGTCAAAACTCGACTCGAACTCAAATTTAACCGAGCTCGAGCTGACTTATTTAACATTCGAGTTAAGCTCGAGCTCATTTAACACTAGCTCGAGGGTACCAGGTTAATTTAATATTTTAATAATTAAAATTATTATTATTATTAAAATAAAAAGTAAGTTAAGGAGGAATTTATGATTAGAACATGTTATTTAATGTATTTAATGTCTATGGTTTAAATCTCTACTTAAACAGACTTTCTCAAACTTGACTCTGTAGTTTTCTCGAGCTCAAACTCAGCTCTATTGCAGCCCTACTCCATCCTGTCTCTGTCGACTTTCTCTTGCTTATCATCTTATTCTTCTCCTTCATCATTTTATCATTGTGAAATATATACATATAAAAACAATACCTTTTATATTTATTATTATTAAAAATTTCATTTAAAAAATACCAATAAATACTTTATTATATTTTTACAACGTATAGCAATTATAATATATTATAATAAATTGGTTAACTTTAATTAAAATTAATATATTAAAATATTTTTTATAATCAATTAAAAATTACTATAATTTAATCAAAATAGTTAATGGCGACAACTATGATGATAGCTGGTAAACTTGCTTTATGTTATATAACACATGTTTTTAGCAATTTTTAATATTTTCTATTCTTCTATTAGAATTTGGAAGGTAGATTTATAAATTATTTTTTGATATTTTTTTAGTTGGTCCAAATTGAATAGAAAATAATTTCCTTCCTCTCTGTGTAGCCGAATTTTCTGATGTGATCATGAACGACGATCTTGAATAATCACATAGCCATGATGGGAGTTGTATTTTTTTTTTCTTTTTCTTGTTTGAGATTTTTTTTTTCTTCTCTCTCTCTTTATTTTTTTTTTTTCATTTTGAGATATTTTCCAACTCCATTCCATCCTTCAAAGATAAGTTTACAGCGAATAAGACTAGAATTAGGGTATTTTAAAAATAAATTCGATATTTTTTTCAGAGTAACTTTTAATTTTTGTCCAATTAAATTTATTTTAACTTATATCAGACCACCCTATCTGATACTAAGAATGGCAGTTGGAACAGAGTCGAGCTGTGTTTACTAGCGGTTAATAAAGTCAAAATGGAATTTAATAGTCCATCTATTACCGAAATTAACATTACCGGAATAAAATAATCCTGTGGAGAAGAAACTCGCGATCCTTCTTCAACCGCGACTCCCCTCAAAAACACCACACTCCTCTGCGTTCGTGACCAAAATCCGTCCAACCCTAGCCGATCCTCCCTCTCTTCCTCCATTTTTCCTGCCGCCGAAGGTCTTTTCCCTAAGTTCTTCCGCCGCTCGCCTGCGTCCGCCAGCCGATCTCTTCCGCCAATCTTTCTGACGCCGCGATCTGGTATTTGTCTTGGTTGGATTTCTTCTCCTTCTTCACGGCATACTCCTTTTGCTGATGGTGTGATTTTAGCTGATTCTTTTCTTCACTGCATATGCGCTTTAAAGTCCAAGTCATTTTTGTTAAGTAGCAAGTTCGTCCATGTACCAAGTTTGGCTTGCAGTAGATTCAAAGATTAGGATGATTTTACTCGGATTGTGAAGTCATGGTCTTCTAAGGTTCAAGAGTGGATCCTGCCCTTTGATGCATTATTCCTGTGAATGGACGAATTCGAGGATCTCAACTTTTTGTACTCCCTTTAGAGGGAAAATAACTATGTGCACGGGGTGTCATGGTTAGTATTTCTAGTGTTTACTCCAGCAAATCTAGTGATGGAAGGGCACCACAACTGACTTTTTGGAAGCTGAAAACATCCAAAACATGTTTGCCCAAGATCAGACAAGTGCAGGGAGAGAGGGGAGGGAGGTGAAATGATGAAGAAACCCCTTCTGAGGCGATCAAGACAAGCTACATCTAAGTGTAGGTTTTTGAGGTCGGGTAGACAAGGTTTGAGTAGACACAACTGGCGAAGATGAGGTATTGAGGTATGACTTGGTAATGGCCGAGGCTCAATAGGAGTGGTGACAATGAGTCTTGGTGGGATTTGGCGATGGGAAAAAATGCCCGGTAGAGGCCTAAGATAGTGGAGGTTCAATAAAGGTCGAAACTCAGCAAGCGTGGATGGAGGCACACACGATCTGCGGAGAGGGTAACACTGATGTGGTTAAAATTGTCTTTTGGTACTCAATCCTTCTTCCACTCCATCAAACAAGTAGACCACATTGGATACTCTACTTTCACTTCTCCACTCATCCTTTCCATCCATTCCCTGCTATTGGAGTAAACAGAGCTGTAAATGGAAAATCCTTGGTGGATTTGGGTCAATGCAGTACTTATGGCCATTCGTTTTTGAATAACTGCTTCTGTTGATTGATGTCATATAAGGATCTAGGCATTACTCTTTTAAATTTATTGAGAAGTCTATATCATTTTACTTTACTGTCGTATATTTGCAATGAATATCTTTCATGGTTTGAATTAATAAAAAATGCTACAATTGGAATTTGGAAGTTATACAAGAAAATTCATTTGAAATACCACCTTCACCATGCATTCGTGTCTACCAATATGCAAGCCTCTTTGCTTGTCTTGATGATACTTGACATTTATGAAGCAGATTGTTTAAGCGGATAAAAGAAACTGATTACTGCTGGCACAGAATTTTGTGCAATCATGGAGCAAGGTAGCATCTTCCTTCAGTCTTATTTCTGAATATTTTCCTCAAAATTAACTGTCTTGTTGTCTAGTACAAATAAGTGGACACCACAATATATGTAATGTCACTTTTTTTTTCTTAATAGAATCAAACTTTCATCATCATCATTATGAGCAAACCACGTTTATCCTGATTATTTTGGCTTGCCCTATATGGATCCAAACTTTATGCAAGATTGTCACCTAATATTATTGCTGGTATATGTGACAGCTGATTGGATCATAAGGTGTACTTTACTTGTTTTTAAGGGTCTGTGCGGTTACTATCAGATAAATGTATTGGATATTTTGGTCAGAGTAGCAAATATTAGCCTAACATATTAAAGTATGCTCTTACCACATGTGATTGTGAGCATACACATGCACATATTTGATACAAGGATGAAATTCACATCTGATGTTGAATGTATGCTACCAATTGTAAACGTGCCAAGTCTTTTTTTGTTAGAAAGTTATATATAGAAGTCCTTGGGCTTCCATCCCCAAATCTTTCGACGAAGGCAGGTCCCAATCCCAAGACTTTGGCAAGTGGCAACCACATCCCAGCTCTTTTCCAGCTTTCCTAGCTGGCATCTTCTACTATGTTAAATGTCACAACCATACCCACACATATTTGTTGTAAGGTTGAACTTACATCTGATGTTGAGTGTAGACTAATGACAGTTGATGTGCTAAATTAAGCAAAGTGTTCTTATATCTTATACACTTAGCTAGGCTCTTGCTGTTCTAACGACTGCATCATCACTAGATCAGTTTGTTTGGAAACTTATTCTAAATGGTTAGTTGAAGAATGTCTTGTGACTTGAATCCTTTTATTTGTTTCCCAAAATAAAAACCTTAGTGCATGGGGAATAAGCATTCTATAATCTATTATATTAAAACTTGTAAACGGATTGCTATTTTTTTAGTTGTCTGTGAACCTTTTAAGATGGAGCTATTTGTGTTATTGTTTTAAGGATTCATAAGCAGTCAGTGGTGAAAGATATTTTTAATTGCCAAAATCTAAATCTTTTGGATCAATTTATCATAATTAATATAAAGCTCATGTCTGATTACAGGGAAATCTCATGATTATACGGACCGTGTTGGAGACTACAATTTGTTAGGAGATGAAAATCCTCAACTGACAAAATTTGACAAGCGTCTTCCATGCTTTGGCTGTGGAATAGGGTGGTCATGGTTAATATCCCTCTTCCTATTTCTCTTATTGTCCGTCGTCTTCATATTTTGTGCGCATCTTCTGCAGTTTGCTATTGGGATGTTTGTGCCCATTGATATGGTACTGTGCTGCAATTCTCTACTTGTGCAAATACTACGACAAGGATCCCCGTGAGCGAAGTGGGCTTGCTGCTTGTGCAATAGCGGTCGGTCTCCTCTCCCTTTTTTTTTTTCGTTAGTAGAATCCTTTTTGCTTGAAACACAATTTAATCACTTGCTCCAGTCTTTATAAATAAATCACTTAAACCTGCCTTAAATTGAATTAGAGAACACTCTAGAATCATATTCAATGGACAGATTTCGATACCATATACTCTTGAAGATTCATGTGAAGATGCTGAAATTTTTAGAGTTTCTCATTTTATAAGTTGATAACAGTGGCCTATCCCCATTAATTCGAACTACATCACTTTCAGGACTGATTTCACCCAAATCTTCATGTGATAATTGCCAATGGAAGGTAATGGCAACTTTTTTGCTTTCTGCAGGCATTGGTCTGTACAATTCTAGCCTCCATTGTGGTGGCTATCATTTTTCTCTAGTTGTCATCCAATCATCGATCAGACTTGGGCAACACTTCTGATGGAAGACATGAAGGAGAGTGGAGATTGATAAAACGATATGTATAAATGATGGAACTTAATGTGAGTCTTCCTTACATTTCCCATCAAAGTAATCGAAGATTATTTTGATTTAGAAAAATGAGAGATTTAATTGTCATTTTGAAACATAGAGGTCTGATTTGGATTTTATTAATATTAGGTTCCTCCTTATGAACAACTCTAAATAGGTTGGCTATGCAAGTTAATAAAATACTCTTCAACATTTTAAATTATTTTTGAAATATTTTATTATTTTAAAATTTTCATTTCATTCACACGGCAAAAAGGAAAAGCATTCGTCCTAACATTCTGGTCAATTCGTTTCAGAATCAACATGGAGAAGGTAAATTGTAGTGACCGAGAAGTGGATGAGAAGATAAATCATAGTGACCGAGAAGTTAGTTATATGGGACTTAGGGATTTATGCCTGTCCGCTAAATATTTATCCACTAACCATCTCAGTTAGGTTGATGGCACAAATTTTCATTTCATCCACGCCATTGAGCTAAATTGTCATAATTTAAAAGTTTTTTTATATTTCTTCTACCGAAATCCGAATCCGGCCCATTATGGGCTCCTTTTCTTCGGCCCAATGAAATTCTACTCCTGTCAACCCTAAATGCACTTTATAAAAACCCTCCGCTGGCGGTGGGCTTCCTTTTCGTGGGATCAGAGTTGCGGCGACGATTAGCGAGAGTCAATTTGCGGCGGCGCCGGCGGTGAGGCTGAGAAGAAGTCGAATATGGTGAAGTTTCTGAAGCCCAACAAGGCTGTCATCATCCTGCAGGGACGCTTCGCCGGGCGGAAGGCCGTGATCGTTCGGGCCTTCGACGACGGCACTCGGGAGCGAGCCTACGGCCACTGCCTGGTGGCCGGCATCGCCAAGTACCCCAAAAAGGTCATCCGCAAGGACTCCGCGAAGAAGACGGCCAAGAAGTCGCGAGTGAAGCCGTTCCTGAAGCTGGTGAACTACAACCACATCATGCCCACACGCTACACCCTCGACGTGGATCTGAAGGACATTGTCACCCTCGACGCGCTCCAGACCCGGGACAAGAAGGTCGCTGCTTCCAAGGAGGCCAAGGCCCGCTTCGAGGAGCGATTCAAGACCGGAAAGAACAGATGGTTCTTCACCAAGCTCAGGTTTTAATCTAAACAGCGCCTTTTGCTCCTATTTGTGTCTCCGATTTGGACCTTGTCTATTGATATTAGCGTGTTATTATGGCCTGTTAGTTTATCATTTGATCATACGATTGCTGAATCGTTTCTATTCATAAATAGAATCGACATTTAATTTGGTTTGTTGCTTAAATTATCACTGTCCGTCGATCATTTTTGATTTAGTTGCGTTTGCATTCTCGCTCACCTTGCCGATTATTTACAGTACTAAATTCCTTAGCATTTCTAGTTAAATCCATTTATGTTCGATACGTTTGATTTTTGTTTTAAAGATTACGGATACTATGGCCTTCCTATTAATCTTTATCAATCGTCAAAACAAGTTGCATCTGGAGATTGAGTGATCCGCCATTTAAATTAGGATTGCTTCTAATCTTAGTCTTGCTTGTCTCTTCTTCATCATCTAACATCTTTTATATATATGTGTATATATATATATATATACATTTTTAACTTCATTCACTAGATTTACTTTTTGCCCGAGATTACATGAATTCAACTCCATATCTAAATCAAATTGATTTTATTATATATATAATGGTATAACTTAATAATTAATCAATAAGATAATCATGCTTATCTATTGTATACATAAGTGATCTCTCTGTGGTGAAAAAAAAATAGTATAAAGTGAATGTTTGGTGGATTAAAAAAAATAAAAATGATAAATCTTGATTGGTTCGGTCCCATAGAATTTTTACACTGAAAGTACTTGTAGTGGGTGGTGTTGTGCACTTTATTTGGAGATTTTTTTTTATAAATTTGTTATAATTGGGGATCGAACTGCATATGGGCATTGTATCCTATCTCGAATGAATAAGGTATGCCAATAGATGAGTGGAAATTTCAAGCTAGAGCTAAATGACTATAAACCTCCCAAATCAATCCATTTGCTTTTGATTTAAATAAAACACATTTATTTATTTTTCTTACTATAACAAATTTCATCAAAAGATACAAAGGCAACAACTTACTTAATGTCGCTGCCATCGAGCAGGCCGAAGGTCCATATACTGATAAATTGGATAAAGGGAATTGGTTGTTGGTTGGTGAGTCAATGGATAAAAAAATTTTATTTTTTAAAAAGATTATTTTCTTTTTCCAAAATGTCCTCTAGGATTTTAAAATACATTTTCTTTTATGTTTCACATATGTAGTGCATTAGTTCCATATAAACTCGAAATACTCTATAAAAAGTGCTGCTGAAATTAATGCAAGCATTCTGGTGCTTTCGAGCTCTTTGATGCTCAAGTTATCTATTGTACATGGAGACCAGCCAACAAGCACTACCTACACTAAAGTCACTCCAAAGCTTATATTTGCTCAAAGCCCTCTCTCCCTTTCTCTTTCCATTTGCTTCTCGAGGTTTCCCTTCTCTAGGTTAATCGATACTACAATCAAAGATTCCATCTCTCACATTTTCTTGTCAGCTAAACAGAAAAGTAACACGCCATTAATTTCCAATAGATATATATATTTCAAACTAATTTGTATTCGTTTGTTTATTTCTATGCGAGTGGCTGGCGGGGCCAGCAGCTCCTGCGCGTCAAATACCCACTCTACCTTATCCACGTGTCCACATCAGCTTTTCCACCAACCGCCGATGATAATCCAAGCGCCGTCCGTTTCCCACCCGCTATTTTAATTCCAAATTGAATCGCCCAAAAACATATTTACTCACCACAATAAATTACCAATAAACGCATGGAGCCCACCGTCCTCGTCCGGGTCCCGCCCCATCTTTCCTCGCCTGCCTTTATAATGCGCACCGCTTTCGAGTCACCTACCACGGCCGAAAACCGCCTCCGATCGCTTCCCATGGCCTCCAGCGAACCAATGCGCCTCCGACCCAGCGTCGTCCGCATTCCTCTTCTTTGGTCCTACTCCGACGACGTCGTGTCGCTCCAGAGGTTCCTGCCCTGCAACGGCAGCGGCTGTGCCGATTCGTGCGGCGCCGACGAGTTTCGGATGTACGAGTTCAAGGTGCGGCGGTGCGGCCGAGGGCGGGCGCACGACTGGACGGAGTGTCCGTTCGCGCACCCGGGGGAGAAGGCGCGGCGGCGCGACCCGCGGCGGTACCACTACTCCGGCGCGCCCTGCCCCGACTTCCGCCGCGGCGGCGGGTGCCGCCGCGGCGACGCCTGCGACCTCGCCCACGGGGTGTTCGAGACGTGGCTCCACCCGGCGCGCTACCGGACGCAAGCGTGCAAGGACGGCGCCGCCTGCCGTCGGCGGGTGTGCTTCTTCGCTCATTCCCCTGACCAGCTGCGCATCGTTCTCTCGCCGGGAAAGGGGAGCGCGTCCCCGAAGTCGACGCTGGTGTCCCCTCTGTCGGAGCTGGCGTCGGGGATGAGCAAGCTGAAGCTGAGCAAGGCGAAGTCGTTGCCGCCGTCGAGAGGGAGAGGAGACGCCACGTTTGCGGCGGCGCAGCAGTGGGAGGCTCCAGCAGGGCGGTGGCGGCAGAGCTTTAATATTCTCGACGAATGGAAGCAGCAGGAGGATGAAGCGTCGGCGTCGGCCGCGTCGCTGCCGGACTTGGGGTGGGTGTCAGAGTTGGTGAAGGATTAAAAATCCACAACCTTCGACATTTTTTTAAAAATCTTGTCATTAAATAAATCTATTTTTCCCGTAACTACATTTCGAAGATTTTTTTTATTTTTAATTATCCCTTTATTCCCCCATTAATGTATAATCAGTTATGTATCTGAATTTAAGAGTAATCATTCACATTTGAGAAACACTGTATATATATATATATATATAAAAGATAATAATAAGAATTTAGATAAATTAAATAAATAATTTTATTGATCGTTGATTAAGTTCAATGAAAATTAATTCATAAATATCTCACCTTCCAATTAGTTGATTAGGCACGGCAGATAATAATGTTATTGATAAATCTATGGAAAAGCGTCATTAAAAGAATTACGTGCAAGGACTGGAGTCCTACTTTTACGTACGCCCACTTCATTGCATGGGGTCTCACTCTCTTTCGCTTTTGCTTAAATTATTGCCACCTTAAAGGAAACCCAACACTCAGAATCACACAAGCTGCCGTGGCCTTCCAAAACGGATGTAGCAATCTGTCTCTGCGTAAATGCTTGCACCGCACTGCACTCCCAGACCCTCCTTTGTGCTCACCATTACCCATCCAAAACCTAGTCCTTGTCGTCTTCCGCTTCGTCGTAAGCTTCTCCTTCGACTAAACAATTTCACAATAAGAGCTCATTCAATCAAAATTGATTAAGAAAAGGTGCTCGCAATCAATCTAGAGTTATGATGTAATAGTACAAGTAGGAATGAAATTGGCTAAGATGTTGCTGGTAACAGCTTCACGTCAGTTGTCATTTGATGATGCACACGAAATAGCCTACGGCGGCAACTCAGTTTCATTTATGTTGTTCGGAAAACCACAAGTAATGGGGGATTATTATTACAGCAAGCATGAATCAAGAAGCTTTTTCCATGAGCTGAATTGGTGCCAAGATGTTCGACTTGCTGGTCTCCACGATGCACCCATTCATCACCATCTCTTCCAGCATGAAGTGCGCCTTCTCGAGATGGAACATGATGTCGAGCTCACACTGGCAAGAGGTTAAACGATCAACGCGAATCTCAGTGGTTGTGTTGGGCAATGCGGAAAATAATAGTAACTTACCACATTACCGAAATGACGGTCCATTGTCTCAACAAACAGATGTATGAATTCCAAGATTGCTAGTTCGTTCTAAAAAAGACAGTTGATATTAGTTAACCAGAGTTCAAAGAGATCACTGAGTATAATTTAACATTCTCTACACAAATGAACACAACATATGCAATAACGTCTACTACAACGACACCCGTTGCAACATATGCAATAACTGAGCTGAATTGTTTGCTCCTTCCATGTGTGCTCCACCAGAAGCACACACAATAATGACAGCAGAGATTGACCAGCAACACTTTCAATCAAACGAGTTATTTTCACCAGTTGCGTTTACAGAGGCGAGAACAAGCAGGTATCACACCAGAGCCATGAAGATGAAACCAAACAAAGAAGAATAAGCCTCATGTAACATATAAAAATAGTATAAGCAGGTCGGCAGTTTATTTATTCTCAACCTCTTGTGGTTGCTTTTCTAACAAAGTAGACTAGAAATGCAATGCCATAGGCAGGATAGCCTACAACTCCCATTAGCTAGTCAGGTTGGTCGCAGCTCTAAGTTGACTGTTAATTGCAACTCTCTGACTTATTCAAAACAAAGGGAAGACCCATTTTCTAATCAAAGATACAACCATGCATTCAAGGTGATCCTTCAAGATTCCAATGTAATGCTCCAAATTCAGAATGAGCTTGGCGGCAGACCACTGGCATCCCATTCTCTAGTGAGCTGGAATGCAGTCATCTTATCCATTGAACTAGTATTAAGCTATTGCTTCTGGTTGAAGCACTAACAGCTTCTCTATTTCTGTGGAACGACTTCATATTGCCAGTGAGGAAATGGGAAGCAGCCTTATTTTGTGCCCCTCCTTTATCTAGTTCGGGCACGAAACAGGATTTGGACGAAATTTCCACCAAAAACAGGATGGAAGGGGGCAGAATGAGGGGTTCTTTGGAAATGACCATGCTATCATCAACATTTGAAAAAACTTATCCACTAAACCCATTGGTATAAAGGTCATTTGGGAATTGATTTTGCCACTAATGAATTATTGTGGTCATCACTATGAGAAACAAATGATTTTGCAACCAAAGGATCACTGTGGCCGCCACCGAGAAGGGGGTCATTGTAGTTGTTGCCTAAGGAATCACTATAGCCACTGCTGAGTGATCACAGTGGATCCACAGGGTGAGGGGGATCACTGAAGTCACCACAAGAGGGCTCGTGTATGGAGATAGCTTGTTGATTAAAGGTTAGAACAACAACGGGTTCAGTGGTCTAGCACTCTTTTATATTGTCCATTATCATCCTTCACTCTGTGTAAATGAAAGGAGGGGAGTCCTTCCGCTCTTCCTCCCCTTCCCACTTCCTTCTTAGCCTTCCTTCCATTCTCTTCCCTCCCTTTGAAGTAGACATAGCATAAAAGATATAGAGAAGCAGTGGCAAAGGGACCATGAAACCCTAGGAGAGAGAAGATGTATGGAATACATGATCCTTGTAGTAAGAAGGACCAAAATCCAGCCAAGAGAAAGAAGCCTTTAGAAGCAAGAGGTTGGGAAACCTTGAGAAATCTCATTATACCTCCATGAGCTGGGCCAAGGCATTACAGGGAAAAGTACTTTGGACATATCGAACTAGTTTATGCCATTCAGTTTGCTACTATTAGGAATAAGGTAATATCTCTGCCAGACCCCATCAGTTAAACAGTTTTTAAACCAATTTGGTCTTCCAGTCATAATCCATATCTCAAGCTGAGGGTTGATGGTCACCCATCCATCTCATGGAACCAACAGTCCACATAACCTACCCTAATTTTAGTACCTAACCCCTAATCTTCATCTTCCTATTTTAGTTAGATTTAGGAACAAAGTAGCTCAATTGATAAGAGAAGCAATCAAAAATGTTGGATCAAAGGAAGCTAGCTGGGAGGAGAAGAGTATTTCGATAGCGAAAACAAGAACATTACCAAAAAGTGTAGAGTTAAAGCCTAAATATACATTTGACGAGATCAATTACCAATTAAGCCTCCTTATTAGCTAATGAGAAATTATAGAAAAACCTTCAAAAAATCATTGATCAATAATCTCCAAAATCCTTACAACAACGTTCTTTCTTCAGCCTTTCATTTACTTCAATCAATCTTAGTGTATAGAAATTTATGAATGGCATGCATGTTTTTTGAACTAAGAATATAAATCCCAAATAGGCAAACTTCTACCATGTATTAACACTCTTTCTTTTGTTATTCTTTTACTAGTAGTTGTATTTTGAGATTCCCACAATAAGAAACTACTGGCACTAGATTATTTTACTCCTAAAAACAAAATTTTCTGTTTGAATATATGCATTTCTCATACTTATAACAAACTCCCGCAGTAGGTGTATTCCATTTGCTGCCATATATCCCATTAGTGTAAGTTAGATAATTGAGGACATTATCGCACCACCAAAAAAAATGATAGTACTTGAATATTACAAGCAGGGTAGTATGGATTACCTCATCATTGTCAACTCCTACTAAGAAGAAAAGTGATGCGTAGCGCCTGTACACGATTTTGTAGTTCCGATGCTCAACAAATGAGCACTGCAATTAGAGAAAGTTTTTTTAAAAAAAATAAGTTGGCTATATACAATATGTATGAAATAGTGTAAATCTGAGCCATTTTAGTCACTAGACTCTTAAAATCAACAGATCTCATTACACTAAAATGCATCTGAGTCTAATTAAGAGCCTCCATTCGCAGCCAACAACATTATGAAACTGAGGGGGGAAGATAAGCATCAAACTTGGTCAAACAGCAAAAAACACTAAGCCCAAAACTTTCAGAATTCGCTAACTATGAATGCTAGATAGCCCGGCTGTTTATTCTTGTTAGAAACAAAGTCAAATCTTTCAACCCTAATGTTCGTGAGTTTAGAGACATCAAGCTGCAAAAAAATGATACTTAGGCGTTGCAATCGATCATTACCCACATCAACGTCTTTGGATATGATTGATTAATAAACGGATCTCGATCAGAAAATCCATTCCTTGAGGATAGCAAATCCAAGCGACAAATTTGAGGTAATCATCCCAAAAAACAGATCACCCTAACATGGATCTACAAAGCTCGCAGTGATAAAGGAGAGAGGAAGGTTTGACCTGCTGCTCGGTACGGGCGAGGCACTTGCGCACGATCTCGCCCTCGAGGGCGCGGCGTTCGTCGAGGGTGAGGTGCTCCGCGTAGTACTGCGCCAGCCGCGTCTGTCCTTGCTTGTTCACCAACAACACAAACCGGATCCCCATGGAGTTCACCCCCTTCTCGTCGCCCTCCTCGACGATCTCCCGCCTCAGCACACTTCTCTACCTCCTCGATCGCGTGCCCGACGCTTTTCAACAAAATTTCTATTGACCCTGGATTTTCACATACCCCCTCGAAAATACGAAAATAGAGTTTTTCTACCTAAAGATTATACAAACATAAGCTGACCACCTAACATTTCAAGTATTAAAATTTCCTCCCCAGAGGCAGAGATTCAAAATATGAAAAACCTTTTAATATTTGAATATATTTTTAACCGTCATTTAAACTGATAAGTCACAATTAATTACGAGAATGTCGACAAATACACTGTGAGTAGTGTGTTACTGCGTTGGCACGTGCTGAGACAGTGCCAAGAATGATCTAGACACCACATCTCATCCGCTAATCTTTCGTCCCATCTCATCGGACGGATCACGGCCACCGAATTGGCCCAATTGATTACCCACCCCAATACTGGTATTCCCATCAGGGACCACATTGAGCTTTGAATTGCTCTTCGAAACAAGATTTGGGTGCGAAAGGAATGTGCTCTGGTGGACCTCGGTGACTGGACCCCACGCATGTCTGTCTCCAGTCTCCTTCAAAACTCGCGCGTACAGCTGTGCAGCCGGGTCATGGAGCCCATGGAGGTGTTCAATTAATAATAAGGTACCAAAAAAAAAAATTGGGAGGAAAAAAAGAATCAAATTTTCCGGACTCCACCCACATGTTTAAACCGCAATTAACAACACTCGAATGAGGTCCGCGCAGCGGTGGCTTTACTCGACGCTCAGCTGACTGCGGCAGACCAGTGAGACCGCCCTCGAAGGCCGTGCCGCGAAGCCAACGGCACACTGGCGATGGAAGCGTGACAGGATGAATCCAGGAGGAAGAGGTCAAAATGTCGGCCTTGGTATGAGATCGCTCGCCAAGACAGTGGTGAAGGTGGACGCATTCCGCGAGGATCCCTCCTTGCAAGGAGTCGCTGATTCGATGGGGAGACGGTTGACGCTGGTTCCTTCGATCGCCTTCTTACTCTTGCTCATGCCCTTCTTTGCCGGTGAGTGCTTTCCAAGATGAACTTTACTGTTTTTGCTTGAGTTTCTCTACTCGCTTTATTCTTAGGACTGTCAACAGGTGTTAGAGATGCTATCTTGGATGGTGAAGTTTTAGATGTAGATATTCCTTCAGAAGTCTAGGTTTCGTTTCTGTATCTTCTCGATGATTTTTCGAGGCGTTGCTATTTCATACCCGATAGGGTATTCCTCATTTGTTGTGTTGTGATCATCAGGAGCAAAATATTTAAGTGCTTCCACGTCAAACTCTTTCTTGCTTGAAGCACTTCATCTAAACCTTATCGTACTTCCAGTTATCACTTTTCAGCCTAATACATCATATTCATTTAGATGCAGAATGCATTACAATGACAAAGAGCTACAGAACAATTAGGGCCCAAAGCAGAAGAGATTCATCTTCTTTTTATATATTCAAATTAAATGAAGGAAGATAATTTTTTTTTGAAGTTTTTTTTTTTTTTTTGTCAATTGCTGAACTTTATACGAATGTGATATGTTTTGCCAACTCTTGTCACAGTTCATTGTAATGGAAGCAAGGTTGGTGTGTGCTACGGCCGCAATGCTGATGACCTTCCAACACCAGACAAAGTTGCACAGCTGATCCAGCTTCACTCTATCAAGTATGTTCGAATCTATGACTCCAACATACAGGTAATCAAGGCATTTGCTAACACAGGCGTGGAGCTCATGGTTGGTGTTCCAAACTCGGACTTGCTCCCTTTCTCACAGTACCAATCCAATGTCGATACTTGGCTCAAGAACAGTATACTCCCCTACTACCCAGCGACAATGATCACCTACATTACGGTGGGAGCTGAGGTCACTGAGATCAAAGACAATGTTTCAGCCTTGGTGGTACCTGCCATGGTTAATGTTCTTACAGCACTTAAGAAGGTTGGCTTGCACAAAAGAATTAAAGTATCTAGCACACATTCTCTTGGAATTTTATCCAGATCATTTCCACCTTCAGCTGGGGCTTTGGACAGTAAATATGCATTCTTTTTGAAGCCAATGTTAGAGTTCCTTGTTGAGAACAATTCTCCATTCATGGTGGATCTCTATCCCTACTATGCTTATAGAGAGTCTCCTAGTAACGTCTCTTTGGACTATGCTCTCTTCTCTTCATCAGCAGTTGATGTAATTGATCCAAATACTGGTCTTGTGTACACAAACATGTTTGATGCACAGTTGGATTCTATCTTTTTCGCTCTAATGGCATTAAATTTTAGAACATTGAAGATTATGGTCACTGAATCAGGATGGCCAAACAAAGGTGCTGCTAAGGAAACTGCTGCAACTCCAGATAATGCACAGACTTACAACACAAATCTGATTCGTCATGTTGTCAATGATGCTGGAACTCCGGCAAAGCCAGGGGAGCAAATTGATATCTATGTTTTTTCATTGTTCAATGAGAATAGGAAACCAGGTTTGGAGTCAGAGAGGAATTGGGGTCTGTTCTATCCAGATCAGACTAGTGTGTATAGTCTTGATTGGACTGGTATGGGAAATGTGGACATTGTTACTGGGGCAAATATCACTAGTTCAAATGGTACCTGGTGTGTGGCTTCCAGCAATGCTTCAGATGCAGATTTACAAAATGCACTGAACTGGGCTTGTGGCTCAGGCAATGTTGATTGTTCAGCTATTCAACCTAGTCAGCCATGTTATCAACCAGATACATTGGCTTCTCATGCATCTTATGCTTTCAATAGCTTCTATCAGCTGAATGGTGCTACTGATGTTGCTTGCAACTTTGGAGGTACAGGAGTAAAAACCATCAAAGATCCAAGTAAGTAATGCCTTTATTCTATGTTGAATTGTCCTGTGTTTGAAGGCAGTTTTTTGAATTTTTCTGAACTTGGGAAAAAATCTTGCAAACACCTAAATCGATGAGGCAAACCTTTACTAATACCTAGTTATGGGAAATTACTCAAGTTTGATAGTGATCCTTGTAGAAATTGATGTCAAAGAAAAGTAGCCGTCTTTATTGATGAATACTCAAAAAAAGCATTAAGAGTACAAAGTCTTATATTGTGAATTATCAGAAAATCTAAACCCTAAATTAAAAAGGTAAAAGACTAAATTGCCCTCAAGGCTATAAACAAATAATTCTAATTATATAATTTAACAATCCTGTCTAAAGGTGGTGGAGACAGCGTGCTAGGCAGGTGGTTTTGCTGTTGACGGGAGATGATTCTGCTAGGGAGAAACGATGACACCTGGCACTCCTTTCGGCGCCTTTCTGCGCACACATGAAAGAGCAGAACGTTAGGGCGAGAACCAGGAAGGGGGGTCCCTAGGGTAGGCCATACGCGCAAGTTAGTACGATGGGCGAGGTGAAAAGTGGAGAAGATGAGCAGTAGATGTGAGTGCGTGATTAAGCATAGTAAAGCATAATGTAGCGTACTAAAGCATACCTTGCCAACGGAGAGAACCTCCCTTTTTCTCATAACTTCCGCAATCATAAGGCAACATAGCATATTTGCTGGCAGAAGATGTCAGGTAATGGAAAGTGTACAGTCTAAAAGATGTACAACCTTCGTTTGAGGAATCTTCCCTTGCACGTATATGAACAGTCGTTTATAACCTCTGTCATAATGACGAAAGTTGTATAGCCACCTTTATAAGAAGGTTTCGTTGCAGGTATTGTCAGAAGATCCGAATATTCCCTAACCAGTAGTTGTTATTCTCTAACGGATTATTGTGATTCTCTGATATGGTTGTTTCCCGGAGGAAATCTGAACGACCTTATATCCAACTGAGTATATGAATGCTCGATCGACATTATGAATGTCCTATTGGCGATACGTTGAGTGTTGCCTTATCATGCTGAGTATTGTAGCTAGTAATAAAGAGCTGAGAAATAAGGGACTGAACGGTTCTTGTGTCTATTGGCTATATGCTGGGAATAATGCTAAATGACTTTATGTTGAGCACCTTGGCTCCTATAAGTCCAATCGAATCTTAGTCCATCTAGCTATATGTTGGGAGGTTGCCTTCAAAGGGTGAGTTGTCTAGTATACCTTACCGGCACATTAAGACCGATCGAGTTTATTCTGTATATCTTAGCAATGAGTGGAGCGACAAGTCCCTTAAGTTTGATCGGCTTTCGGACCGACTGACTACATGCTGAGAGACTTATGCTTAACAAATGGGAAGTTGGGTCCCCTAAATATGACCGGCTCTATGACCGATTGGTTTTATGTTAGTACCTTGATACTGAGTGCAGTTTCTTAAGTTCGACCAGTTTTTGGGTCGACCGGGTCTTATTTCCGACCGGCTCTTAAGTCTGAACGACTCACTTACAACATACCATATCAGATGGCATAATGGTGAAATAAATAGTGTTTTACAGGGCTTACCTACAAGATTGCATGGTTATTTTATTTTATTTTTTGTATTGTGTTGAAACTTGCCACCCTTTAAAGGGCCAAGAAAATTGATATTAAGATAATTAGTTGTTATATATTGACATTAATATTTGACTATTAATATTTATAACTAATATAAATTGACAACTTTAGGAGAATATAACTGACAAACTAATATAACTACAGATTCTAATTAACATTAATATAACTGATACATATTATATATAACATAAATATTAATTTAAATTCTAATTAATATCAATATAACTTGTCTAAGAGTATTAGAGATAATAGGGATATCAATGCAGTGGATTTAGTCTCAGATTGGTGTTGGTTTAGATGTTCATCATTAGTCGTATATATACCCATGTATAGGTATTTTAACAAGACAATACAATATTTTATTCCTACACCTTCTACATGGAACCAAACACTCCTTTTATGGTTAGGATTTCCAAAAATATTCCTAGAAGGTCGCTGATACGTATAGTGGATGACTCCAAGGATAGTGTGGTCAATAGGTGATGTGGTAAAAAGTTAAGAAGAGGTGACAATCAAAGTTGGAGAGTACATGTCCGAACGGACCATATCCTCGGAACTTGGCTCCTCCTGGCCCAAGGTTATTGCTCTTAGTTCACAGCCGAATGACCCCTAGAGTCGGTTGGATCTTCTAGGACTCCACTCCCCATGCCTCGTGGTTACTACTCTGGGTTCACTCCTGGTTGGACCCCCATGGCTCAACCCCTTACTTCTCATGGACATGACTTCAAGCCTACTCTCGGTCGGCTCCCGCGTCGGTCGGAACCTCAAGGCTTAGCCCCTCACCTCTCATGGGCAAGACTCCCAATCTACTCCCGGTCGACCCCCGTGCCGGTCAGATCCGGGCTCAGTCCCTCACTTCTCAGGCATCGCTCCCAGTCTACTCCCGACCGACTCTAGTGTCGGTCGGATCTCCAAGACTCAGTTCCTCGCTGCTGAGGGGTGTGGTTCCCAACATACACACGATCAGCCCTAGTGTCGGTCGGACTATCACCAGGAAACAACATTGTCTAGGAATTGCAGCCACCTGTCAAGGAATAACAGTTATTCGTCAGGGAATATTCCGATATTCTACCACATGTATGCCACGGAACCTACCTCTACCTAGTGGAAATTCGACGTACATCCTCCAGCATCATACTATGACATCTCATTATTGTGGAGGTTATGAGAGGCAGTATGAAAAGGGGTCCTCTCCATTGGTCAGGTACGTGCGTACACACGCATCAACTACAGTTCTACTATTTATTTTCTTCCTGCACTTTTCGCTCTGCCCTCGTTCTGATTGAGTGTCGGAGTGTCAAGAACTCTTCCCCGGTTCTCGCCCTAACGCTCCCGTGTGATCTCCCTGTGGGGTGCATAAGCCCGCAAGTACCACTTTCGACTATCTTTCCTTGCCTCGCGTGAAGATCCGAAGTTTGCACTGCATCTCTTCGAGTTCTAGCTCCAAGTCCTCTCTCTATTAGGGTCCCTGTCTTCGTCGATGGCCCCTCCGTCTGACTCAGCTTCCGGACGGGATCAGTCGCCTTTTCCTTGTTCTTTTTGTCAATATCTACATCTCACACATGCTTATAGCAATGGGCCTCTTCTCCTTCCCTCTTCTCAAAATAATTGTTCTTATCTCATCCATTTGCCTAGTGCTCATTTAGAGGTACATCTAGGGCATCCACCTGCCCTATAAAAGCACTGTTGTCTTTGCCTCCAACCGACTAGCTCATTGTGATGCTCTTCACGTGTGACATGCTATCACCCTCACACTAACTTCCCTTATTTTTGCCTTCTGTACGCTATGAAGAAGCAAGTCATAGGCAACCCTCATGAACTTTCACAATTCATATCCATCACTGCCAATCAAACTGGCATCTCCAGCTCACATCCTGGCCTGAAGCACCAATTCAGCTTGTCGAGGGTAAGGGAGAATTTGTGGAGCCAAATATCTCACCTTTCCTTTATTGGTACTGGTTTTTATTACTGCAAATGAAAGCTCTATTTATTCAAGTTCTATTCATGATTGTCTTGGAAACTAACATATGAAAATATACAGACGTGCTAATTAAATTATGGAAATCATAGTGTATGGTAATCAAATATCTCACCAGCTGTGGAGAATATTTCAGGACCGGTTTTAACAGTGAGTAGCAAGCTTCATCCAACGTCATTGGTGGATCCTTTTCCTCGTAATCCCGTTGCATCTTAAATATAGATCTGCTACATTAACGGCTCTCCTAGTGTCGGCCCCACGGATATGGAGGGAGATACATGTAGGTAAACGAGTGTCAGGTGCATGGTGGGATAAACCCTAGGTCGTCAGTTCCTGAGAATCGACCCCTAGCCATTATGCCAAAGATGTCATGCGTCCATCGTCTGTACTACGTCATGGGGGCTAATCCCGTTGCATCTTAAGCTTCTATTTCTAGGAGATCTAGTCCTACCTCTGCTAAAAGCCATCCGGCCTGTTTATTCATTTTCAAGCCCAGGACTTCTGCCTGCCTGCAGTCTCCTTTATCTGCTGCCTTGTTTGTTGCACAACTGATTTCTTCTTTAATTTGTTGCACTATCCCCTATCTATGCGTAGAAGGCTCTTGATTCTAGCGAACTTGATCTCTTTGTTTTCAGCAAGCTGACCTTCTCCTTGCTTTATTCAAATCACATTGCACCCAAGTCACTCATCTTCCTTAAGATGCTCTTCATGTTTTCGTATTTTAGCCTTGTCTGCTTCAATCTCCACACTCTATGTATGTCTGTCATCTTTCTCTTTATATTCTCTCTCAGTGAGTACAGTGATCTGAGGTTGAATGGATCATTGTCCATCTTCTCTGTTCACGGGTTACATGAAAGTATTATTTTTGGAGATTCATTATTGCCGTGTTTAGCATGTAGTTTGCATATGAGAGTTCTAATTTGCGTAACAAGCTCCCTTAGAAATTATCTATGCTATACATTTAGGATGAATGGTACGAATATTATTAGACTGGAATGGATATATTGCATGTTAACAAGTAAAAGAACAGGATTATAGCATGGGGGTTTACAGAGCATTCAGGCTGGCATGGTAGTCATCTAAATGTTCGAAAGGGCTGCAAGCTCATTTAATTTACTTCGAGGATTTTTATGGTATTCAGACAATTTGAAAACTAGGTGCAATATTTCAGAAATATGTGTGGATTTCAAATATTTGCCGAAGAAAATCCATCACTCATTTCCTGATCTATTGAAGTACTTCCCAGAATAAAACATGGACGATTCATCTATTCTACTGAGCTTTCTGAACAAACTGAACCAACAATTTCTGAACTAACTAAATTTTTATAGTCTTAATATTTTTTTGGTTCACTAAGATTGTAATTCTGTTGCAGGTTATGATGCATGTGTTTATTCCACCTCGAGGTACCATAATTTCTCAGTCAAATTCACGAGATTTTTACCGACTTTTTCGAGTAATACTCTTTCTGTGTGCTGTGTTTCACAGTAAGATGGGCACTGGGAATTCTACTACATCAGCGGCTCTAACATCTAGTTCAGAGGGCAGCAATCCTTCATGGCTAAAAGAAAGCCTGCCTTACATGTTCACTCTATTGTTTGTCTACATTGCGGGCATTGCCTCTCATTAAGATAAATTAGGCTCAGCACTTCTGATGTCAGAGATCGCGATAAGTGGATTATCGTGGAGTTTGATGGTTGTGAAATCTTCGTTGGTGGGCGATCCATTGTCGAATACTACTGTCGCTGTAAGAACACTTTAGGATGAGTAATTCTCTGCTTATCGGTATGCATATCAAATATTAGTGATAAATTGTCCTAAAGAATTCTCAAGGTTAATGATAGTTGCTTGGTGTAATGCTAGAAGTGTCTGTCAATATGCCATAATCTAAGTGTTTAAACTAGTATAATGACTTTGTCAAAGTCATGGGTATTTATAATTATTTCTCTTATTTGACAAATGTATTGATCGAAAATGTGGACTGGTGGCATGTTAATTACGAAAAAAGTTAATATAACTATATTTCATAAAAGCTATACTAAATTAAATAAATATTTAAAATTATTTTTTAAAATGCATCCTCCTCATGCGCGTAATATATGTGGTCTCGCTCTCCCCGTAAAACTCTGCCGACGGAGCACTGCCTTTCCCGCCCCCGCACGTGCCACCAGACGTGGCCTCCACTCCGTCTCCACGTTACCATGTGCCCACCCAACCCTTCAAAAAATCACACAGTCCTCTCTTTCTGCGTTGTGGCCCCCAACGCAATATTTAGAATCAGCCGCAGCAGCAGGTGCCTGGGATCGCGAGGACGCCTACATCAATGCCATATTCGTATCCTACGCTACAGCCAATTTTATTTTATTGATTATTATTGATGCACTAAATTGAAATATATAAAAAAAATATAAGAAAGAGAAATTATTGATTGTTATTTAAGAAGTGAATTATTTCTTTTTTTCTTTTTATGTTAAGGATCAAACTCGCCTAGAGTTAATTTTGAAGAACAGAAGGAAAAATTAGGACAGAGAGATGAGATGCTTGAAAAAAAGGAGCATGTCGTGGAGTCCAAATTTCTTCAAATTAATGCCTACGGGAGGGAGGTAAGTCGCCGGAGACGAGAGGGTTTCTTTAGAAGAGGTGTCGGATGTCCGGGCCGTGGATCAAGAAGGAGGCGGGAGGAATGGGCGGGAGGGTGTCGAAGAGAGCGGCGGGCGGGGCGGCGAGTTCGTCGAGTTCCTTCTGGCGGCGGAGCTCGAGGACCTTGCGGTGGGAGTTGGAGTGCTGGGAGACGACGAAGGTGGGGCTTGCGGCTGGGCGGTACTCCGGGACTAGGCGGCCGGACTTGAAACGGACGCCGCAGGCGTTGCAGAGCGTTTTGGGGCCCACCGGCCCCGTCCGCCACTGCGGCGTCTTGTCGGTCTGGCAGTGGACGCAGCGGCGCCCGTCCGCGGAGGCGAGACCGGCCGGCTCCTTCCTCTTCGCGGCCTTCTTGGGCGGGGCGCGGGCGACGGGGGTCGCTGCGATGAGCTCCGAGTCAGGGGAAGGCGAGACGAACGCCGACTGGGATACGGCCAGTAGCCGGGAGGACCAGTTACATGGGGCGACGCGGGAGCGCTTGCTCCGCGCCTTGCCAGGGACGGGCGCCTCCGGACGGAAAGTGGTAATCTGCTTCTCACCGCCGCCGACGGAGTCCTCTGCAAGCCTGCCGGCGGATGTGACGGTGGCCGAGGAGGAGGACGAGGAAGAGGCAGAGTTGACGCCATTTATGAGGTGAAGCTTGTGCAGGTCTTCGCTGGAGAAGGAATCCTCAAAATTGGACACCGCCATTTCCAGCTCCGCCAACTCATCGTACTGCTGCAACCAAAAAAGGAAATCATATGAAATGAAGGTGAAAAGGGCTCCAGTAACCGGAAAAAGCATCTTCCTTCCAACTTTCCATTTCTAGAACAGAATTATCGTCCCAAGCATCAAGGTCGATATCAGTGGGGACGTTTCTTCATAATTGTTTCAGTTTTACTTGGAACAAAAGGAATAACAAAAACTGAACTGAAATTAATTGGAAAATTGAAACAGAAATTTCCAGCCCAGTGACGAATTTCATTCGCCTGCTGTCTGCACATTTTGAAACAATTCCATCACAAGAAGCTGAAAACAGATCTCTCTTCTCAAATCGGTGGTTTAATTGATTTCAAATCGTAGAAAGACAGATTTCAAATTATGAACGTTAGACGATCAGCACACAGTAAGACGATGTTAAAACAGAAATGGAATTACCGGTTCACAGAGGTCGTCGGAGAGGCTGGCGTCGGGGAAGCTCCTGAAGGAGAGGCCCTCGGGGTAATGCTGCTCGAATCCGGACAGGGAGTTGCTACAGCTGTCCACCGCCGTGACGGTGGAGGAATCGGCAGAGTTACCCACCGCGTCATCGGATCCGCCTTCGTCGCTTCCTGCGACGACCCACCCCTCCCCCTCCTCCTCCCCCTCTCCCTCCCCCTCCTCCTCCTTGGAAAAATCTAGCAGGTCCTCGACGGCGAACTGGTCCACCCCCCCTCCGGCGTCCTTTTCCGGTACGCAATGCGGGTTCCCGGCTCGCCAGAAACCGGCGGGTAAGTACTCCGGCGCCTCCATTCCGGCCTCGAAGTTAGGGTTTACAGAGAGAGAAAGAGAGAGAGAGAGAGAGAGAGAGAGAGGGGGGATTGATTTGCAGGTGGTCGTCGCAAACGCAAAGGCGAAGACTGGCGTTGTAAATAAAGCGAAAGGGTAAGTTAAAGTTAATTATTTATGCGCGCGAGGAAAGAGCCCCCTTCATCACCTCCATCGAAGAGTCCCCTATGAAGTAACCCCCACGATGCCCAAACTACCCCCACCTTCGTCATCAATTACTGTCCTAGCCTAGCCACCGGCCCGTTGCGCGATCCGTCTCCGTCAGGCACGTTAATTTACGGCTCTCTCTTCGTGCCTACTCACAAATAACGGACCAAACGCCGCGTCAGTTTCCTCCCCCGAGGAAAGTTAAGGAATTTACAGGTCTCGCAGCATTTTAATAGGAATTATAGAAAAAATATATTTTAAATTAGTATTTAAATTTGTCAAATAAAAATATTTTTTTAAGGAGGGGCATTTTGGGTAATCGGTCTTCGAAAGTTCCTTCGCCCACGCTTAAGCACGACGGTTACAGCTCGGCCACGTACCATACGACCGCCACGTGGACAGTGACCAGAGGTCGCTGTCGTTTACCCGTTATCTTTTCAATTTTTTTTCGCGTCCATATCCGACGTGGCGCGAGTCTGCTTTTCCGGCTCGATTCTCGCTCCTCTACACGCGTCATCCATCCAGTGGCAGGCTGCGATTACTCGACGGTATTTGATTCTAGTTCGGGTTTAAGAAAGCGGAGGGGATGCGATGAGCACGTGATTGGGGTTCCGCTCTCACGTGCGGAGGGGCCGATTCGGGTAAAGCGCCAGACGGTGCGGCGGTCGATCCACGCGTCGGCCGGCAATTGAGTCGGTCTGCTTCCACGCGATTTTTGCGCACGTGCTTAGCCGGGTTCACCTGCAGGGCGCGTGGTAGACTCTAGCAAGGAGCACGTGTGAGGAGAGACATGAAAGGATGGGAACTCATAATTAGGCATGGGCATATTTGTCTTTTCAGTTCGATCAATTTCATGTTTTTTATGTATGTCATTATTTTGCGTGGGAACGTGATCCCATCGAGAGATGATGTCAGCAGGCTAATTTTATTTATGAATAAATTAAAAAATAGATTTAAAAATAGAGAAAATGGGAGAAAAGTTTTTAAATACATTTTCAATTTTCCAAACAGTCATCATCTCTAAAAAAAAAGGAAAAAAAAACTTTATTTCCATTTCATACCTATAAAATTTTATTTACTTCACCTCTCTTATACAAATATCATTACGTAATTATCTCTCATATTCTTATAAAAAAATCAAAAAATAAATATAATTACTCTTAAATTTAACACTTTAAAATAGAATCAAGTATATTTTCTATCAAATTGAGCACAATTTTACCCCGCTTAATATAATTTTCTTAAATTCAACACTATTAAAAGAAAAAATCTAGTATATTTTTCATCTGAGCATTATTTTAAAAAAAATCTAGTATATTTTTTATCCAATTGAGGTGGAAAAGAGCCATGATCAATGATCCCGTCTGAGAGTCGAGTCGACGGATGCTAGGGACGTGGCGCTCGCGGCTATCTTTGGGTGAGCTCCGAGGGTGAAGTGGACCTCCGGTGAACCTACAACAAAAGCCGAGCCGGGAAGGGGTTCCCGGCGACGACCCTCCGATGCTCAAATCAGACAATGGCGGGATGAAACAGAAACAGAGTAGTGAGACTGTAGCTACAGTGAAAAATATTGCATACCTCCGTCAAAGTCTGGGGGGCCTACGATGTTGATAGAGTTGACGATGGATTTGATTTACTTACTCGATTGTGATACCCTTGGTTGCTCACAGTGATATGTGGTAGAGTGATTCGTGCAGTCACTAGTTGGATAATAAGATGTCCTGGTCACTTATGGGATGTTGTGGTGTAGCGGTGCTCCCACATATTTTAGATTGTTGTGGTGGAGCGTTGCTCCCATTTATTTTGGATTATTGTGGTGGAGCGTTGCTCCCACATATTATGGATTGATTGTGGCGGAGCGTTGCTCCCACATATTTTGGATTGTGTGTGGTGTTGCATTGCTCCCACATATTTTGGATTGTTGTGTTGGAGCGCTGCTCCCATATAGGTTGTCTCCCATATAGGTTGTCTTGTTGGTGGTAGAGCGTTGCTCCTACATATATAGTATTTCTTGTGATGGAGCGTTGCTCTCACATGAGATGATCTATTTTTTGGTGATTTATAGTTAGTGATCAGATTTTAGACTTGTTATCGGAGATCTTTGGTTGAGAATGTTTGTTGTACAGACATTATGAGTTTTTGGTAATGTCATTTGGGCTTACCGATGCTCCAGCGGTATTTATGGTTTTGATGAACCACATCTTTATGGCGTATCTAGATCAGTTCGTTGTCGTTTTCATCGACGACATATTGATCTACTCGCGTTCCGAGGAGGAACATGCACAACATCTTCGCATAGTCTTGAAGACTCTTCGACGACATCAGCTATACGCGAAGTTCAGCAAGTGTGCTTTCTGACTATCTTCAGTCGGTTTTCTGGGTCATGTGATCTCTAGCTGAGGTATTTTAGTAGACCCTCAGAAGATCGAGGCTGTCACCAGTTGGGAGTAGTCGAAATCAGTGTAGGAGATTCGCAGTTTCATGGGACTGGTAGGATATTACAGACGGTTCGTCGAGGGTTCTCCCGCATAGCTATGCCACTGACACGCCTGATCAGAAAAGGCGTGAAGTTCACTTGGACAAAGGACTGCGAGACCAGCTTCCAGGAGCTGAAGCGGAGATTAGTGTCGGCTCCAGTTTTGGTTTTACCTTCTGGAGAGAACGGATTCGTACTCTACACCGATGCTTCTCTACAGGGTTTGGGCGCTATTTTGATGCAGCACGGCAGGGTAGTCTCCTATGCTTCTTGGCAGTTAAAGGAGCATGAGAAAACTGTTGGGTTTTTCAGGCCGCGAAAATCGCTTTTCGCGTCGCGGATACCCCGAATCACCCAAAGCCGTAGATCCGTGCAAGGAAAACCGAACGAAATACAAGTACGAGTTTCAAAAAAAACCTTTAGATCTACTCCTAGATCTATGTGTTGAGAGTTTTACCCTTGTTGCGTGCCCTTTCGTGTTCCCGCTCGTCCAAGGAGTTGCCGGATCTCTAGACCGTCAAGCGTCGGTCCTCTAGAAGTATCCACACGGACACGTAGGTGGAGAAGACCTCACACAAAGGTGTGCTAGCACCTTGTGTGGTCACGGCAAGAGGAGGAGAGAGAGAGAGCTCTCTTGAGGAAGAAGAAGAAGAAGTAATGCCTTGAATGAAAATCAAATTTCATTCACCACTTTTGTGTGGCCGACCACTCTATGGAGTGTAACTCTCATTCCACATTAATCACAATTAATGTGAAGCCATTAAGAGGTGTTGTGTAACTCCTATGATGTGGCACATCATGAAGATGTGGACCATTACCATTGGTCCACATCTTGCCACCTCACAATGATGTGGTAAATGAGTAACCTCCACTCATTTAATGTGGCCAACCCACATTAAATGCAATGGAGGCTTGTAACCTCCATGAGGTGGCAAAGCAAGATGATGTGGAACAACACTATTGGTCCACATCTTGCCACCTCACTCATGATGTGGTAAAGAGTCAAGTCAAACTTGACTCTTCCTCTTCCTCTCTAGTCAAGTCAAACTTGACTCAACCTCTCTCATGGTTGATCTAATCTAACCATTTGATTCAAGCCAACTTAATGAAACTAATTCATTAAATTAAATTGATCTAATGAGTCATAATCTAAATTAGACTCATTAAATACATGAATCAACTTGAATCTAACTCAATTAGCCCAATTTGGATTACTCTTAATCCAATTTGATTAATCAAATGAATCTAATCCTCTTGGTTCATCGTATGAACCAAATCTCCATCTAATTGTCCTTAGTGTGTGACCCTATAGGTTCTTGTAACGTTGGCAATGCCCCTAAACTCATTTAGGAGCATAAGTTGATCCTGTACGAACCAGAAGTCAACAGACGCTGGGCACGTGGCGCTCTTCGGCTCGCTGATATAGATCCTCCACTGGTGGCGCGATGCTCCGGCTAACCTGCACAGAAGTCGAGCCGGGAAGGGGTTCCCGGCGGCGACCCTCCGACGCTCAAGTCAGGTAAGCTACGATGAACAAAGTGGCTTCCAAAGTCTCAGAATACGTACCTCCCCGGCGAAACCTGAGGTTCTTTATATAGAGCTTGTGAAGGGTTTGGGCACGCGTACCTAGGTGCATACGTGTCCTCTGTCCTTTCCTAGGTATGCGGCTGTCAGAAAGCTTACCTGACCCATATCGCTATAGTCAAAGCATGCCCTCGATGGGACAGCAGAATCCTTTGTCACAAGATTTAGAGCATGGCACACACGTGAAACCTACCGGTTGTCAGAGAAGAAATCCTCGGGTCTTTTCCCTTGCTCCAAACTTGTCGTCCGAGCGGACATCTCCCTCAACATCCGACCGGACATCCGCAGTGGTTTACTTGTGCTTTGTGGAGACTAATAAACAGGGGTGCTTTATGACTGTGGTCGGTCAAAAGGTCAGCTCGGTCCATGACCTTTTTAACTGAGCGTCGGAACCCCGATTTGACAGGGTGCCTTCCGACCATAAGTGCGAGCCGGCCGGACCCATCCGGGTATTAGATTCCATCGGCCGGCCGGCAATCCGGTCGGACCGGCCGTCCATGGTCGTCCGTCCGGTCGGACCACACTCTCCCCGGATGGGCGGCTACTCCGGTGACTTCCACTTGGCGTTGACTTTGCAAGAGGGGGGGCCCGCTCTTACTACTGGATCACTTGCCTCCCCTTCAAGTCTAGTCGAAGGAGGCGAATAGTCCGACTGACTGGACTGTGAGTCTAGCCGAACGACTCCTCCATGCTAATACTCTCCGCTCGGTCAGCCGCAGAAATATCCTTGAATGAATCAACGATGGCCTTCACCGGATCTCCTCGCTCTCTGCGCCAATCTTCGACATCAAGGTCGATCATACCTTCATTAAATGCTCCGAATGATTGACTGCCACGTAGAGCAATGCCACCAGAGTACGGAGGCGGTTGCATGACATTTTGATGTGATCGAAGCAATTCGAAATAAACGGCTAGATGTATGCTTTGATTCCCGTGACCTGGATCTGACGGTGGAGGCCGCCCGGCCCTCACCCTATAAATTCTTCGTTTCCTTCTCACCTTCACGCGCCTCCATTACCTCTACTGCTGCTCTCTGCGCTTTGGAGCTCCGGCGATCTTGTTGCTGCCTCCTGACGCTCTCCGGCGCCTTTCCTCGATCCATCTCCCCTCAGTAAGGTCTTAGGTCTTTCCTCCTTCCTTTCCAGTATCTAATTCGCCTTTCTTCCCCTAGCTCCAGTCTTTGAAATTCCCTTTCTTCGTCTTTGGAACTTCCTTTTTTGATTTCTCCTATCCGGATCATGGCCAGTTCCTCTCATCCCGAAGAACAACCCCTAGGCCCATGGTATACTACCATGCGATCCCGTTTCGAACAACGGGATTTTGATATTTTGGCTGACAATTTCGAAATCCCCGAGGATATCGAAGTTCATCTAGCTGGTCCCGCCGCTCGGCCACACAGACCGCCGCGCGGTGGTTTCTGTGTCTTTCGCGACCAATTTACCGCCGGTCTGCAGTTCCCCGTGCATCCCTTTATAGCAGACGTCTGTAATTATTTTGGCGTGCCGCTCGGAAGTTTAGTACCAAATACCTTTCGTCTCTTTTGCGGCGTTGTCGTTTTGTTTAAGATTCACAACATTCCCCTCCGACCGGAGGTCTTCTTTTATTTCTATTACCCTAAGCAAGCCGAGTCGGGCACCTTTATGTTCCAAGCTCGGCCCGGTCTGGTCTTCTTCAATAAACTACCCACTTCCAATAAAAATTGGAAGGACTATTATTTCTACATTCGCATGCCCAGTCAGCCCAACTTTCCGACCCAGTGGCAGGTCAGTCTACCTCCTACTCCCGAGTTGAAGAAATTCAAGACCCGACCGGATTACCTTCACGCCGCAAATGTACTAGCCGGCTGACATCAACAAACTTCTTCACGAGGGAGTGATGTACATTTTGGGCTGAGTCCTATACGGATCCCTCGGCTTCGGTAAGAATTTTGCTTGGGCGCTTGCTTTAATTGCTAACTGATTTCTTTTCTTTTCATGCGGTGACATCGTCATGGACTCGGTGATGGCCGGCGTCTGGAGGCCGCGGCGGCAAAGGAAATGGAGGCGCTGGGTATTCAGCTGGTCGGTTCTCACGAGGGAGAGAGCGGCACCCAGGCTGAATTGGCCGCTCCGGCCTCTCAACAGCAGGGAGCCAGCGGAGCTACCCCATCCAGGGAACCAACGGCCCCAGAGGAAGGGTCCGTTCGGGAGGAGGAACAGCCACTGCAAAAGAGGCGCCGGGTGGAAACTCCGCTGCGCTCGGCTACCTCCGCGGTCCAACCCTCCGACCGGGCCGCCGTGGCTGCTAAAGGCAAGGCGCCTGTGCCCGAGACCATCTCGTCCGACCGGACGCCTTCTGACTGGGACAAGCTGACTACTCCGGTCGAGGCCACTCCGGTCGACACTCTCCCCCCTGCTCGCCGTTCAGTCCAACGTTCGGCCATCCATTCGCGATTTTCTGCGCCAGCTTCTGATCCCGGTCGGGCTATCCCTAGTCACGGCCGCACAATACGAGTTACTCTTCATCTTCCAACTGAAGAGTTGCTACCAGAAGCCGACCGGCCCACCGCGCCCGAGCACACCATTAACAACTGCGCTCGGCTTTTAACAACTGCGCCTTCTTGCTTCAGAGATGGGTGGAAGAGATAGCAGTTGCCAGCCGCCTGGCTATGGCGGACGAGGAGATAAGGCAACTGCGGGCGGCGGGCGGTCCGAGCGGCTCCCAAGGCCCTTCCTACTCTGAGCTGCAAAAAGAGCTAAAGAGAGCTCAAACTCTGCTGGCTGCTGAGCAGAAGAAAACAGCTGACCAGACCCACGCCTTAGCCGAGTCCGAGCGACAAGTCAAGTCGGTTGACACAAAGATAACTCTGGCCACCACTCGGAAGAACACAGCCATCTCCGATCTGGAGAAGAAAAACGTGGAGGCCCGGGGCCTAGAGTTGAAGATAAAGGAGCTGACGGAGCAGCTTGACCGGGAGAAGGCAGGCCGCTCGGCCGATGCGGAGAAGATTGAACGTCTGAATGAGGCCCTCACAAGCTCCCAGGCGACCTTCAAAGAATACCAGGATGCCGAGCCGAGCCGAGTCGCCGCTCTCCGACAAAGACACATCCGATCGCCCGAGTTCTCGGAGAAAATTTACGAGCGGATGTACTCGGCTTTCGACTTGGCCATTAAGGCCACTATGACCTACCTGAAGTCGAAGGGCCTTCTTCCGGATTCCACCAATATTCCGGCCGGCGATCAAGTGGAGCTCCTTAACAACATTCCGAGGGACCTCTACGACTACATCGAGTAATTCTTGTAATATCGCCGCTTGGCTGAACATGAACCTTTTTGTACTTAGGCCACTCGGCCTAAGGTTTTAATTTTAATGAGATGCTTTCCTTTCTTGTACTCTATCTTTTTGCACTGTCCCCTTGCTAATACTTGTGCTGTCCACTCGTCTGCTATCACACCTTTGGCATTCGAGGTGCATTCTTGCAAGTGTTTTCCCCAGCCCTTCCGTTCGGCCTCATATCATTCTGTGTTGCTAGTAAGAATCGCTCGTTATAAGCCGATCAGAACCTATATACCTCGAGTCTGAGCGGAACTTAGCGTCGGTCTCTCGATATTTAACGTCGGAGCTCGACGGCACGGATTTTTATAGCCGGACGGCGCGGCTCTCGATCTTTAACGACGGAGCTCGTCGATTCGTCCGCTCGGATTATTTATAGACGCCGGCTCGTCTCTCGATCTTTGACGACGGAGCTCGTCGGCACGGATATTTATAGCCGGACGGCGCGGCTCTCGATTTTTAACGACGGAGCTCGTCGGCACGGATGCTTATAGCCGGACGGCGCGGCTCTCGATCTTTAACGACGGAGCTCGTCGGTTCGTCCGCTCGGATTATTTATAGACGCCGGCTCGTCTCTCGATCTTTAACGACGGAGCTCGTCGGTCGCTTCGGATTATTTATAGACGCCGGCTTGTCTCTCGATCTTTAACGACGGAGCTCGTCGGCACGGATATTTATAGCCGGACGGCGCGGCTCTCGATCTTTAACGACGGAGCTCGTCGGTTCGTCCGCTCGGATTATTTATAGACGCCGGCTCGTCTCTCGATCTTTAACGACGGAGCTCGTCGGTTCGTCCGCTCGGATTATTTATAGACACCGGCTCGTCTCTCAATCTTTAACGACGGAGCTCGTCGGCACGGATATTTATAGCCGGACGGCGCGGCTCTCGATCTTTAACGACGGAGCTCGTCGGCACGGATATTTATAGCCGGACGGCGCGGCTCTCGATCTTTAACGACGGAGCTCGTCGGCACGGATATTTATAGTCGGACGGCGCGGCTCTCGATCTTTAACGACGAAGCTCGTCGGCACGGATATTTATAGCCGGACGGCGCGGCTCTCGATCTTTAACGACGGAGCTCGTCGGCACGGATATTTATAGCCGGACGGTGCGGCTCTCGATCTTTAACGACGGAGCTCGTCGGCACGGATATTTATAGCCGGACGGCGCGGCTCTCGATCTTTAACGACGGAGCTCGTCGGCGCGGATATTTATAGCCGGTCGGCGCGGCTCTACGGTTTAACGTCTGGGCTAGACGGCCTTTAAGGCTAACTCCTTACCAGGTCGAGCAACCTTGGCTTTCCTTTCAGCAGAGAATACTCAATGTGCTTTCATCTTTCTACTTCCTGCATCGCAAGTACATAGGCGACCAAAAAGTATATAAATTTATATTTAGCGCACCTTTCACCTAACTTGGAGAACGTACGCTTAGCCGAACGGCTCAGGATCTGCTTCGTCGAGCACTTTGGCTCGCATAATTTCCCTCCGTCCAGATGGTACAGGGCCTTCGATACTCGCGCGCTTGGTTCGACCCTTTTACCTCCGGCCGAACGGCGCGGGGCCTTCGTTCCTCGAGCGATTGGCTCGGCCCATTCACCTCCGGCCGAGCGGCGCGGGGCCTTCGTTACTTGATGACGATGCCTTATATTCGTTCTTTTGACTTTTCATTTCTGCATTTCAAGTATTCAGTCGAAAAATGTACACAGGATGATCTACATAGGCACACCTTTCACCCTGCCCGGTAAGGCTGGAGGTGGTTCGCGCTCCACGGCCTATCTAGCTGCCGACCGTCTTCATCCTCCAGATAATACGCGTCCGAGCGGAGCTTTTCGATGATTTTGAAGGGACCTGCCCATGGAGCTTCAAGCTTGCCGACGTCGCCGACCGGCTTGACTTTCTTCCAGACAAGGTCGCCGATCTGGAATGATCGGGGAATGACGCGTCGGTTATAGTTTTGCTTCATTCGTTGACGGTACGCCATAAGCCGAAGGGATGCTTTGGCACGCTCTTCGTCAACCAAATCCAGCTCCATATTCCTCCGCTCGGCGTTGCCTTCATCATAACACTGGACCCGGACGGACTCGACGCCGACTTCTACTGGAATGACCGCTTCACCGCCGTACACCAGATGAAAAGGTGTAACGCCCGTTCCTTCCTTAGGAGTCGTCCGGATGGCCCATAAAACGCCCGGCACTTCATCCGGCCAACTTCCTCCCATGTGGTCGAGCCGAGCGCGTAGAATACGGAGAATTTCCCGGTTGGCTACTTCGGCTTGACCGTTGCTTTGGGGGTAAGCCACGGACGTGAAGTGTTGCTCGATGCCGTAGCTTTTGCACCAATCTTCCAGCACCTTCCCTGTGAATTGCCGCCCATTGTCGGAAACCAATCGGCGAGGGATACCGAACCTACAGATGATGTGTTGCCATATGAATTTTTTGACCATCTGTTCAGTGATCCTGGCTAGTGGCTCGGCTTCTACCCACTTGGAGAAATAATCGACCGCTACCAGCAAAAATTTCCTCTGCCCGGTCGCCATTGGAAAGGGACCCACAATATCCATTCCCCATTGATCGAACGGACATGAAACGGTTGATGCTTTCATCTCCTCTGCCGGTTGGTGAGAGAAGTTGTGATACTTCTGGCATGAAAGGCACGTAGATACTGTCCGAGCGGCGTCCATTTGTAAGGTCGGCCAAAAGTATCCAGCTAGCAAAATCTTCTTGGCTAGTGATCGTCCGCCCGGATGTCCTCCGCACGACCCTTGATGTACCTCCTGGAGGATGTAAGCCGAATCTTCCGAACTCACACACTTCAACAACGGGCGAGAGAAAGCCTTCTTGTAGAGCTGATCGCCGATAAGTGTGAACCGACCGGCCCTCCTCCTGAGCAGCTGGGCTTCATCCCGATCGGCCGGTGTGGCTTCCGAGCGGAGGAACTCTATGATGGGTGTCCTCCAGTCGCTTGGAAACGTGAGGCTTTCCATCCGGTCGACGTGCGCTACCAGCAGTACTTTTTCAATAGGTTGCTGAATGGTGACCGGCACTATAGAACTTGCTAGCTCGGCCAAGTCATCTGCTGCCTGGTTCTCCGTTCGGGGAATTTTTTGAATACGGACCTCTCGGAAAGTGGCTTTGAGTTTTTCAAAGGCTTCAGCGTAGAGCTTAAGCCGAACGCTGTTGATTTCAAAGGTACCAGAAAGTTGCTGAGCGGCCAACTGTGAATCCGAATAGAGTGTCACCCGACCGGCTCCTACATGTCGTGCTGCCTGCAATCCGGCTATAAGGGCCTCATACTCTGCTTCATTGTTGGTGGCCTTGTAATCTAGTCGGACGGATAGGTGCATCTTTTCTTCTTGAGGTGAGAGTAGCAATATTCCTGTCCCACTTCCGAGCCGAGTGGAAGACCCATCCACATATATTCTCCACAGAGCTTCCGGCTCTGGCCTCTGCACTTCGGTCACAAAATCAGCCAAGGATTGCGCTTTGATCGCCGAGCGGGGCTGATATTGGATGTCAAATTCACTTAGTTCTGTCGTCCACTTAATGAGCCGTCCGGACGCTTCTGGATTCAACAGCACTCTTCCTAGTGGACTGTTCGTCCGGACGATGATGGTGTGAGCCAAGAAATATGGTCGAAGGCGCCGAGCGGCTAGAACCAAAGCAAAGGCCAATTTCTCGAGCCCGGTGTAACAAGATTCAGCATCTTTCAAAATGTGGCTTAGAAAATACACCGGCTGTTCTTCGCCGCTCGCCCTCACAAGTGCCGAGCCTACAGCATGCTCAGTTGACGACAGATACATATAAAGTGACTCACCCCCGATCGGCTTGGCAAGTACAGGTAGAGAATTTAGATATGTTTTCAATTCTTCAAATGCTCGGTCACATTCTTCATCCCACTGGAACTTAGTAGCCTTGCGCAGGATCTTGAAGAATGGTAAGCTCCGGTCGGCGGTTTTGGAGATGAATCTGGACAAAGCAGTTATCCGACCGGTCAACCGTTGTACTTCCCTTGTATTTCTGGGAGGAGGTATGTCTTGCAGAGCTTTCACCTTGCTGGGATTGGCTTCAATTCCCCGCTCAGTCACTATATATCCCAAGAAATGCCCCCCTTTTGCTCCGAACAAGCATTTCTGAGGATTTAGCTTGACTCCATATTTGCGTAGCGTTCGGAAGGTTTCTTCCATGTCCTTGAAGAGATCGGCCGCTCGGACGGATTTGATAAGAATGTCGTCCACATAGACTTCCAGATTCCGCCCGATCTGCTCCCTGAACACTTTGTTCATCAAGCGTTGATAGGTGGCCCCGGCATTCTTCAATCCGAACGGCATCACATTGTAGCAATATGTGCCGTCGGCAGTCACAAAGCTAACCTTTTCTTGATCTTCACGGGCGAGCGGCACCTGATGATAGCCTTGGTATGCGTCGAGCATGCAAATCAATTCGCAACCGGCCGTAGAGTCCACCAACTGATCTATCCGGGGCAAGGGATAAAAATCTTTGGGGCATGCTTTGTTTAAGTCCCGAAAATCGATGCAAACTCTCCACTTGCCGCCCGACTTGGAGACCAATACTACGTTGGCCAGCCAGCTCGGGAACTGCACCTCGCGTATGTGGCCGGCCTCCAGAAGTTTTGCTACTTCCGCCCGGATGATGGCATTCTGCTCGGCACTGAAATCCCTTTTTCTCTGCTTTACTGGCCGAGCGTCCGGTCGGACATGCAACTCATGCTGCGCTAGGCTCGGCGAAATTCCGGGCAACTCATGTGTCGACCAGACGAAAACATCATGATTTCGTTGGAGGCATTGGATCAGCTCCTCCTTCTGCTCCTCCTCCAGATCAGAAGCGATAAAAGTCGTGGCCTCCGATCGGGTCGGATGGATCTGAACCTCCTCCTTTTCATCATAAATTAAAGCAGGAGGTTTCTCGGTTATGGCGTGTACCTCGATTCGGGGCGCCTTCCGAGCGGAACAAGCTTCTGCTCGGACCATCTCTATATAGCACCGCCGAGCTGCTAGCTGATCTCCACGTACTTCTCCTACTTTGGCCTCCACGGGGAACTTTATCTTCTGGTGGAAGGTTGAGACAACCGCTCGGAATTCGCCGAGCGCCGGTCGTCCCAAAATGACGTTGTAGGACGAAGGAGAGTTTACCACCACGAAGTTTATTGCCCTGGTCCTCCTGAGCGGCTCTTCTCCCAATGAGGTAGCCAGCCGAATTTGTCCGACCGGCTGAACTTCGTTGCCCGTAAACCCGTAGAGCGGGGTCGTCATGGGAAGCAGCTCGGCTTGATCAATTTGCAGCTGATCGAACGCCTTCTTGAATATGATGTTGACTGAGCTCCCTGTGTCAACAAATATGCGGTGAATAGTATAATTTGCTATTACCGCTTTAATGAGCAGAGCGTCGTCGTGGGGCACTTCTACTCCTTCTAAATCTCCGGGCCCGAAAGTGATTTCCGGTCCACTTGCCCGCTCTTGGCTACAGCCGACTGCGTGGATCTGCAGCTGGCGGACGCCCGCCTTTCTGGCTCGGTTGGAGTCTCCTCCGGTCGGCCCGCCAGCAATAACGTTGATCTCGCCCCGGGAAGTATTGCTCCTGTTTTCCTCTTCCCGAATGGATGGTCGTGACCGTTCTCTGGACGCCCGGCGATTCTCCTGTCTCGGAGATCTGTGCCGATCGGGTGTCTGTTGATGTCGCCTCTCGGTGCGGGCCCGGTCGGCTTCATGGGTCCTTTGTCTCCTGTCGATGGGAGGAGACCGTCGTTCGGCTTTCCTGGGAACGGGATTGGCCACGAAGGGAAGACTTCGGCAATCCCTCGTGTTGTGCGTATCCGTCTGGTGGAAGGAGCAGAACATAGGGGTCCACCTCTTCTTTGGCTTGGGCCGAGCGGCAGCCACTTCTTGTACGTGCGATCTGGCGTGGGGGGATCGAATTGCTTCGGTCCTCGGTCCTCTGGGTGGCTGCTGAGCGGCGTGCTGTTTCCGCTCGGCATGAACAGGTGCGCGCTCGGTTGGAGTTTCCTTTTTCCGAGCGGCTTGCGCTTCTTCCACGTTTATGTATTCGTTGGCCCGATGCAGCATGTGATCATAATCTCGGGGCGGCTTTCGGATGAGCGACCGGAAGAAGTCCCCATCCACAAGGCCTTGTGTGAAGGCATTCATCATCGTCTCCGATGTGGCCATTGGGATATCCATCGCCACTTGGTTGAATCGCTGGATGTAAGCTCGAAGCGATTCTCTCGACTCTTGCTTGATGGCAAATAAGCTGACACTTGTCTTCTGATAACGCCGACTGCTAGCGAAGTGGTGGAGGAAGGCCGTTCGGAAGTCCTTGAAACTAGTGATGGATCCGTCCGGCAGCCTCCGAAACCACCGTTGAGCCGATCCCGAGAGAGTTGTAAGGAAGACGCGACACTTTACTTCATCTGTATATTGATGGAGTGTAGTTGTGTTATCAAACTTACCAAGATGATCATCCGGGTCCGTTGTTCCGTTGTACTCGCCGATCGTCGGAGGCACGTAGTGCTTGGGTAGAGGGTCTCGTAGAATAGCCTCCGAGAATTGGCGATTGATCCGCTCGGGAGATGAGTCCGCCCGGGGAGTTTTCCCTTTTCTGTCATCCCGCCTTGGCATTTCGTCTGAAGAAGATCCCCTATCTCTTCGAGCTGGTACGGCTTCAGGGGTGCGAAACAAGGCTCGATGGAATGCGACGGTGGCTGGAGGTGCTTCCGCTCGGCCACCTGACGCAGATGTTGCTTGTTGCTCAGGCCGCTCGGCTGCTGTTTTCTGTTTTTGTTCCACAAGTTTGGCGGCCCTTATCTCGACCAGAGCTTCGAGTTCTTCCGTCGAAAGCGCCACCGTGTGTTGTCGTCCAGCCTCATCCATTGTTTCCAGTCGGATGCAGGAGCGTTCCCACAGACGGCGCCAAATTGATCCTGTCCGAACCAGAAGTCAACAGACGCTGGGCACGTGGCGCTCTTCGGCTCGCTGATGTAGATCCTCCACTGGTGGCGCGATGCTCCGGCTAACCTGCACAGAAGTCGAGCCGGGAAGGGGTTCCCGGCGGCGACCCTCCGACGCTCAAGTCAGGTAAGCTACGATGAACAAAGTGGCTTCCAAAGTCTCAGAATACGTACCTCCCCGGCGAAACCTGAGGTTCTTTATATAGAGCTTGTGAAGGGTTTGGGCACGCGTACCTAGGTGCATACGTGTCCTCTGTCCTTTCCTAGGTATGCGGCTGTCAGAAAGCTTACCTGACCCATATCGCTATAGTCAAAGCATGCCCTCGATGGGACAGCAGAATCCCCTGTCACAAGATTTGGAGCATGGCACACACGTGAAACCTACCGGTTGTCAGAGAAGAAATCCTCGGGTCTTTTCCCTTGCTTCAAACTTGTCGTCCGAGCGGACATCTCCCTCAACATCCGACCGGACATCCGCAGTGGTTTACTTGTGCTTTGTGGAGACTAATAAACAGGGGTGCTTTATGACTGTGGTCGGTCAAAAGTTCAGCTCGGTCCATGACCTTTTTAACTGAGCGTCGGAACCCCGATTTGACAGGGTGCCTTCCGACCATAAGTACGAGCCGGCCGGACCCATCCGGGTATTAGATTCCATCGGCCGGTCGGCAATCCGGTCGGACCGGCCGTCCATGGTCGTCCGTCCGGTCGGACCACACTCTCCCCGGATGGGCGGCTACTCCGGTGACTTCCACTTGGCGTTGACTTTGCAAGAGGGGGGGCCCGCTCTTACTACTGGATCATAAGTAATGAGCGGTATCTAGCAACACATCATTACTACCCAAGTTACAAGAATGTTGAGATCCAACATCACCTTGTGACTACTAATTGTGGCTCCTCACAATATGTGACATTGTCCTTCTATCCTAGACATCTAGATTGATCAATGTGAGGCATAGACCGTGTCATCCTCTAATCAATTTAAATCTTGAACTCCAAGTAGACTCACTCAATCAAATGAGCTCAACATCTCATGTTGACTCACTTGGGCATGGCCATGCACTTCGTGGTCTAACTCTATCAAGAATATTGATGTCGCTCCCGTCATATGGGAGGGATAGATCTCATCTACATCACTCACATCCCTCTGCATAATTTGTTACATACCCAGTAATCGCCTTTATAGTCCACCCTGTTACGGGTGACGTTTGACGAAACCAAAGTACATAACTCCTTATGTAG
Organism: Zingiber officinale; assembly: GCF_018446385.1. NCBI lineage: Eukaryota > Viridiplantae > Streptophyta > Magnoliopsida > Zingiberales > Zingiberaceae > Zingiber > Zingiber officinale. Next base: position 42,213,241 of record NC_056001.1, read on the forward strand.
GGATCCATGGTGACTTCAGGTCAAAGGACTAATAGTCATACTAATAGCCACATGAGAAAGTATATGACACTCATATAACGATCCATGATACTTTCTCATGGCGGGTTATTCAGTATACATTCTCTAATGCATACCCATGTGTCAGCTTGATATCTCTATATCCATGACTTGTGAGATCAAGTCATCGAGCTGACCTACATGCTAGTCTTATTGTATTAACATTATCCCTGAATGTTAATACTCGACTAGGAATGATTTAGAGTAGTGTTCCCTATATCATCTCACTATCGATTCAACCAATCGATTGATATAAGTAAGAACCTTCTACTCAAGGACGTTACTATACTTATTTTATCTGGCACTAATACAAATAAGCATAATAACCAAAAACCAAATGTCTTAATATATATACAAGAATATGATATACATGAGTCTATACAATCATCAAATGATTGGCTCTAGTGCTCTAACTAACAATCTCCCACTAGCACTAGTGTCAATCAGTATAGGCTCTAAGGCCTAATGACCTAGTGTGACCATCATGCTTTCTCTGTGCCAAAGCCTTGGTCAAGGGATCTGCGATGTTAGCCTCTGTAGGTACTCTGCAAATCTCCACATCTCCTCTATCGATAATCTCTCGAATGAGATGGAAACGTTGTAGAACTGCTGTGAACTCTGCCAACTCATAGCACTACCATTCAAGCAAAACACGAACCTCGACTGTGATCTTTAATCATCCTGATCGGTCTAGAAGTTGGCATCACTGTAACCCTTTACAGTTAGCTCATCATTGCCTCCATATATCAAGAAATATTCTTTAGTCCTTCATAAGTACTTAAGAATATTCTTGACCGCTATCTAGTGACTTTCACCTGGATCTGACTGGTATCTGCTCGTCATGCTCAAAGCATACGAGATATCAGGTCGAGTACATAGCATGGCGTACATGATCGATCCTATGGCTGAGGCATAAGGGATCTGATCCATGCGGTCTCTCTCTTCTCTAGAAGAGGGACCTTGAGTCTTCGAAAGACTCACGCCATGTGACATCGGCAGAAATCCTTTCTTGGAATTCTGCATGGCAAACCGAAGGAGTACCTTGTCAATATATGTACTCTGACTTAGGCCAAGCAATCTCTTAGATCTATCTCTATAGATCTGTATCCCTAGAATACGAGATGCCTCACCTAGGTCCTTCATTGAGAAGCAACTCCCTAGCCAGGTCTTGACAAACTGAAGCATAGGGATGTCCTTCCCAATGAGTAGTATGTCATCCACATACAATATGAGGAAGACAACTATATCCCCTACAACCTTCTTGTAGACACAAGGTTCATCTTCGTTCTTGATGAAACCAAACTGTTTGATTGCATCATCGAATCGAAGATTCCAGCTCCGAGAAGCTTGCTTTAGTCCATAAATGGACCTATGCAGCTTGCATACTCTACTAGCATGCTGTGGATCTACAAAACCCTCAGGTTGTGTCATGTACACATCCTCGAGCAGGTTTCCATTCAGAAACGCGGTTTTGACATCCATCTGTCATATCTCATAGTCATGGTAGGCTGTAATAGCAAGCATGATCCGAATGGACTTAAACATCGCTACTGGAGAAAAGGTCTCATCATAGTCAATACCATGAATCTGCTTGAAACCTTTAGCTACCAAGTGACCCTTATAGATAAGTCCATCCATGTCAGTCTTTCTCTTAAAGACCCACTTGCACCCAATGGGTTTTACCCCTTCAGGTGGATCAACCAAAGTCCATACTTGGTTGGTGTATAAGGATTCCATTTCGGATCTCATGGCCTCTAGCCATTTCTCGGAATCTGGTCTCATCACAGCTTCCTGATAGGTGGTAGGCTCATCCTCTATGAGCATAATGTTATCATGGTCAGACAAGAGAAATGAGTATCTCTCAGGCTGACGACGTACCCTATCAGACCTGCGAAGAGGTATGTCTACTTGAACTTGTTGTTGTTCCTCAACTCTTTGTGGAACAACATCATCCACAACACTTGTGGTTCCAGTTCAACTTCCATCGAGGCATCAGTGCTATTGTTCGTATCTTGAACATCTTCAAGATCGAACGCGCTCCCACTAGTCTTTCTAGAAACAAAGTCCCTTTCTAGAAAGACCTCAGTCTTTGCCACAACTACCTTGTGCTGACTAGGAATGTAAAAGTAATATCCCTTAGTTTCCTTGGGATATCCAATGAAATAGCATTTGTCGAATTTGGGTCCTAATTTGTCTGAGACTTGACGTCGTACGTAAGCCTCATAACCCCAAATCCTCATGAAAGACACCTGGGCATCTCTCCCAGTCCATATCCTATATGGTGTCTTTATCACGGCCTTGGATGGAACTCGGTTGAGAATGAAAGCTGCTGTGTCTAGAGCATAGCCCCAAAGGTATGTCGGAAGATCTGTGTGACTCATCATAGATCGTACCATATCTAATAGGGTACGATTCCTCTTTTCGGATACATCATTCCACTGCGGTGTTCCAGGAGGAGTGAGTTGGGATAGAATCCCACACTCAGCTAAATAGTCACGAAACTCATGGCTTAAGTATTCACCACCTCGATCTGATCGAAGTATCTTAATACTCTTGCCAAGCTGGTTCTGTACTTCATTCTTCAATTCTTTGAACTTTTCAAAGGATTCAGACTTATGTGTCATCAAGTACACATAACCATATCTACTGAAGTCATCAGTAAATGTAATGAAGTATCTATAACTGCCTCTAGCAGCAACATTGAAAAGGCCACATACATCACTATGTATGAGTCCTAACAAATCAGTTGCTCTCTCGCTGTGCCCACTAAAGGGAGTCTTGGTCATCTTGCCTCGTAGGCATGACTCGCATATATCATATGATTCAAAATCAAATGAGTCCAGCAAACCATCCTTATGGAGCTGGGATAAGCGTTTGTCATTTATATGACCTAAGCGACAGTGCCAGAGGTAGGTTTGGTTTAAGTCATTTGACTTGAACCTCTTGGTATTTACGTTATAGATAGGGCTCTCAAGGTCTAGAATATAGAGTTCGTTTATCAGAGGTGCACTACAATAGAACATATCGTTTAAATAGACAGAACAACATTTATTCTTTATTATAAACGAGAATCCTTTCTTGTCCAAACAAGAAACTGAAATTATGTTCTTAGTCAAGGCAGGCACATAACAACAATCATCTAATTCTAGTACTAGCCCAGAGGGCAGAGATAGATGGTAAGTTCCTACAGCAATAGCAGCAACCCGTGCTCCATTGCCTACTCGTAGGTCTATCTCACCCTTCATCAATGCTCTGCTATTTCTCAGCGCTTGTACATTAGTACAAATGTGCGAAGCACATCCGGTATCTAATACCCACTATGAAGAAATAGAGAGGTTGACTTCTATAACATGTATACCTGAAGTAGAAATCTTATTTCTCTTCTTCTTAAGATCTTCCAGGTATTCTTTGGAGTTCCTCTTCCAGTGCCTTGCTTGTCCTTGATATAGGTGACAAAGATGTTCAATCATATCGTAAGCGCCCATCAACTGTTGCTTCAAGCTCCGAGTTCATGGTCGCGAGCATAAGACAAGACACATCTAATGCGTCATCTTAATGCTTCTTGTAAGGATCCCGGTCACGCGTGGAAGTGGCGGGAGGAGCCTCGGAATGGGTTGCTCCAACGCATGCTTCGTTCCCCGAGTGAGAACTATTCTCAAGTTCCTGTACCAGTCCAGGAAATTTGCTCCGTTGAGCTTGTCCTTCTTAAGGACAGAACACAGGGAGAAAGAGTTCGTATTTGACGTCATGGTTATCTACAACAGAAAATTTGCAGAAATAAATATCATATTCTTTTAAAATCATTTAATTAGGCCTTTAATTAAATGATGCTCCCACTGAATACTATAATTCTTGTGGGACAAGATCCACAACATACTAACCCTTGAGTTAGCTTTGGCTAATACGCCCAAGGCTTAGTATGATCGGTAGGTAACGATTACCAATTACATCTCTATGCAACTCTTGTTTATAGGATCAAGATCCATATTTATATTAAAACTCGAGTTAGCTTTGGCTAATACGCCCGAGAGTTAATATAAACGTGATTTTGTCCTACCTTTCCAACTATTGGAAGAATGCCTATAGTTGACTCGATCCAACCGAGTAACTAGAAATACTCAATCTAATTGAGTTTGTATTCACCCATGCGTTGATAGGCGGGACCAAGATTGTCCCTCCGTACCCTACCAAGATAATATGTATTGCTCTGCTTTGGCAGATTCAACAATACATGTGATCGAAGTAGTGATAGGTATCACGGCACGGTTAGGCATTTAGAGTTTGTTCGATCGAGATCTAATCTAATCGAAAAGGATGCATCTTGTACATGACTTAGATCTAATCTAATCGCAAGGGTGCATCATGTGCACGACTTAGATCTAATCTAATCGTAAGGTACTAATTAATTAATTACTTATTAAACATGCATCATATACATAAGCAATTAACTAATTAATCTATTTGTGATTTAGTCATGGCCCTACTACGATCTTCTCAAGACAATGAGAAGATCGAATGGTCAACCTAGGGTCAACAACTTCTCCAAGCTCCTCCCTTTGACCACCTTGTGTTGCTCGTGCCCGCCTCGGAACTCCGTCTCGTGTGGACCCTCCACCGCTTCAATTTGTACATTACAATTTGAAACTCGAGTTACATTCGAGTCTAAATCTAATTTACAACAAGAATATAAGAGAAAGGCACGACGCGCAGGTCGCGGAAAAATAAAAACATACAACACGCGCAAACACATAACGGCACGCAGGCCGTATTATGAATTACAACACAATCCAATCATATTGGGTTTTTGGGCCATGACTATCACAAAATTAATATATAATTCAAAATTATATATTTTCATAATTTTATATAATTTTAAAATAATTTTTACAATTTTTACGAGTAAAATTTATCGGCGGTCCCGTTTAGCGGTTTCGGGCGCAATCGCGGAACGGATCCCCTTGCGGGGCCAGGGGCAGCGCCCCTACCCGTGATCTAACCATCGCGAGGGTTCCTTTGCGATCCAACAGCGCCCAAACTCGCTGTCCCAAAACGATTTGGGTCGAGACATTGCCGTTTCGAAAAAATCTTCCCGGCAGGTTCGTTTTTAGCGATTTCGGGTGCAATCGCGGAGCAAATCCCCTTGTGGGGTTAGGGGCAGTACCCCTACCCACGATCTAACCATCGTGAGTTGCTCCTTTGCGATCTAATGGCACCCAAGCCCGCTGTCCCAAACGGATTTGGGGCAAAACGAAGCCGTTTTGGAAAAATCTTTCCGGTAGCCGAAGCCTACAAGTGCCGAGACACTTGTGCTTCGCTTCTACGGAAAAATTACCCATAAAAACTATAAAATCATAATTTTACAGAAAATTACAGAAACTTTAGTTTTTCATAATACCAAAAATTAAACTCGTACAAGCCTTGCACGTGGCTCTGATACCACTGTTGGATTTTTCGGGCCGCGAAAACCACTTTTCGCTCGCGGAAACCCCGAATCACCCAAAGCCGTAGATCCGTGCAAGGAAAACCGAACGAAATACAAGTACGAGTTTCAAAAAAAAACATTTAGATCTACTCCTAGATCTATGTGTTGAGAGCTTTACCCTTGTTGCGTGCCCTTTCGTGTTCCCGCTCGTCCAAGGAGTTGCCGGATCTCTAGACCGTCAAGCGTCGGTCCTCTAGAAGTATCCACACGGACACGTAGGTGGAGAAGACCTCACACAAAGGTGTGCTAGCACCTTGTGTGGTCACGGCAAGAGGAGGAGAGAGAGAGAGCTCTCTTGAGGAAGAAGAAGAAGAAGTAATGCCTTGAATGAAAATCAAATTTCATTCATCACTTTTGTGTGGCCGCCCACTCCATGGAGTGTAACTCCCATTCCACATTAATCACAATTAATGTGAAGCCATTAAGAGGTGTTGTGTAACTCCTATGATGTGGCACATCATGAAGATGTGGACCATTACCATTGGTCCACATCTTGCCACCTCACAATGATGTGGCAAATGAGTAACCTCCACTCATTTAATGTGGCCAACCCACATTAAATGCAATGGAGGCTTGTAAGCTCCATGAGGTGGCAAAGCAAGATGATGTGGAACAACACTATTGGTCCACATCTTGCCACCTCACTCATGATGTGGTAAAGAGTCAAGTCAAACTTGACTCTTCCTCTTCCTCTCTAGTCAAGTCAAACTTGACTCAATCTCTCTCATGGTTGATCTAATCTAACCATTTGATTCAAGCCAACTTAATGAAACTAATTCATTAAATTAAATTGATCTAATGAGTCATAATCTAAATTAGACTCATTAAATACATGAATCAACTTGAGTCTAACTCAATTAGCCCAATTTGGATTACTCTTAATCCAATTTGATTAATCAAATGAATCTAATCCTCTTTGTTCATCGTATGAACCAAATCTCCATCTAATTGTCCTTAGTGTGTGACCCTATAGGTTCTTGTAACGTTGACAATGCCCCTAAACTCATTTAGGAGCATAAGTAATGAGCGGTATCTAGCAACACATCATTACTACCCAAGTTACAAGAATGTTGAGATCCAACATCACCTTGTGACTACTAATTGTGACTCCTCACAATATGTGACATTGTCCTTCTATCCTAGACATCTAGATTGATCAATGTGAGGCATAGACCGTGTCATCCTCTAATCAATCTAAATCTTGAACTCCAAGTAGACTCACTCAATCAAATGAGCTCAACATCTCATGTTGACTCACTTGGGCATGGCCATGCACTTCGTGGTCTAACTCTATCAAGAATATTGATGTCGCTCCCGTCATATGGGAGGGATAGATCTCATCTACATCACTCACATCCCTCTGCATAATTTGTTACATACCCAGTAATCGCCTTTATAGTCCACCCTGTTACGGGTGACGTTTGACGAAACCAAAGTACATAACTCCTTATGTAGGGATCCATGGTGACTTCAGGTCAAAGGACTAATAGTCATACTAATAGCCATATGAGAAAGTATATGACACTCATATAACGATCCATGATACTTTCTCATGGCGGGTCATTCGGTATACATTCTCTAATACATACCCATGTGTCAGCTTGATATCTCTATATCCATGACTTGTGAGATCAAGTCATCGAGCTGACCTACATGCTAGTCTTATTGTATTAACATTATCCCTGAATGTTAATACTCGACTAGGAATGATTTAGAGTAGTGTTCCCTATATCATCTCACTATCGATTCAACCAATCGATTGATATAGGTAAGAACCTTCTACTCAAGGACATTACTATACTTATTTCATCTGGCACTAATACAAATAAGCATAATAACCAAAAACCAAATGCCTTAATATATATACAAGAATATGATATACATGAGTCCATACAATCATCAAATGATTGGCTCTAGGGCTCTAACTAACAAAAACTACCCAGTACATGATTTGGAGTTGGCCGTCATTATTATTATTTTGCCTTGAAGATTGGGCGGCATCATTTTTATGGTATTACATTTGAGATTCTCACTGGTCATAAAAGTCTCAAATATATTTTTACCCAGAAGGAGCTTAATCTCCGACAGAGGAGATGGATGGAGTTCCTGAAGGATTACGATTGTACCATTAGCTATCACCCGGGGAAAGCTAATGTGGTTGCCGATGCACTCAGTAGGAAGTCCAGAGGGACTTTGGCTTGCCACCGGACTTCAATCACAGACTTGATTCAGGGTTTTTCTGAGTTAGGCCTTGAGGAGCAGGGACAGACAGAACAGGATATCCTAGTTTCCATGGTTGCTCAGTCATCGATCAGGACGAGGATCCGAGAGGCCCAGGCTGGTGATAAGCATTTGCAGTTTATTGGCAGCCAGATTGCTTCCGGGCAATAGACCGAATTCACACGAGATGAGGAGGGTATTATATACTTCCGATGCAGATTAGGCGTACCTCAATCTCACCCGGTCTTGCAGGAGCTACTTCAGGTGGCTCATCGCTCTGGATTTGCGATCCATCCTGGTGGGACCCGCGTGTATCGAGATTTGAAGCGTTCCTACTAGTGGAACGGTATGAAGAAAGACATCGCAAATTTGTAGCGAGATGTCTTGTCTGTCAGCAGGTGAAGGCTGAACACGAGAGACCTGTCAGATTACTTCAACGGATTCCTATTCCTGAGTGAAAATGGGAAAACATCACCATGGACTTTGTGGTGGGTTTGCGTAGGACACGACGAGACCATGACGCGATTTGGGTAATCGTTGATCGATTAACCAAATCCGCACATTTCTTATCGATCTGGAAGACTGATTCCCTGGATCGATTGGCAGATCTGTATTGCCGGGAGATCATCAGATTACATGGTGTTCCTTTGAGTATCATTTCGGATAGAGACCCTCGTTTCACATCTCGATTCTGGTAGAGTCTGTAGCAGACCTTGGGCACTCAGCTCCATTTCAGTACAGCTTTCCATCCGTAGATAGATGGGTAGTGAGAGCGGACCATTTAAACTTTAGAGGACTTGCTGAGGTCATGTGTATTGGGTTTTGGAGGCAGTTGGGAGGACCATTTGCCATTGGTAGAGTTCGCCTATAACAACAGCTTTCATTCGTCTATCCAGATGGCACCGTTTGAAGTGTTGTATGGTAGGCCTTGTCGGACACTGATAAGCCCGATTTTGTCGTGATTTGGGTATCAAATAATTTCACCGAACTCCTTTCTACACTAATGCAGTATAGGATGACTCGGATCGTCTCTCTCAAGGAATGTAAACAGTAGGATGATAGTCTTAGGATCAATTATTGTTGGCTTGGGTTTTCTAGACAAATTGGGATTTAAGAAATGACTTATGAACAAATAGAAGAAATAAGAACCAAAATTTATGCTACATTTGAAAATTCAATTCATGGAAAGTAACAAGAAAAGAATCTACTAATCTAAACTACTGCATTGAAAGAAATAATAACCAAGAATAGCCTATTGCAACCATTAAGCAAACCTAAATTGTTTAGACATCAAGAACAGTACTCTTAACCGAAGGGTTCAAAGCAATAACAAGAGAATTTTGAATCAACTATGCATTGATCAACTACAACAAAACAACAATTCAATCAAAGATAAGGAAACTAATCAAACTAGGAAACCCTAGCATGGATCTGATGTGTATCGGAGGAAGAACTCAGTGATGAAGATAATAGAGGAGATAAATTCGGCTGGAAATGGATCAAGATTAGAGGAAAAGAAGAAGCAACACTTATGATGGTTCAGATGGATGCGGAGCTTCAGGGAAGAAAGATCGCCGGCTGGAAGACAAAAGAATCGGCCGAGACCACCAAATTCTTCACCTTCTCTGCTTCTTCTTTCTCGCACGAAGTCGCGGCAGTGGGTCGAGATCAGATGATCGTGGCATCGCCGGTTGCTTGTGAAAGACCACCGGAGGAAGGGAAGTGCCCTTGACCTCGCTTGCTCGCCGGCGGTGGAGTGGATCGGAATCGCTGGAGAAGGATCGCGCCTCCTCTATTTTTGACGCGAGGACTGTAGAAGTTGACGAAGGAACACTGTAGCTTCTCATGTGATTTAAATCAGATCTCAGATCTGTGATGAACGACTGTGATTTCCTCGGATCGATCCAACGGTGTAAATTGCTCCAAATCTGTTCCAAATCTTCAGATCTTGATCAATGGTTGTGATCTACTATTCTTTGGCTTGGATGGACCAGATCCTTGATAGATGACTTAGATCCGCTCCGATCTTGGATGGACGGTCCATATTGCTTCAGAACTTGATTTCTTCAATTAGCCCTAGATTTGAATCCAAACTTGGTCTGATTTGATCAAGTCCATGACCCTTTTGATCCTACAAAACATATAACAAAATATTAGCATCAAATACCTCAAATATGATATAATTTGTAATTAAGTCCACAAATGAATGTAATTCATGAAATATGATATAAATGTGGAATTAACACATGAGAAGATCAAATGACATGCTTATATGAATCAAAATATCTATACAAAACGATGGTTATCAGACACCCACCCTCTAGGATAAGGTTGGGGAGGCCCAGTTGTTGGGACCTCATAGAGCTCAGCATGAGGCAAAATTCGTCCGTACTTTCAGACGGAGGATGCCAGAGACGCAGGACCGTCAAAAGAGTTATGCTGATCGGAGACACAGACCCCTGTAGTTCTCTACAGGCGCCCATGTATTTCTGCGAGTTTCACCCACGAAAGGGGTGAAAAGCTTTGGCCTCAGAGGTAAGCTAGTTCCGCGATACATTGGACCTTTCCAGATCTTGGAGAGGATTGGAGCGGTAGCTTACCGTTTGACACTACCACCGTCCCTAGCAGGTGTTCACGACGTATTCCATGTGTCTATGCTGAGGAGATACATACCCGACCCGACACATGTGCTGACAGATATCTCAGTTCTCGTTCAGCCTGACGTCACTTATGAGGAGGTTCCGGTACGGATTCTGGACCGGAAAGAGCGTTATCTGTGAACAAGACTATCCAACTGGTTAAAGACGGATGGCAGCATCATACGGACGAGGAGGCTACCTGGGAGCTCAAGGATACTATCTGAGCTCGATACCCCCATCTTTTCACTTAAGGTATGTGATTTAATTTATCGTTTAGCATTTATACTCTTTACTTGTTGTTAGTGTTTGCTGATGGTAGATAACGAAATTTGGGGGACCAAATTTTTATTAGTGGAGGAGAATGTAAAATACAGAAAAATGATGAATAATGATAAGGAAAATTTTTGGAATTTCTGAGAATTTTTTGGAGCTCGTATGGACGAGTTTACGGGGATAAAACGGGATCCCGGGAAAGCCTGTTTAGGCTACCCAATTTAAGCGAGGAAAAGTTTAATTTTTTCCTTTTTGTTTTCGTTCTCTTTATTTTTCTTTTTCTCCTCCTCTCCCACCGCCGTGGCCCCCCCCGCCCACCCCCCCCCCCCCCCCCGCGACTTCTCTTTTCTTCCCTGCCGAACCCAAGCCCTAACCGCGACGGTTTCTTCCCTGCCTCACGATTTAAAGCCAAGCCAATCCCCTTCCTTCTCTTCCTCTTCTCGCCTCTGCCCGATTTCTCTTCTCTGCTCAATTCTTCTCCACTTCTCCGGCCGAACGAGATCTCGTCACCACCGCCTCCCTCGCTGACTTCTTCCCTGTCACGTGACGCAGACACCTTCTCTGTTTGTCTCCGCTGTTGAGATCGGGAACACACTGACGACGATCGCCTCTGCCCTAGCGACGACAGCCGGCCGCAACCCACAGTACACCCTCCGACCATCGCCGACCATCTATTCTCTCTTCCCTTACTGTGCCTGTGCCCTAGTTTTGGGTTCCCAGTTGTCGCCGCACCTCTGCATCCTCACTGTCGCCAGCCACCAGGTTCTGCCGAGCCCTTATCTTGATCTTCTTCTTGATCTGTTTAATCCCAGCAGTGAGGGTTTGTTCTGTAGGATTGTGTGCTGTGGTTTGTTGCTGTGGTGCTGGAATTGTGATCGTGAGGTGAAGAAGGACTTGCTGTGGGCTTGTTTTTGTTTCCAGCAGAAAATCAACCCTTCTTCGGTAGCAACAAGGCTGTGATTTGAGGTAAGGCATAAGGATTTAATATATGTGTTGAATTAGGGCTAAATTGGGTAAGATATTATGATTGATTATGCTTATTGTAAGTCCTAATTCGAATGGATTTGTTAGAATCGATTGAGGAGTTAGATGATCCAATTAGGGTTTATAATTGGATGTGAATTTAGGTTATCTTCTCGAAGATTTGATTTAGATAATTAATTTATATGTAATTGGCTAAATTTGTATATCATGTATTACAAGACTCTGATTTGCGACGAGTTGCCTTACGTGGGATTTCCTTTGGCACGCGCGATATTTGAGACGGGTACCTTGACTTATCTTTGATAATGTCATGTTGATATGTTTAGTAGGTTATAGCCTTTAGTAATGATTATGTTCGTCTTTGCTTTGGTTGGTCACTACCCGATCTGTTACATGCTTGTTTTGTTCTTTTGTTATGCGCTTCATGTTAGTACCTACCTGATTATACATGCTTATAGGGGTAGTGACACAATCATGTGTTTATTATGTTCAGGATCTAGGTTTTTATACCTTATCTGATCCGTGTACATTTGATTTGGTTCATTGTCCTATTGTACACATTTTATATATATATGGATATTGCTATGCTATTCAGGATTTTGCCATGCTTAGTGTCATGCACCATTCGCATGATTGCATGCTGCGCGATAGTCTGCTCCATTATTGTTGAGCACATCGCTAGTTTCATCTCTGTCGGTGCTCCGCTGGTCCGCTCATGGGTAGCATGACGCAGCGTGGTAGCATGTCAGTTTTGCTCGGTGGTGCTCTGCTGGGACGCTCATGGGTAGTGTGACTGCAGCGTGATAGCACGTCGGGATCCCTCCCCGTCATTGTGTACCGGAAGATGAGAGCATTGTGCTCCCCCCACTTATGATATGGGGTAGGAGGATAGGTGTACTTCGACGGCATCCCGTCCACTCGGTCACTCATCAGGAGCAGTGATGGCAGAGTGCACGATTGTCACAGCCCTACCCACTCGGTCTCACCATCGTGTGTGAGATGACTGACTGACATCAGAGGTGACCAGGACATGTCATTGGCATCATACGCATTGATGCATTTATTGCTTGTGTTTACTGTATTTTATTTGTTGCATTTTGGTGGATGCATTTGTTTGACATGCATACAGGATTTACGATACTCTCGGTCTGACGACCTGACTATTCTGATAAGAGGCACTGGTGAGTACAGTTCTCTTCAGCCCTTTTCTATTGTGCATTTCCAGCTTTTGTCTATGAGACTGTACTCCATAGTTATTACTATTTGTTATAGTTTACTATACATGTCAACTAGGTATCTGCTGAGTTGTTGAACTCACCCCCATGGACACTATTTTTTTCAGGTACCAGGTTATTTATGGAGTCGCTTGGAGTATCCTGCATGTCGATCCCTACATCACATCAGAAGACCTGTCTCCGCTTATGTTTATTTCTATTTTGGTATATGAAATTTGTGTATTTAGCTTTGTGTTCCGGTTTTGTTTCTGGAGTATTATCTTGTTGTGTGGTGTAAGCCTAGCCGGCTAGTAGTCTTCATTTTTAGTTTGTATGTGTTGTCCATTGTATTTCCGCTATGTTTGGTTATGGTACAGCCGAGTGGGCTGTAAGATTTACATATAACTGTGTGGTTGTGTTTTTATTGTATCAGCCGAGTAGACTGCATATAAACTGCGTGGTTGTGTGTATATTCCAGCCGCCTGTGGCAGAGGTATATTGTGTCTGTAGAAATGGTTCAGATTGTCAACCGTATAGGGGAGATGCTACCGAAATTTTTTCGGATTGGGTTCAGCCCAAATATGTATAAGACACTCTCCAATAGCAGCCGATGGATATGATACTTCTGACCGAGCTAGCTGGAAGCTGCTTGGAGATAGTTCGATAGACTTCGATATATGCTGAGAGAGGGTGGCTTCATCACTTCCATCTGCCAGCTAGCCGGGAGGTTGGGTCGATCGGGAAAACAAATGAAAAAATAATGCTCTCTCTAGTGTTTATTAAAGGACAACATTTTATCAAAAAAGATAGAGTCCACTCGAGCTTGGAACAGAAAGGTCCCCGGCTCGGACAACTTGGATAATAAAAATAATAGAATACTCGAGACACTAAAGGGATACCGTGCAAACAAAATAGCACAACTACCTCTCACAACTGTTGGTGCGGTTAGCACTAACAGTCTAACTCAGGTTTTGATGAATGACAAATTGAGTTAATTTAGGTTTGTCGTTATCTAACACTCTAACCGAGTGTGCAGGCGAAGTCCAGGCAGGTCGACGGGCTGACCGGATATCTGGCACGAAGTCCAATCGGGTCGACGGGCTGACCGGACGCTTGGCACGAAGTCCAAATGGGTCGACGGGCTGACCGGACATTTGGCACGAAGTCCAAGCGGGTCGACGGGCTGATCGGACGCTTGGCACGAAGTCCAACTAGGTGGACGGGCTGACCGGATAGCTGGCAGGTGAGTAAAGGTAAGTCACTGGAGGGTAGTGACTGTGAAGACGTGTTCCCAGGAAGGGAACATTAGGCGTCGATCCGGCTTAGATCCATTTCGGATATCTAAGTCGAGATCGTGACTAGATTCCGGTATCGGAAAGACGGAATCTAAGTCATACTCTTTATGTTAAATTTATGAACTGTGCTAACACTCTGTTTTGCAGGTTACACATTATATATTTGCCTCGGACTAACCTTGTCTTGCAGGAGAAGGATTTTCTGGAGAAAGGAGGTCCGAGCGCCCGGAGGCAAATATTATCCAGATCGCGGCTTAGACACGTGGAGCTCACTGGTTGGGTCTGCCACGTCGCACTAGGGCGCCCGGAAGGGATCCGGGGCACCCCGAGCCTCCTATATAAGGAGGGTCAAAGGCGGAGCTCAAAACAACAACTCAGAACTGAAGAACTGTTCTCTTGTGCTCCTGCAAACGCCGCGAGGCCACTCCGACAAAGCGCTCTCTTCCATTTAATTCTTTTCACTTGTACTAAATTTGTAATTCCATTTTTCGAATTGATAGTGATTGCCCAACGAAAGTACTCAACGAGTACGGGCCTTGGAGTAGGAGTCGACACAGGCTCCGAACCAAGTAAAAAGGTTCTGTGTTAGCATTGTTTTATTTTTTCGCTGCGCTTACTCTCATCCAAATTTTCATAATCGATATTCACCCCCCCCTCTATCGAACGATCACGATCCAACAAGTGGTATCAGAGCAGGTACCGCTCTGATTTGGTGCAACCACCAATCAGACAAGGGGGTGATCTATTTTTTTTCTTGCTTTCGGATTTCAGTTTTTCGTTTAATTCCAAACTGGTATTATTACCTTTTTGGAAATCTCCTTCCGTAGCAATTAAATCTAAATTGGTGCAACACCAATTTAGTTATTTTTATTTAATTCTTCCCGTATTACTAATCCAAGACCAAGTCTTGAAACCTCTCTATTTGTTTTTTTTGTGCAGATTAAAATGTCGCAGATCGAGGGCTTCAGCACAGTGCGACCTCCCTTTCTAACGGGGATGATTTCCCGTACTGGAAGAAATGGATGGAGGTTTATCTCAAGACAGATTTCGACCAGTGACTAAGCGTTACAAAAGCTTAAAAACCTCCAGTCGACAGCTCCGAGAATCTTTTGGATCTTGAACAATGGACATCAGACATAAAGAAGAAGGCATCAACGGAGAACAAGGCTATCAACACTTTACAATGCGGATTAACAAGAGAAGAACTGAACCGGGTCGGACCGCATCAAAACGCTAAAGAGCTATGGGATAAACTGATCGAGCTGCACGAAGGAACCAGCGACGCTAAGGTAACAAAAAGGGATTCATTATTAAATAAAATTTTTAATATAAAAATGCAGGAAGGAGAAACAGCGAGTCAGCTGCACGCGAGGATTAAGGATATCCTTAACGGGCTCCACGCAATAGGCCACCAGATGGACAACAGATACCTAATCAGCTATGCGTTAAATGTAATTCCACGTAATAGCTTATGGGCATCCATAGTGGATGCCTACAAAATTTCTAAGAATTTAGCTAAGCTTAAATTAGATGAATTGTTTTGTAAATTGAAATTATATGAGCAGACTAACACTGGGGCCGAGAAAGGTGTTGCCTTATATGCAGGTTCCTCCAAGAAGAACAAGGCTGAACCTGAAGAAGACTCTGACCATAGCTCTGAAGATGAAGAACACCTGGTGAACCTGGTAAGGAAGATGTCCACCAGGAGGAAGAGAAGCTTCAGCAAGAAGGATCTACAAAAGATCAGTTCGCCAGCCGATTCAAGGAACGTGACATGCTTCGGATGCAACAAAAAGGGGCACTACAAGAACGAGTGCCCAAGACAGAAGATCGACAAACCGAAGCCGACCAAAAAGAAGGCCCTCAAAGCGACGTGGGACGACTCCTCCTCGGACGAATCAGAAGCAGAAGATCAGAAGCACGTGGCCCGCGAAGCAGAGTCGGAAGACGAATCGAAAAGCGGGTCCGAACCCGAATCGAGTCACGAGTCCGTACTCGTTTCCGAAGGTTCCGAAGAGGTATTCCTAACCTTAAACCGAAAGTTTTTTAAAATTATTTCTTGCTTAAATAAATAATAAGTTAGTTCAATTACAAACTGAAAACAAATTGCTCCTCGAAGAAAATTAAATCCTCAAGGAACAAGTTGTAAATAATAACCTACTCAAGATCTAACACTTGAGGAGGAGAATTCATCATTAAAATTGAAAATTAATAATTTAAAAAATATGTTAGAAAAATTTACTACCAGATCAAAAAATTTAGACTTAATCCTAAATAATCAAAAAGCATGTTATAATAAAACCGGACTCGGATATAAGTCGAGATCAAATAAAACTTTTAAATCATTAATAACACAATACAAACCAACGAATAAAGCCTGGGTTCCGAAAGTGTGTTTAACCACGCAAATAGGACCTAACCAATATTATATCCCTAAAGATAAAATATATTACGTAAAGTCAAATAAACCAAATCAAAAACAAGAACACAATTCTAAACAAAAAAATTTAAAATCTAAATATATTAGAACTCACCAAAATTTAAACTATCACCAAGTAAAATATAATTATAAAAGAAATAGACATAAACCTAGAACTAAAAATTAAATTAATGGCCATTAATTCAGGGGGAGGCTCCAGAATAGTTGGCACATCCAAAACTAACCTACCCGGCAGGGTAACCCTAACCAACCTACCCGACAGGGCAATTAGGACTAGTTAAAAAGGGTTCAAGTTTAACTTGAAAAATGGTACTGATGAAGTTTTGGATGATAGTACGTTAGGGAAGCTTAGTCTATGCATGTCTAGGAAGATATGACTTCGACCTGGTGCATTTGGCTAAGTGGAACTGACCGAAGCTACCCTTTATGGATCCTAACCAGTTAGACCAAGGTTTTGTACTAAGTCCAGTGGATAGGACTATTTGGAAAACCTCGAAGGCATGATTACTCTAATGATGTCCAAGTGACTCACCATAGCCCAGAAGATTATCCAGAGAACGCCTATTTGTTGAACCCAAAGCTAAACCTGAATCTAACACAAGTTAAAAACAAACTCAAAAATTGAATCTAATTCATCTCACAGAATTATAGAATTTCCTGATTAAAAACATAGATCGGGTGAGATAACTAAGGACTTAACTTTAAATTAAATTAAACTTAATTTTTTTAAAAAATTTGTTTAAAATTAAACTTAAATTTTTTTTAACTTATTTTTTTTAAAAAAATTAAACTTAAATATTTTTTAACTTAAAAATTTATTTTAAAAATTAAACTTAAATTTTTTTAACTTATTTTTTTTTAAAAAAAAATTAAACCTATTTTTTTTATTTTTTTTTTAAAATTAAACTTAATTTTTTTTTAACTTAAAAATGTTTTTAAAATTAAACTTAAATATTTTTTTAACTTAAAAATGTATTTAAAAAAATTAAACTTAAATTTTTTTTAACTTAAATTTTTTTAAAAAATAAACTTAAATATTTTTTTAACTTAATTTTTTTTACTTAAATTTTTTTAAAAATTAAACTTAAATATTTTTTTAACTTAAAAATTTATTTTAAAAATTAAACTCAAATTTTTTTAACTTAAATTTTTTTAAAAAAATTAAACTTAAATATTTTTTTAACTTAAAATTTTTTTAAAATTAAACTTAATTTTTTTTTGAAACTTAAATTTTTTTAACTTAAAAATTATTTTAAAAATTAAACTTAATTTTTTTTAATTTAAAAATTTTTAAAACTTAATTTTTTTTGTAACTTAAAAATTATTTTAATTTTTTTTTAAAAAAAACTTAAAAATTATTTTAAAAAATTAAGCTTAAATTTTCTTTCAAACTTAAAAATTATTTTAAAATTAAACTTAAACTTTTTTTAACTTAAAAATTATTTTAAAAATTAAACTTAAATTTTGTTTAAATTATTTTAAAAATTAATACTTAAATTTTGTTTAAACTTAAAATTTGATTTTCAAAATCAAACTTAAATTTTTTAAAAAATTTATTTTAAAACTAAACTTATTTTTTTAAAAAAAAAACTTAAAATTTTTTTCTTAAAAATTAAATCTTATTCAACTTACTTTCATCAAATCTAAAGAATGACTATAAGTCTAAAATTTAGACTAACCCCAATTCCTACCCATTGTAGGACACTAAGTGGATTTTGGACAGTGGGTGCTCCAAACATATGACTGGAGATCACACAAAATTCACTCAACTCACCTACAAAGTCCTAGGAACAGTTGCCTTTGGAAACAACGGCAAACTCAAGGTAATTGGTATAGGTAATATCGAACTAAAAATTGACTTTATTATTACAAATGTTTTACTTGTTGAAAATTTCAAGTATAATCTTTTGAGTATCAGTCAATTGTGTGATACTAGGTATAAGGTTAGGTTTTTTATCTACAGAATGCTTAATCAAACACTTAGACAACCCTAACATAAGCCTAAAAGGGTTTAGAAAAGACAACATCTATGCAATTAACTTAACCACTTCTTCAATTAAGTGTTACTTAACACAAAAAAAAGAAACCTGGTTATGGCATAGAAGAATGTCACACACAAATTTTAGAAATATAAGTAGACTAAATGGATTAGTTAGAGGTCTACCAAAATTACCTAACTTAGATTCAACCATATGTAATGTCTGTCAACAAGGTAAACAGACAAAATCTATCCACAAACCAACTAATCAGTCACAAACCAACTCAATGTTAGAACTATTACACTTAGACCTATTTGACTTCCATGGAGTCAAATCAATAAATGGAAGCCTATACTATCTAGTAATAATAGATGACTATTCTAGGTTTACTTGGGTAAAATTCTTAAAAAATAAAGATGAAACCTTTGAAATATTTACAAATTTCTGTAAACAAATTGAAAAATGAAAAAGATATCAAAATTAAAAGAATTAGAAGCGACAATGGGCGAGAATTTAAAAACCACAATTTTAGTAAACTTTGTCTCGAAAACGGATATCATCATGAATTTTCGTGTCCGAAAACCCCCCAACAAAATGGAATTGTAGAAAGGAAAAATAAAACCCTACTTGAAGCCTCCAGAACTATGTTAAATAAATATAATCTACCTAAATACTTTTGGGCAGAAGCTGTTAGCACAGTCTGTTATGTGCAAAATAGAACAACACTGAATAAAACACACAATAAAACCCCTTTTGAAATTTACTATAACAAACAACCTAATATAAAATATTTTAGAGTATTTGGGTGCCCAGTTTTCATCCTAAACACAAGAGAACATTTAGGAAAATTCACTTCAAAGGTAGAAAATGGAATTTTTGTAGGTTACTCCCTAAATAGTAGGGGCTACAGAGTTTATAATAAGGTTACCCTAAGGATTGAGGAGACTACCAATGTGAAATTCGAAGAATCCAATGAAAACCTAGAACAAACTCAACTTCAACCAATTGAATTTATTCAAGAAAACAATTATGAAGGAACCAGCCAACCCCTAAACCATGAAGACAAAGATCAACCTCAAGAGAATCAGCATCCTAGAACTATAAGAGTCAACCTAATCATCCAACTGATCAAATAATTGGTGACCGAGATCTAAGGGTTCAAACTAGGTCATCCTTTAGAAATCTAAGCCAAATATCATCAATCTCAAAAATTGAACCCAAAACCATAGCTGAATCCCTACTTGACCCAGACTGGGTCATAGCTATGCAAGAAGAACTAGCTCAATTTGAGCGTAATGAAGTTTGAGACTTAGTACCACCACCCAAAAACAAGAAAGTAATAGAAACAAAATGGGTATTTAGAGACAAACTAAGTGAAACTGGGAAAATCACTAGAAATAAAGCCAGACTAGTTGCTAAAGGGTTTAGTCAAGTAGAAGTACTTGACTATGATGAGACTTATGCCCCGGTAGCCAGATTAGAGTCCATTAGAATGTTACTTAGCTATGCAGCCCACAAAGGGTTCAGATTATATCAGACGGACGTTAAATCTGCGTTCCTAAATGGACTAATAAAAGAAAAAGTCTACGTAGGACAACCACCTGAGTTTGAGAATCTAGAACACTCTGACTATGTCTACAAATTAAAAAAGGCTTTATATGGACTCAAACATGCACCTAGGGCTTGGTATGAAAGACTAACTTCTTACCTAATCTCTAAAGGGTTCAACCAAGGTCAAATTGACCCCACCTTATTTGTCAAGTTAATAAAAGAAGATATTTTTATAGATTTTTCAAACTTAATGTTGAAATTAAAAAAAAAAACTCATTATTTTTTAAACTTATTTTGAAAATTTAAACCTTGAGTTTGAAATTTTGGTTTTGAAAACTCAGATTTGAAAAGTGTTTCAAAGTTGAAACTTATTTTGAAAAGTCTACACCTTGATCTTGATACTTTAATTTTGAAAAACTCATGTTTATAAAGCGTTCCAAGTTGAAACTTATTTTGATAATTTAATCTCTTGAAATTTGAAACTTAAAAACTTATGTTTGAATATTAGCTTTTAAAAACTTTCTCTTTAAGTTTGCAAATTTATTTAATTTTTCAAAAACTATCTTTAAAAAATTACTCAAAATATACTAAGTTATGATGCTAAGTTTGCTATGTCTCAAAACTTAGCTATTTTACAAAATTAGCCATTTTTTTTCATAACTTAGCCATTATTCAAACTCCCCCAAGTTAATCTGACTTATGCTTGTATCTTTTAAATTCTTTTGTATTTATGATCAATGATTGTATTTGATGAATGCCAAAGGGGAAGGGTTAGGTGGTTAAGTTAGCTAACTTAAAAATTGAAAATACAAACTAATTTAAAAACCCTTTAAATTACTTGAATATTCTTTCACAAATTTAATCAGGTTGTCATTCCATCAAAAGGGGGGGAGATTGTTGGTGCGGTTAGCACAACAGTCTAACTCAGGTTTTGATGAATGACAAATTGAGTTAAGTTAGGTTTGTCGTTATTTAACACTCTGACCGAGTGTGCAGGCGAAGTCCAGACAGGTCGACGGGCTGACCGGATGTCTGGCATGAAGTCCAAGCGGGTCGACGGGCTGACCGGATGCTTGGCACGAAGTCTAAATGGGTCGACGGGCTGACCGGACGCTTGGCACGAAGTCCAACTAGATCGATGGGCTGACCGGATAGTTGGCGAGAAGTCCAAACGGGTCGAAGGGCTGACCGGGCATCTGGCAGGTGAGTAAAGGTAAGTCACTAGAGGGGAGTGACTGTGAGGACGCGTTCCCGGGAAGGGAACATTAGGCGTCGATCCGGCTTAGATCCATTTCGGATATCTAAGTCGAGATCGTGACTAGATTCCAGTCTCGGAAAGATAGAATCTAAGTCATACTCTTTATGTTAAACTTATAAACTGTGCTAACACTCTGTTTTGCAGGTTACACATTATATATTTGCTTCGGACTAACCTTGTCTTACAGGAGAAGGATTTTCTGGAGAAAGGAGGTCTGGGCGCCCGGAGGCAAATATTATCCAGATCGCGGCTTAGACACGTGGAGCTCACTGGTTGGGTCTGCCACGTCGCACCAGGGCGTCCGGAAGGGATCCGGGGCACCCCGAGCCTCCTATATAAGGAGGGTCAAAGGCGGAGCTCAAAACAATAACTCAAAACTGAAGAACTGCTCTCTTGTGCTCCTGCAAACGCCGCGAGGCCACTCCGACAAAGCGCTCTCTTCCATTTAATTCTTTTCATTTTGTCGGTATTTTTCTTTTCTATCAATTCTTGTACTAAATTTGTAATTTCATTTTTCGAATTGATAGTGATTGCCCAACTAAAGTACTCAACGAGTACGAGCCTTGGAGTAGGAGTTGACACAGGCTCCGAACCAAGTAAAAAGGTTCTGTGTTAGCATTGTTTTATTTTTACGCTGCGCTTACTCTCATCCAAATTTTCATAATCGATATTTACCCCCCCCCCTCTATCGAACGATCACGATCCAACAACAACAACCTAAAGGAGTTAGACATTAATTGATGCAGGAAGATACAAAAGTATTTATATACGACTGAGAAGAAAGGGTGAATGGGAAAATGAAGACCAACGCAAAATTGGTCCTTAAAGAAGGGCAAGAAGTCGGCGAGAGATAGATGGGGCCGATAGTAGGCAGAGGGGATGACGATTTGATAGTCGGAGGGGAAATGGTAGGTGAATTTCATCTGATCAATCTCATCCTCATTGAACCTGGACCCGGTAGAAGTGTACCAGAGCCCGGGGATGGACGCGGGAGTTTGAGGGGAGAGAACCATAGAAAACCGAGAAAGAAGTGAATCGTGGACTCAACGAAAGAAAGAAAGGAAAGACTTACTGAGAAAGGTCGCTGACGAAGACAAGGAGAAGGAGAAGCGTCAAAGAACATGCTCGAGAACGAAAACGCGAGGAACTATAAAGATGACGCCGAGTAAATAAGGGCTTGTAAATCTTGCGGGTGACCGCTCTAAGCCGTCTGATTGAGGGTTGTAGAAAATAAGGGCAAAATCTGACCGTGGAATTCGAAAAGGCACTTATCACATCAACCATAGATATCTACCTCTCACATCATGTGTACAGAGGTAGAAAGGATGGGACACGCGGCGGCTGGTGACAGGGAAGCATTAATGGAGCGGCGTGCTCAGCCACAATGGCCAAAGATTTGCACAGTCTTCCAGAAATTGGGAGGACGTCAGTAGACAATAAAGGGAGCTCGTCCGAGAAAGCGACGAGATATGAAAATTTGCTAAGTGTTGTCGCCAGCCATCTTAATCGTCATAGAGCTCTGACTAACATATAGCCGAGCGGTGGCTCTAAACCCATGTATGTAAAATGATAGTCGAGTAGTGGTTCTAAACCCATGTGCTTAATTAGTCAGCGAACGACACATCTAAATCCATGGGAGGAATCAACTTTGATGTTCACCATATCCGAGCTGCGGCTTTGAGCTCCGGTCAGTAAAATATAGCAGAACAATGACTATGAAGATGATATGAGCCGATCAGAAGCTCGGAAATAGAGAATGCCCGATCAAGGAAAGGTCATTGAAGGCACAACTTGTCTAGTCAGTCGGACTTATAGCCTCCTTTGACTAGACTTGAGGGGAATGTTTGTGATGTGGCGATAAAGGGGGGTCCATCAAGTGTGAGTCAAAGGAGGAGATAGTAGCAAACGTGGAAGTCAAAGTTAAGATTATCAATGATGGTCAGTAGTGGTCAACATCCCCACCAAAGATGACCAAGCGAAAGGTGACGCCAACTGTCGGTCGAGCATAAAGTGTCCAATCGGCCAGGTGGCTTGTTTGAGCAGGACACCCATCCGACCAAGAGCATTACGGCAAGAACATCAGATGCTCATTACAGATCAGAGGAATATTAAGGTGGCCCTGAGCGCTTGTCTGGTCGAGCGGAAATAATCTACTGAACCAAGTCACTGTGGGAGAAAAGTAGCAAAGGTCGACTGAGAGGAGGAGTCTCGCCCGAGCAGCTACCCTGTTCGGCCAAACAGTGAGACTATTCCCGTATCTCTTGATATCCCTTTGGGAGATAATGTCGTTGATAATAGGGCATGGTTAACAGGTGGATCGTACAACGGAAGCTTCTACTGTCTTGTCAGGGATTTGCATATCTTGTTAAGGTATAGCGTCAGATTCACTTTGTTGATATATCCTTTCATAGGACAGTTTGGAGAACGTGCCACAGCTTGAGGAGTGTCCACGTCGTCCATTGTAGCACTATATAGGTGGAGTCCATGCACCGCCCGAAGTACGCGTTACTCATTATTCACGCTTGCGTACTATTTTTTTCTCTTTTAATATAATTCCTTCTAAATTTAACATTATTTAAAGAGAATCTAGTATATTTTCTATCCAATTGAACACTATTTATAAAAAAAATCTAGTATATTTTTAATCCAATTGAAATGGAAAAAGTATTGTACTCAATTTGATAGAAAACATATTTGATTATAGTTTAATGTGCTAAATTGAAAAAAAAATTATACTTATATTTTAGACTTTTAATATCTAATAAAAAATATGAAGAAATTATATAAATTAATATTCATTATATTTGATTACATTTTTTTTAATAGGGACTACGGGTAAAATTTAAATTATGATAGACACGTAAATTTTCCCATAAAATACCTTCAAAGACTAATTCTGAGTTTGAGCCCATTTAAAGCCTATTAGTGAGATCGATGAGCTAGGGTTTGAACAATATATTGAGATTGGGAGGCGAGCTCCTTCGGCTCCCAAGCGGAGCGGCGATGGCGTTCCTCATCCTTTCCCTTTGCTGGTCCTTTCTGTGATTTTGGTTGTAATGTTTTGCTCACAGATCAGTTTTCCCAGTGTAGGAGGAGGCCATGATGAAGAAATTCACACTCGTTAAGACGCTCTCTGCGCATGATTTGTGCAATACTAATCACTACGTTCTTGCTGAGCCTTCTCTCTGGTTTCCCTGTTTGTTTTATGATTTGTTTTTTTTGAATCTGGTTTTCGTATCCGATTTGTAATGTGCCATCGTTTTATTTGGTTTTCCGTGGATTTTATATGCCTTATTGAGAACATTGTGATTACATCGCATTCATTTGGATATATTTGGAATTCTACGATTTGCATATGTTTTCTGAATCGCAAATGAGGGAGAACCGTATTATAAGGGAAGAAGACCTACACTAATTGCAGATGGGGGTTGTTGAAGGTGCTTAACTGATTCAGAGGAGATTGACATCAGTCCATGACAGGTTCGCTGCTAGCGTCTTCTTCTTCTTCTTTTTTCCATGAAGGTGTTTCATCAGTAGCTCGACGCACAAACGAATCGTCCCTCTTGTCTTCCCATATCTTCCTTACTCAAAAAGGTTTGATCTTTCCCCATCTCTCAATCTTTGCATGCTTTATTTCAATTCAATTCCGGTTTTCAATCTTCGTTGTAATCTGATTCCTGAATAATTTGTGAATCTTACAATTTCTCGGATTCCTTCCGCCTATCTTTATTTCAAAACGCCACCTTTCTTAGCAGAAGCACAAATCGAAGGCTTGGAGGCTCATTGGCAAAGCTTTAAAATGCCTACCGAGTTCAAAAGCTGTGCGAAATTTGCACGTCTCCTCGCTCAGCGATGGCGGTCTCCATTTCTCTCATTGGAGTCCCGATAAAGAAGACGGAAATGTTTTTCGTATATTTAAGACGATTTATGAGACGGCAATGATAACTAAAATCTTCATGAAATTTATTGCAAAAAAAAAAAAAAACGATTTAGTAAATTGAATTATGATTTCATTAACTAAGTCTTCTTAAAATGAAATTTTTAAATTTATTAAACCAATTGAACTTTATAAATTAAAGTTTTCATATATATAAACTTTGTTTTATTAATAAATCTTCGTATTTAGTTTCTAAATCTTAATTATAATTTTATTTTATAGATTAATTGTGTATTAAGTTACAAAATTAGTGCTTACAGTGGTATTGACTATAATGTTAAAATGTCAAACTGATAAATGTTTTCAGAATAATTATTTAATGCATTTATTTTCTTTATTCTAAGCATAAGATAATATGGAAAATATAAAGTTAAAATTTCTACTGCACTGTTTGACAATGCTTATCTGGCCAAGAAAATATGTTTGGACTATTAAAGAAAAAGGTAGATATTTAAATATTGAATTCTTTAATTTTTCAGAAAGTGTACTACTTTGTTGAAAATCAAAGAATAAAGAAATCAACTAATGGAGAGATGTGTTTGAAGAAATCAAACTTGTTCATTCTATTCTAAGAATGAAGGCTTAATTTGAACGTTTGTAATAACTTTAAATCCTTTTGTATTTTATAGTAGGTTGTATTTTACCCCTCTCTATTTAAAAAACTGCACTTAATCCCCTTTTGACATAAGTAAAAAAAAAAAAAAATACCAAAATAATCTTAATCTAAATCAGACTTATAGAAGAAAATGAAAAATAAAAATAAAAATAATCCCGTAAAATCGTTGAAAGTTTAACTTTAACTCAACCTGATTTATATATAAACACAAAATCTCACTTATTTCTAGAAAAAATATCCTCACAAAATTTACACATGCACTAGCATAAATAACAGAAAAATAACAACTCTGAAAGGGATAATCTGTCAAAAATTTTAAAAAGACTCAGAATTCTAAATTGATGAATCAAAATTAAATAAAGATAAAATAAAGTTTATCATTAAAAATCAAAATAAAGACCCTTTGATGATTTATAAAAAAAATCACCCTTTTAATTTTTGTCTAAAAATAAATTTTCATTTCAAGACAGTACCTTGTTGAAATGAAAAATAGTTTTAGTTGTTTTGAAATGCAAATTTACTTTTGGACAAAAAATAAAAGGATGATTTTTTTATAAATTATCAAAGGATCTTTATTTTGATTTTTAATAATAAATTTTATTCTATTTTTATTTAATTTTGATTCACCAATTTAGAATTCTAGCTCTTTTTTGTTTGGTGGAATGAGTTTTGCTGATTATCCTTCTCAAAGTTGTTATTTTTTTATTATTAATGCTGGTGCATGTGTGAATTTTGTAAGGATATTTTTTCTAGGAACAAGTGAGATTTCGACCTTATATATAAATTAGGTTGGGTTAAGGTCAAGCTTTCAATGATCTTACGGAATTATTTTTATTTTTATTTTTTATTTTCTTCTAAAGTCTGATTTAGATTAGGATTATTTTGATCATTTATTATTTTTTTCATTTTTTATTTTCTTCTAAAGTCTAATTTAGGTTAGGATTATTTTAATCATTTATTTTTTTTTTCTTTTTGACTTATGTCAAAAGGGGGGTTAAGTGTAATTTTTCAAATAGAAGGGGGCAAAATGTAACCTGCAATAAAATAAAGGGGGTTTAAAATTATTAACCCTTAAAATTATGTAAAAAATTAAAATCCAGTTTGGGTTTGTAAGCCGTTTGAATAAAATAGAATATTATTTGGGTTCGGTTCTGGGCAGTAAATAATTTTTTTTATAATTATTCAATATATAGGCTCGAATAATTTATTTAAGATTTATAGATTATGTTTATTAATAAAATTTTTATCAATGTACTAAATAAATAAATAAAAATTTTAAAAATAAAAAAATAAATTTAAATTATTAAATTTAATAATAAATAAAATAAGTAAAAAATTTAAATAATTAAATAAATTTAAATTGAGACTAACAATTAAATGAATATTTAAATTTATAAAAATAAATTAAATTAAAATAAAATAATTATTTTAAAATTTTAATTTATTTTAAATTTAATTTAATTATTTTATCAAATAAATTTGAAGAAACAAAAAGTTAACTTGTTTACACCGTTTCGTTTGAATTTGATAATTTAAAATAGGAATCAAATATTTTTGAGTCAGCTCAAAAGCTTGTGATTAGCCTCAATTATTGCTCTGTTTTAAAGTCTTCGCCCCTTAATTACTCGCCACACCACGCATTGTTCTTCGTAACCTGATCAATCATCGGCTTTATTTCCAACCTTATCGATTTAATCACTTAATTATCTCCAATCTTAAATAGATCTCTACCTGTCCTATCCAGTTTTCGACACATGGATTATCGTTCGCGATCACTCAGCCGACCAGTTCATCCATTTCAACACAATTGAAAAATGAAGAACTTGGTTGGTGACCTAATGGAGATCGCAATCCCAAACCAATTTAAAGCGCGATCACTCTTGTGCTCTCGCTGCATGGTCAATGGCGTCTCTGTTCTCTTCCCTTGCATTGCTCTTCTTCTTGTTTCTTTCTGGAGTTTGCTGTTTGGAATATCGCATACCGGTTGGCTCCGAGCTTTCCGCCGGCGGCAATGAATCGTGGGTTTCTGAGAATGAGATCTTCGCGTTTGGGTTCGCGCAGGATTCAGCAAGCGTTCGCGAACAATTTCTGTTGGCGATTTGGTATTATGGCCTTCCGGATCATCCGACCATCGTTTGGTCGCCGAATAGGTGGATTTCTTGTTTCGATCTTGTGCCACCGATTCTTAGTTTTTCATCTTTCTTGTCGTTCCGATTGATGCAGAGGTTTTCCGGCGCGAAGAGACGCGGTGGTGCGACTGGAAAACTCCGGCGAACTCGTGCTCAGAGACGGTAACGCCGTTCTGTGGACTTCCAACACTTCCCAGTTGAATCCCAGCTTCGGCGTAATGTCGGACTCCGGTGACTTCGTACTCTGCGCCGCCGCCGCCGGCGGCGGCAACGCCACGGGCCGGACGGCCGCCGCCGTGTGGCATAGCTTCTCCTACCCCTCTGATACTCTCCTCCCCGGGCAACAACTGACGGTGGACCTCGCGCTCACCTCCGCCACGTCCTCCTCCGGCCACTATGCCCTCCAAATGCTTCAGCAGAGAACCTCCCTCAGCCTTGCCCTTGCCTACGTCTCGCCGACGTCCAACTCCAACTACTCCTACTGGTCTAGCCCACAGATATCAAACGCCACCGGCGAGGTCGTCGCCGTCTTGGACTCGTCCGGGAACTTCGGCGTTAGCTACGGCGCTTCCTCCGCTGGCACGATGTATATCCACAAGAACGACACGCAGTCCACGTTTCTGCGCAGGATCACGCTGGGAAACGACGGGAATCTGCGGCTCTACCGCTTGGAAGCGAACAAGAACTGGTCGGTGGAGTGGACCGCCGTGTCGAACCCATGCACCGCCGCCGGAATTTGTGGCAGTGGCATCTGCAACCTTGACTCCAGCAACAACACCTTCAGCTGCACGCCGCTGAAGCCGGTGAACTGCAGCGGAAGAAACGGCGGGCAAATCAAGATGCAAACCATGCCGCAAACCAATTACTACTTCCCCGGCAAGTCCACGATCTCGAATTACAGCGGCGACGTCAACGGCACGGAGTGCTCCCGGCATTGCTCCGACAACTGCGAGTGCGTGGCGGCGGTGTACGGGCCCTCGCCGGAGAACGCGAAGTCGTGGTGCTGGACGCTGCGCTGGGTGGACTTCGGCGGGATGCAGGACCCGAGCACGACACTGTACGTGAAGGTCCTCGCCGGAAACGAGTCGGCGACGGGCGAATCGAGTTCAGGCTCACCGAGCGCCAGCGTGCTGCTGCCGTTGCTGATCTGCTTCGGCGCTCTAGTTGCGCTCCTGAGCGCGCTGCTTTTCTACAGCGCGCGAAGGAAGAGGAAGCAGAAGGCGATGCGACGATGCGTGTCGCTGCCGGGAGCTCCGGCGTGCTTTAGCTACCATGAACTGCAGATTGCTACCTCAAACTTCTCCCAATTGATCGGAACAGGTATCTTACCTTCTTAATCATCAATCCCGATCAAGCCAAAAACACAATTCTTGTCTCAATCGATCGTGCTTGTTCGATGCGAGACCAGGAGGATTTGGCAGCGTGTACAAGGGAACGCTGAGAGACGGGACGATGGTGGCAGTCAAGAAACTAGACAAGCTGCTGCCTCAAGGAGAAAGGGAGTTCATAGCAGAGGTCACCACCATCGGCTCCATGCACCACATGAACTTGGTCAGCCTCTGTGGATTCTGCTCAGAGCAATCGCACAGGTGACCGATCCTTCACCGCACTGATCACTCCTCTTAAGAACTAAAGCTAGAAGTGTTGTTTGTTCATTCATGCTTTTTGTTCACATTGATTAGGCTGTTAGTGTATGAATACATGAGTAGAGGATCACTGGACAAGTGGATCTTTCGTTCAGGGGAAGACAGGGTTCTGGACTGGCGAACTCGCTTTAACATAGCGACGGCGATCGCTCAAGGGATCGCCTACTTCCACGAGCAGTGCAGGAACAGGATCATTCACTGCGACATCAAGCCGGAGAACATTCTGCTGGACGAGGACTTCTGCCCCAAAGTCTCCGACTTTGGCCTGGCGAAGCTGATGAGCAGGCAGCACTCGCAGGTGGTGACCATGGTGAGGGGCACGAGGGGTTACTTGGCGCCGGAGTGGGTCAGCAACCGCCCGGTCACCGTCAAGGTCGACGTCTACAGCTACGGGATGCTGCTGCTGGAGATCGTCGGAGGACGAAGGAACCTCGATTCTTCCTTGGACGAGAAGGAGTTCTTCTACCCTGCATGGGCTTTCAAGGTGCGATCACTAAAAGCTCGATTCAGACTCTGTTCGAAGTGAAACATGGATCGAGCTGAATTTTACAGGAGATGGTGAATGGAACGGCGAGCAATGCCGTCGACAGGAGGCTGAAGAGGAACGTGGAGGAAGAGGAGGCGGTGAGGGCTCTCCATGTGGCGTTTTGGTGCATCCAAGAAGAGGCAGTGGTGAGGCCTTCCATGGGGGAGGTGGTGCGGATGTTGGAAGGCTCAGTGTCCATCAACGAGCCGCCGATGCCTCAGGCAGTGCAGGAGTTTCAAGAGGAAGGTCTGCACAGTGTTTACAGAACGATGAAGGGGAGATACTTCTTCGATTTGCCTTCGTCTTCCTCGGCCATGGCCAGCTATAGATCATCGAAAGCTACTTGTAGCCACTCTACTATGTCGCCTAGATAGCAAAATATGATCGATTACAGTTATTGTAGATGGATGATCATTGAAAATCAGAAAGAAATGACTCTCGTTCAGGAGCTCATAGATGTCACTGACTCATCGCACTTACTTGAGAGGATTTGCACAGTGAATGCCGATCGGAATCTTAGCTTTTTGAGTTTGTCTACTAGTTAAAACTACCCGCGGTCAGTGTGGGCTTTTACAGGGCAGAGCTGCCCATCACCGTGCCCAAGGATTTGACCGCATTCTTTATTTCGGCGCCCCAACCGCGGCGCGGTGGCGCAGCAGCTTCTTCCTGCCGTCGACCCCACCGTCACGTGAATCCACGCTGCCACAGCCACGTGGATCCGCGACCCCGAGAACGGGACGAAGTGTGGCCCTGCCGCCGGGCTTCTTGCCCGCCACGCGTCCGGCGAGGAAGTTCAGGCTTTCCTGTTCCAAACAGCAAACAACGGAGCTTCCAGTATTGGCCGGACACGTCGTAACACACTGTGCTTGTCTCCTATGGATCTCGGAGCCGAACATGGAACACGCTCTCCCGGCCGCTGTCGCACGACACGAAAGGGAAGAGGTGGCTTCGTGCAATTTGTTCCCTCGTCGTGCTCTCTGCTTTTGTGGACATAAATTTTTGAGCCTCGTATGAAAATGGACAGCAGTTAGTAGCAGAGCACAAGGATGTTGCGCGACGGCTCTGCTCTCACTGCACCTCCCTAGGCCATTAGCGGGTGCTCAGTGCGCGTCCGTAGCATCTTCTATCTCTCTCTAGCTCGTGCTACGGTGCTAGTGTCTCTGTTCTCGCCTATCTCTGTCGCTCTTGTCTGGAAAGGACTTGGTCTCGCTGCCGGGTTGGTGCTCCTGTTTCGGGGGGGCAAACGCGATCGGCGTCCAATCTCGTCAAGGTTCCTCCTTTACGGGAGCAGAGGATTAGATAGCCCCTGAGGTTGACAGGCCATGGCAAAAGCTCGCTCCTTGCGCATCTTTTGGAACGACCCAGATGTCACCGACTGCTCCTCCGACGATGAAGAGCGCTGCTTCCTTCCTGGGCGCAGCGGGGTGTGTCGACTGCTGAACCGGACAAAGCCCGCCGTCAAGCCACGGGAGAAGGCGGCGTCGCCGGCAGGGAGCACTAAGTTCAGGGGCGTGCGGCGGCGGCCGTGGGGGAAGTATGCAGCGGAGATCCGCGACGCGTCAAGGGGCGTGCGCGTGTGGCTAGGTACCTTCGACACCGCCGAGGAAGCCGCCCTGGTCTACGACGACGCCGCTATCCAGCTACGCGGTCCCGGCGCCGCCACCAACTTCTCTTCGTCGTCCTCTTCCCCATCCTCCTCCCGGCGCTCCGCCGCCCCTACCGCCACATCTCGGGAAATCAACCCCACGCACCTGTCCGCCGGCCCCGAGTCGCACGCGCTCTCATCTCCAACCTCCGTCCTCCGGGTTATCTCCTCCTGCCCATCGTTTGGCGGCGTGCCTCCGTACAACGAAATCTGGGATTTCGGGATGCCGGATCCGAGTTTCCCCGTGGGATCTTCGGCGTCGTGGGATTTGGCGTTGGGATCGTCGACGTCGCAGGGAGACGATTGCTTCGGGGAGATCGGCGATCTATTCCCCATCGAACCGCCCCCTACCGTACTTTAATAATACCCCGTTAATTATCTACCATAACGGATTAGATTATGTCGATGCAAAAACCGGTTTAAAACTTCCAAAAAACACGATCTCAAATTGTATCGGAGAAGGCTTGGGCCTATGTTTTGTTGTACGCAAACTGTTGTGTAATTTAATAATTTAAAATGCACGGTGTGATTTGGGTACATACCAAATTTCCCTTAAAGCTACTATAACCTTAAGTAAATACAGTTCTAATTGGGCCTAAAAGGCCGGCCCATTTAAATTTGGGTCGGATAGTATTCGGTTTTAACCGTGACGGATGGAAGTAAAAGGGTGTCTCTCCCTAGACACTAGAGGAGGGGCTCTCCATCTGCGTTTAAAATGGCAAATTGCGAGGGCTAAATTGCAATTTCCGGAAATTATGATCCCTGGTCCCGTAATTAGATACCTAATGGTCCGATCCATCGAGCATTCGATTCGGCCACCGCCGACGAGCCTGAAGGAATTCAAAAAGAGAGGAGAGCCGACTTGCTCGATTTTCTCGGGAAAATCCTTCAATTCTACTCTTCCTCCGCCATCTTCTCTTTCGCTGTTCGATTCAATCTTTCAACCCTCGCGATCCGCGAGATTTGTTTAAACCATGCGCTGGTCTTCTTCGTACCTCGGATCAAGAGTTCGATCCTGGCTGCGGGACTACGATCGCCTGCAATCCGTCGCCGTCGCTCTCATCTACATCCAGGTAAGCCGTCTACCTGTTCTTTATCGCTCCCTTCTTTAGGTAGGACTGGCTTAGTGTTTTTGTAGCATTCTTAGAGTCGATGTGCGAGGGAGTGTTTTCGGAATGGGGTTGGAAGGGATGATGTAAGACATTTTTATGCACATTTTGTAATACTAGATCGGGTGCGCTATGGTGGGATCGCTTGGCGCGTTATTCAATGGAGTTTTGCTGATCAATCTAGCGGTGGCACTCTTTGCGCTCGTTGCAATTGAGAGCAGTAGCCAGAGCCTGGGAAGGACTTATGCAGTGCTTCTCTTCTTCTCTATCGTGCTTGACATTGCTTGGTTCGTATTTTTCTCGCACACTACCTGGTGAGAGCCTAATGAAGCTATTCAACATGCATGCTTGACCTTAGATGTGTTGATTGTGTGATTTGATGAAGATTGCATTATTTGTTGATTGCAAGAAGATGTATTGGACTATGTGTTGCGTGACCAAGTCAAGCCTAGTGTATCTTTAGTCGTTTTTAGAGACTAATTTTTAAAGTAAAATGTTGAATCGTAACATGAAAAATACTAGTTGAGTTCATTAGGGGTAAAACCATCTTTACTATTGAAGCTTGAGAGTAAGCAAAATACAGGGAGAGGATCAAGGAAGGTCAATAAAAGGTAGGTAACTACTTTGATGTGCAGTCAAATTGTTTCTCGAGTGCTTCCATTGGACAAAGAACCCAAATTGTCAAGAAAGGAAACTTATTCCCACATGCCATGTTCATTTCTTGAATTGTTTATATTGTTTTATAATTTCTTGATCAGCAAGTATCTCCGACTGTACTTATTGCTTGTGCATGGATTTGTTTTAAACATTACATTAGTATTCTTGGCTGCTCATGATTACATGTGGAGTTATTATTAACTTCCAACTGTATTAGTGGGGACTCAAATATTAGATGCTCAATTGATTTTTACCTAAAGTCTTTATTACCTCACTTGTTTTATCATGTTATGGAGGTTCACTATTTCTTTCATGTAATGTTGTATTTTATAGGAATTTCAATCCTGATCAGAAATTTGGGCCACTATTTGTCTTCTCAATCAGACTTGCATTGTTGATGGAAATCTTTGGCTTTTCAGTGAGGTTTTTGTCCTCATTTTTATGGGTTCAAATGTACAGATTGGGGGTTTCAACAGTGGATAGCACTATATACCGTGCAGATTATAATGTTAGAGATAGCTTTGTGAATCGTCCAACAAATGAAGTAGCTAGGCAGGCCTCCACTGCTGATGAGATTTTGGGAGGTTCCATTTATGATCCAGCCTATTTCTCCTCCCTTTTTGAAGATATTCAAGAAACGCAACACATGCCTGAGGTATGATCTGCACCTTTTCAACTTGAAAGCTGTCATGTGTAACTAAATCAACACTAAACAGCCTGGTTGATTCATTCTATTCCACTTCTGCTCTTCTTTATCTCACAATAGGCCTTTATCAACACTAAACAGCCTGCCTTGATGAAATACCATGATACAAAATATGTACTGGACATAATTTGACTTTAATTTCCAAGGCATACAAGTATTGATTGGGCCAGTTCCAAATATGTTAAGGTTGTTGGACAAATAGTTACTCAATTAACTATGAAGCAAAAATATGATTTCGCTCACCCTGAGTGTCCCTTATCGCTGACTTCATAGCGAGCTGACTTCATAGCGAGATGAAGGGAGGTAAATCTTGGTACCGAGCGGCCT
Organism: Zingiber officinale; assembly: GCF_018446385.1. Lineage (NCBI taxonomy): Eukaryota > Viridiplantae > Streptophyta > Magnoliopsida > Zingiberales > Zingiberaceae > Zingiber > Zingiber officinale. The sequence goes on from NC_056001.1 coordinate 42,247,931, forward strand.
TCTAGGTGGGAATCCTCAGGGAAATGAACCCCACTAGAATCGACCCTTGCCCAATGAAGCAATTCTGCCATTTAAGTACCAACTCGACTACACCCATGGGGGCATCAGACAATTAACCATAATACTATTGTGCAAGGATCTTGCCCAAATATTTGAGATGGTAAATTATATGCAAGGGAAATTTTAGCCAATGTGAAAACTTTTCAAGTTAAGCTTACAACTTGATGCTTGAATGTGATGATTATTTTTATATATATGAATGAGCCAAGAATGAATGAATGAAGAATGTGATGTTAATGATAGATGTATGCCAAGGTGCTTCAATGCACCACTCAAGCACTATAGGTAAAATATGTAGAAATTAGAATGTGCATCCAATTTAAGACACTTAGATAAACATGCAGTAAATGATTTCAAAAGTCTGACAACATCAACGTTAACACAAGAATTTAGGTAGACTTTTCTACTTAGTAATAACTTTAATGGAGGCATCTTTGCAATGATGGATAGTGTTGTTTTCAATAGGAAACAGATATAATATGATAGGTAATAAATGCCTAGAGGAATTGAAAACAATGTTCTTAGGAATGTCAGTCTTAGGAATTTGATTCACTTTGAGACTAGCATGATGGTGGTCAAGAAAGATCTCTGCTGTATGAATAATGCTCCTGGGAAAATCACGGGGAAACTTCAGCAGACAGGAGATGACCCATTGGTAACTTGGTATCTAGTGATAAACTTGGACATTGGTGAAGTAATAATCCCTTGCAAAAATAGTTAGGGAGAATTCTATCTATAGACATTAGAAGGCCTTACATCAGTATGAATTAATCTGCCTAATCCAATCTATACAAGTATTCTATCTTTTTATTAATACCAAGTACAATGGAGAATTACGGTTTTTAAGTTGGTGGAATTTCAGTTTTTGCTTAAATAAGTGTTCCTATGGAGTGAAATTTGTCCTAAGCTTAGTGAGGCGATCGATGGAAAAAACGGTAGTCTTTGATGGTTTATAGGGACAGAGGACCAGCTCTTGAAACCATGACTTGCCTCAGGAATCCATTGTTGTGGCATAAAGTTGCAAGCTAATTTTGCTATGCTTTAGTGAACTTTGTAAGCACATCATGCTCATTTTTCTTAATAATTTTTACCCAGCCCTTCATAACCATCACATCCCACCTTTTCTATGGATATCAACCTCCATCTGATAGTGTAGACTCATGCTAGCTTGTGTAAAGTGGCCTAGAGTCTCTGCAACTTATGTTCTGTCTCAAGCACGACAAGCTCCAATTCCATAATCTGATCATATAAGCACAATGTGTCTCGACGAACAAATAGTATTCTCGCCATAGGGCAAATGTCAGTATCCTAAACATTTAAAAAAAAAACTTATTTTGCATCTTTCCTTGGTTGGTAAGAGCCACCTTACTTTCCAATTACATGTATTATCTTGCTATAAATCTTTATAATATAAACTACCAGATGTTGATGATTATATTTATGGTCAAATCCTTTCTTGTGCAATCATAAGTCATGGTTTACATCAAATAAACAATAATAATAGTGCAGCAGTTTGTTTTTCAGCTAATCATGCTGCAAGAAATGTAAACCCTTTGAAGCGCAATATCCTTTGAAAATGCACACATTCTTTATATATGCTGGGAATTCTTTGATCTCTGCAAATCTTATTCAGAGATGCTAATGATGACTGTCTAAACATCAGATCTTCTGAACATATCTGATGTTAACTTGAACATTATGACTAATTAAGACATCTCTTAGCTTCAGGCGAGCTCCCCATGTATGTTCAAAGAAGACAATATAGACTCCTTAGCTTGCACCAGAGACAACTACTTTGTAGCAGTTGAGCTGTGTATTTCTCTTCGTATGTCTAGTCACCTTGGGAAAGTTAATGTAATTCTTGACCTCTCTAGCTCTCTCTCTCTCTCAAGGAAAAAAGAAGCAGCTATAATGCACTTATTACTTGTATGAATAGTATGATCTTCCTAGTATTGGGTTCTGATCTAAGTTTGGTTTCCTTTCAGAGTGCTACACATTATCTCTGAAGCTGTTAAATTGCAAATGATGGGTTTTTAAAGAATCAATTTGATCTACAAATTGCACAGATGTAATACCCACCAAATAAATCAGTAAATAACAACTTTCTACTTTAGTCTACCAATCTCTAATTGGAACACTATTTATCTGTTTAAATGTTTAAACTATATTTTTTTTTTTGTTGCTATTTTCCTGATGGTATTTGATTATGACTCCATTACTTCTTTGCAGGTTGATGATGATTCGAGAAAACTACAATTGCAATGATTTGTAGTGTCACCAAATGTTGCTCGGAATCCGGCTTCGTCGTCTTATGGTCTTATTGCTCAACTACGTCGTTGTCTGATCCTCGATTTTGGCATGATGGTTATCTTCATAGAATGCAGCCAGCTCTTGCAAATTACGGATTCCGTTGCCACTTCTCTCTGAGAACAGTTCGTCCCTTGGATCCCCTTATCAATAGCCGAAAGCACATGTTCTTAGGTCCAGATGAGGTTACCGAGCATAAAGCTCAAACACTAATGTCGGAAACACATGCCAAGGTGCTCGAGATCATTTTGGGAAAAAAGAAACCACCAGAGGAGATGCCTTGATCGGATTTATCAGTGGCATATCTTGGTGGGCTGTCTTCGTTATATCTTTTGGGACTGGTTGGAGTTTAGATCCAATTGTGGAGCATTGCTCCAGGGATTCAAGCCATTGTAAATAGAAGCAAATTATAGATCAACCCATCAGAGTTTTTAGCAAATATTACTACTCAATGTCAACTCTTTGAATGACAAACCATAAACCTTCATCAGGGTAATCATTCCCTTCGTATTAAGTTGAGCTGAATCTAAATCCTAATAAAAAGATTGTAAACCAAACTGAACATTTAATAATGCCAAAACAAATCATCTGTTTGAAGTTGTCAACGAATCAAACATTCCCGAGCAATCTAAAATGTTAGGTTTAATAAAAAATTTATGTGTTGGTGTAATATATATAAATGTTAATTAAATAAATAAACTAAAATAATATATTCATTCAATTTGTTAATATTCATTAATCCTTTAAAATTCCTCTTACTCTTTATCTTTCTATGGAACTGAGAGATATTAGGATAGCGAATCATTTTTCGTCATTTATTATAAATTATTCATGAATAACATTTATGAATAAAATTTATAAATCATATACATCAATAAACTTGGTAAACTATGAAAAATTTCTATGAAACCAAATCGATTATCTCAAAATTAATGGTTCAAAAACCTAGCTAAAAAAATTTATTAATATAATAAATAAATAAAAATTTCAAAATGAACAAACTATATTATCCAATTCAATAATCAATTAAAATATTAAAAATATTAAATTTTAGACAATCAAATAAATTTAAATTGATAGGACAATAACATCTAAACAAATTAAGCTAATTAAATTTGTATCAAATTTAAAAACATAAAAAACATTAAACCAAGCTAACAATATCTTTAATATTCATTGAAAGTCCATTCAACAATTTTTTAAAAAATAATTCATATTAATTTATTTTTTCCATCTCTGAACATTTATTACTTTTTAAAGTAGTATTCGTGGACCGCAAAGTATTCTAGAACTAGATAACCACTGACTCACCCAGATTGCCCTTCCACCTCAGCCGATGTGACATTACCTAGTAACTTAGCCTTCTGGGAGAGCCACAATTGGGCATGCGCCATACTGAAGAACGAGTCAAGCGAACCGCCTCGGCCCCCCTGTGCTGGTTTTTTTCTATGCCACCGCGGCGCTCCGCTTTGATCGCACCCTGATTCCCACGACTTCTCTATCTTTTCAACGCAAGACAAAACACACCAGCTGCCTTCGGACCCGCCGAATCGCTCGGCCGCTGGGGAGGAGTTCCTTGCTGACCAAGAAAGAGACCTGCAGCGAGAATCAACGAGCCAGTGACAAAGACAGTGTCCGGATGCAATGCACCGGCGGGACAGGAAACGATGACTTTTCAAAATGTAACGGACTGTTTCGGAAAGGAAACGGAACGGCAACATTCCGTCTAGTCGAGCCATCTACTTTTCGCCGCCGGCATTTATTTATTTATCCACCATTTTCTGATTTTTCTCCACGTTCAATGGACCTGATCTTCCACGTCCCATCGTTAGATAAGTCCCGATATACGATTCTAAATATGTCTATCTCGACATGCCTCATGCGGAGCATCTGACGAACGACAGAGTGGTGGGCAACTTTTTCCAAACAACGGAAGAAGTTATGAGATAGTAAGTAGAGAAAGGTACAAAATAATTCAAAAAAAAATAAAAAATTTGCTGAGAACCAGTTCAGTATTTTCTTACCTCAGACTGCATTGAATTACAGTGATGGAGGGCGGTGCCTGGCCTCCATCACGTTGCCCATGGTTTGTGAAGTAATCCCAGCCGCCTTTGACTGAGTATGGCACGCGAAGTTTCCTGGACCGCAGGGTCTGGGCCTACGTAATCCCGGACAACGTGAGACTATAAGGCGACGCATTGCATGCCCAAGAAATCTTAGCGGGTGACCGAAGGGATATCTAAACGAGCGAGGAAGCGAGCAGTGAGGGGCGAACTCACTCCAGAATCTTGGCTTCCATTGGTGGAGTTGTCCGAGAGCAAAGATGTCGAGGACGCGAGACGCTGAGGCCGAGCTCAACTTGCCGCCGGGGTTCCGGTTCCACCCCACCGACGAGGAGCTCGTCGTGCACTATCTCTGCCGGAAGGCCGCCGGCCAGTGCCAGCCGGTTCCTATCATCGCAGAGATCGACCTCTACAAGTTCGACCCCTGGGAACTTCCAGGTATAATAAAAAAAAACAAAAGCCAATGCAACATAAAATGATAGAGCAAACACTTCATGCTTTTACCGTCTAATTTCGTGGGATTGCGCAGCAAAGGCGTTGTTCGGCAAGAAGGAATGGTACTTCTTCACCCCTCGCGAACGGAAGTACCCGAACGGCTCGAGGCCGAACAGGTCTGCAGGGACAGGCTACTGGAAGGCGACGGGGGCCGACAAGCCGATCTCGCCCAAGGGCAGCAGCGCGACGGCTGGGATCAAGAAAGCTTTGGTCTTTTACTCTGGGAAGGCACCGCAAGGAGTAAAGACTGACTGGATCATGCACGAGTACAGGTTGGCCGATGCCAAACGAGGCCACAACAAAGGAAGTTTAAGGGTACGCAAATCACCAAATTATATGTAGTTAGCAATCTAGTTAATGTGTATACTAAAACTAGTAGAGTGCGTGGATGCAGTTAGATGATTGGGTTCTTTGCCGGTTGTACAACAAGAAGAATACCTGGGAGAAGATGCAGCTCGAGGAGAAGTCGTCATTTGTAGAGACCATGGATTTGGCGTATGACACAGTGTCGGACAGCTTCAGAACAGCAGAATCCGACGTCGAAAATGACAGTGTGTTGCCAAATATCAGTGATCTTTTCGGCACGACCCAAGCTGCTACTGGACCACAACAAGCACTGAGCACCTGCAATGAAGATGGACTTCAGATGGTTCACAGATGCCAGAAAGAAGACAGTGAATGGTTTATGGACTTGAAACTGGAAGACTTGCAGACCTCTTGCATGAGTTTCGGATTACCAGTGCCCCATTATGGACGCAGCCAACCAAGATCATAACTCGCAACTTGTTGTCCCTTCAGCTACGAGGCCAGGTTACCCCAAGCTGCTACCATTCTGAATCAAACAAAAACTCATAAGATGTGCATAGACTTACAAGGTAGTGTCTAAGGATGGTAGAGCAGAGATCATGAAGAGACCTTAGGATTTGTCTATTTGAGTTCATGTATTGTGGAGAAAGATGGGTGTTTTTCTGAAAGGAGGGCTGCATTTGCTCCATATTTTATGTAAGAAACTTGTCTTTCTCTAATAGGAATGTATAACAACATCTAAATTTTGCTAGACAAATTTTTTTAGAGTGAGAAATATAAAAACTAGTGCTACTTTTGAAATGTAAATAGATTCAAGCATCAAAATGAACATATATTTCTTCGAAAATCATCCATAATTTTACTTCAAAAGGCACAATTGGCCTTTCCTAATTCCTTAGCTACATAAAAACATGGACAAAATAAGAAAAAAAATATCACAATGATAAAGCTGCCGTACTAATTAAAAGAAAAAAAAAAACAGATACACAACAAGCCAAAAGATCAGATATTGCAGGACGCTAACAAGTTAAATTGTATATGTCTTCTTGTGTAAATCAAAACGCCTAAGAGATTACACAAACAGTAGCAAGCATATGAAGAACTCAGAGTAGCTTGGTTTTAATCATTTTCTGATAAAAGAAAAGAAAATCAGTACATTTGTTTGTCACAGTTGATAGAAATCACACTGACCTGTCATCAAAGCTACTTATTCATGCATCCCTGCATTGTGCCAAAAGAAGTCTCACAGAAATGAAAATTAAATTCATAGCAGCTACATACATTCTTAGAATGAATGCTAAAATAATAGAAAAAAATTGGATAACCACTAATTACTAATACTACTGGATCTTGTACGTGTTCTTTTCTCAAAGGCCTACATTTTAACTCCTACTCATTTCTAGTGTTTATATAATCTTAACAGCAAATCAATTGATTAACCTTAGAACAGGAGGCCAATCCAACACATTGTAAACATACAAGAGACCTGGATAAGCTTGATTTTTTACTGGTTCAACAAGAAAAAAAAAGGCAGCCGAAGGACTGAATGTAGACATCTGAGTTATTAATGGATCACTTTATCTTTAGTAGACATTTACAGAAAAATGTAATATGAGATATTTGACATATGTTTCTTTTAGAAATGAGAGATGCTTCTCCCAAGAAGATATTTGCCATCGCATGTAGGAATTCTTTATGAAGGATTCCGCAACCTTTTCCCATCAATAGACAAATAAAGGGGTAATTCATTAAAATATCCTCAATATTTCAATCTTGTTCCAATTATATACCTAAAGAATTTAAGGGGTTGAATGCGCCCCTTATCATTTTAAATGTGTCTCAAATATATCCTTCCCTTTAACTCCGTTGTTTATAATTAACAGAATGAGCATGTGCTTCGTTGTCCCCTTTGTTGTTCCATTATAATATAGTTTCCAAACTAAAAAACCAGGTTCTCCAATATAAATAAAAAACAAATACACAAAAATAAGTTTTATGAGTGTCATCTACCAAGTAATTAAACAACAAATATATAACTAAATACTGAAAAAAGGACAAAAAATACCATAGTCTGGGGTGAATTCCAAAAAGCATTTACTTCATCTAGCCATCACAACTCAAAGCAGAAATGTATTTCCCTAGTTCAATATGAATTCAATTCCCTCAAATTCGATAATCAAATTATTCGTTGTTTGACAAAAGTTTTCTAACTTGTAAAATTGAACACAAAAAATAGCTCTCAATCTCGCAGATGAGCACAAAAAATTCAAGATTCACACCGAACAGAAGAGAAAGATGAGCACAAAAAATTCAAGATTCACACCGAACAGAAGAGAAAGATGAGCACAAACAGATTTATGTGGTTCCATAAAAATACCAACTACATGGCAGACAACACCAAGAGAATTTTCCATTATCATAATTAAAAAGTTCAGTAAATTTTACAACTTGTTCACTCCTATCCTAGGAATCGACATAAAAATAAATAGTTCACTTACAATGGTTGATTGACGTCGCTGCAGCTCCCGGCACCGTCGCAGCCCATAACCGGAGGAAAGTCGATGACTTGCAGGGAAATCAGGAAGAAGGGATTTGGCAATTATGGCTCATACAGATAACCTACGTGTGGAGATTGAGGACTCATGTGAGAAGTACATGCTCATTTCGTAATTACAAATGACGAAGTTAACAGGAAGGATATATTTGACACACATTTAAAAAGATAAAGGCCGCATTCAACCCCTGGAATCCTTTAGGGATATAATTGGGACACGGTTGAAACATTAGGGGTATTTTAATGAATTATCCCGACAAATAGATAAGTGGCCTGACTGCTGTAAAGCAATCGTCTCTTCAACCCGGAGCTCTAGAAGAAAACTTCTTTCATGTTTGTCAAAGTGTACTTATCATTTGGAAGAAGTTTGATATGTTCATCAATCAATTAGGCAGTATACTGTGGAACTCTGCTAATCACCAGGGTTTTCATACAAAATAAAAGCTATGCATTATCCACCTACATGTATCTCTGTTCCAGGATCACATCCCAGATTCTTTGTTAAATTTTTAATAACTTATAGCCTCTCGAATCTGAGCAACGGAACTAGGGTGATCATAAATAGGGTATTACTAATCAAGAGAGTCTCAGGTAAAACAGGGTATTTCTTTCACTACTGAACTTTAGTGGAAGACTTAATATTCCATGAATTAAGCCAGATGCAGCTTTGCTGAAACGGCCTCCAGATCTGTAATTGCATCTCTTTCAGCTTTTGTTAGTCTGTTTTCTTCCTTCAGTCAGTCCTTTCTTCAAGACTTTTGCCTGCAGATCTCTCTTCAAAACATTTACTTCCAAACCAGTCTTTTCTGCCTTAGCCCTGCTTTCATGTGGCAAGAGGGTGGTGTCTCATATCCAAGAGTGCTGACAGAAATTCTCAGTGATCTCTTACATATACATGGACGATTTTGCAGCCTTTTAAAAACAGGTCAAGCCTCACATAAGAGGACAAGCGTCTCTCAAACATGCTTTCAAAGAGACAAATACGTGGACTATCCATGTACTATCTAAATTCACAGGCCATGTCTCAATTGTTCCATTTAACTAGGAATCAGCCACTGTCCCAAAACGGGACAGTTGCCTCTGAAACAAGGAACATGCATGATCCATGCCACGTTCGAGCGCAAAACAGCACTGTATAAGAAGGGCAGGCCATGGAACTTGCAAATCTCCACAGAATTACTAACCAATTAACCACGGAAACACATACAAAGCATGTAATAAATATGAAATCTAGCTTCATATGGAGACGATCAATCCTAAGGCCTCCCGTTCAACTAAAATCAAATTCATCGTACCCCATCAGCACATATTTTAGCACCTAGTCCAAACCCATCCACTTCATTGTGCGCATACAGAAGTTTTCGTAACATGTCACTTCGTAAAAAAGAAGGCAGATCTCTTTGAAGCATATCATCAAACAGTTCATTCGCACAAAACTACAAAGCGATCCTTGAACGAACAGGACAAATTGAGGAAGCCATGGAACTCGAGGAGTTCCCTTCCAAACAACAACCTAACAGGAACCCATTTATTCACTCATGAAAATTGCGCTAGTCTCCCTCGTAAGCACCCAAGAACGAATTGAGATGGAACAGGGAAGAGCAGTACCTGGCAGAACAAGAGGTAGAAACATATGCTTCTCAGCGACTACGTCTGTTGCCAAGCGCTGGAAGAGATCAGACAAAGTCAGCCGACGACTCGTCTTCTTCGCCGGCACTCGAAGAGATCCACCGGACGAAGCACCGGAGCGATGATGGTTGGGAAGAGAGCGGATTTTTCTGGACGAGAATGGACGGAAGAATCGCGATGGCGGATTGGTGGGAATCAGGCCGTTGTTAATTATATTCATTGTGCACAAATTATTTTATAAAAAATAATTTTATTATCGATTTAAATATAAATCAGTATAATTTAATTGATCGAGTCGGAGGCACTGGGAGCAGATCAAATCTTCCGTCCCTAATTTTTTTTATCCCTGTATTTTCTGTTAATCGGACGGATCAAATTACATCTTAAGGCATCATGGCATCTTTAAGATGTGTGCAGTATTCTCGTGATGTGTAAGACATCCTTGAGATGTAATCTGATCCGTCCGATCGATAAGGGGACGAGGACACAGAAATTTGGGGACAGAAGATTTGATCTCCACTTGGAGAGCGGATTCATTATCCAAGAGGTTGACAGATCAAATCTTCTGTCCCCAAATTTTTTTGTCCCCGTATTTTCTGTCGATCGGACGGATCATATTATATCTTAAGACATCATGACATCTTTAAGATGTGTACAGTATCCTCGTGATGTGTAAGACATCCTTAAGATGTAATCTGGTCCGTCCGATCGATAAAGGAATACAGAGACAGAGAAATTTAGGGACAGAATATTTGATCTCGCTGTCAACACACTTTATCTTATTTTCTTTATAGCATTTGTATTTAATCAAATTGATCAAAGGATTTACGCAATCATTTTTATTTAAAGTCTATAATTTGCGTACTTAATGAAACTAATCAGTCACTATTATAATTTATTTGTTTGCGTTCTTAATGAAAAAGCACGTGGATTCGTGGTCTCTGGATCGTTTCCATTTCAAAATTCAAATCATTTGACCGTTCGAGCGCCTGTCGGTCGGTTTTTATGAAAAGGCCCACCATCGCCCAGCCCAAATATGCCTCGACCGATCATTTCAAAACCATCTCTTCCCTCTCCTTGACATTTGTGGCGATCTGCAATTAGGTTTCGGTTCTTCGAGGCGGAGGAGGAGAAGGAGAAGGCGATGGAGAAGTACGAGAAGCTGGAGAAGGTCGGCGAGGGGACGTACGGGAAGGTGTACAAGGCGCGGGACAAGAATACGGGGAAGCTCGTCGCGCTGAAGAAGACGCGCCTCGAGATGGACGAGGAGGGCATCCCTCCCACTGCCCTCCGCGAGATCTCCCTCCTCCAGTTGCTCTCCCACTCGATCTACATCGTCCAGTATCGCTCTGTCCTCCTTTCCCCCTACTCTTTTCTGGAAATCGTTAAGTGAAGTAAAATACGCGTGCGTTTTTCTCTAGTATTTAGTGTTAAATTGTTGGACAGGCTACTGAATGTAGAGCAAGTGCAGAAAAATGGAAAGCCGCTGCTTTATCTAGTGTTTGAATATTTAGATATCGATCTCAAGAAGTTCATCGATTCTCATCGCAAAGGGCCCAACCCTAGGCCTATCCCCTCCACGGTTGTCCAGGTACCTACGAGTTCTGCTCTTCCTTTTCCTTGATTTTCATTCATTTTATTCTCCTTTGACGGACTCTCTTTTTGCCTGCAGAGGTTTATGTTTCAATTGTGTAAAGGAGTCGCTCATTGCCATAGTCATGGTGTTCTTCACAGGTTCTATTCTTCCTTTTTTTCATCTGGTATCGTTTCAAAGTAATTTTCTCTTACGCATGACTGGACTTCAAAACAGAGATCTGAAACCTCAAAATCTCCTTGTTGACAAAGAGAAAGGCATATTAAAGATTGCGGATCTTGGGTTGGGAAGAGCCTTCACTATCCCTCTGAAGAGTTACACTCATGAGGTTCTTATGAGCTTAAATTTCTATTTAGAGTAATGAACTTAGAATTTACTGTCGATTTGTATTAATCATGCTAACGTTTTACTTTAAACAATTTTCTGGCTACCTTTTCTTATTGGAGTTCATGCGGACTGTTATTGTTCTATGTTTGTAGATTGTGACACTTTGGTATAGAGCTCCTGAAGTCTTGCTGGGAACAACTCATTACTCAACTGGAGTGGATATGTGGTCTGTTGGATGCATATTTGGTATGTTTACTACCATTTGTTATTTGATTAATGTAAAATTTCTTTTACGTGATTAATTCTTTGTGAAATTGTGATACGATTTCAATGCATCTTCTATTGCTTGATGCAGAAACTGATTTAGGTTTTTATATGTGCTGGGCATCTAAATCATTATGGATTAGTCTTTGGTATTTTAAATGTAGTACAGTTTTATGGTTTAGCAACATTGAAAATGCATAAATAAACAAGATTTACATGTTTTATGCAGATGGATCATTTTTTGCTATATCATTTAACAATCTAATGTCACTCATTGACTAATTGTTTCTTCATATGATCTTATTTTTGGTAGAACATTTTCTAAATGACATCTTGATACAACGGATAACTATCAATTTTGTTTAGTTGCACACAAATACCGAAATTGACTAACGAGTCCATTGATTCGATCACGAATACAAGAAGCAATCTTTTAAACATGTTAATTCAAAGAAGGATATCAAGAAGTAGGAAAATAACGGCTTAGCCAAAAATAGCATTAATAAAAAACTTTCTTCAAAACATGAAACATGACACTTATATAGACCTCATATCCTAAGACTCGAAAAAGGGAAAGAAATCCTCATATATGGACCTCAATTCTTATCTTTTACATAAGGAAAAGAAATCTTACCAGAAAAAGAAAATTTTCTTTTCAGAAATTCTAATTAACAAAACAATATGCTAACATATACAAATCCTAACCTATATATATTAGAAATACCAAAAATATCCGAAATACCATAAAATTGAAAAATTATCAAAAATAGTAAAAATATGTTCGGAGCCTCGATTGAGGGCCTAAATTATGAGTTCCCTAACAAACGTAGATCTTTGAACTTTGCATGCATAGTCCCGATAGAGTTTGATTATAAGTCCTGAGTAAAAAATTATGGCTTCTAGAAAATTACGCTGTCGAACCCACATCACATCTACATTCCATGACACATTAGGAAAAATAGAATGATGGCTTCCATGATTACCTTGTTTGTTCACAGCTACTATTCTTTTTGTTTCTGTGTTTTTTTACTAATACTCTTTACTCACCTCAACAGCCTTCCTTTCTTTCTACCTCTCTTCATCAATCTTCCCTTGCACCTTCTTCAACCATCTTCCTCTCGCCTCAGCACTTACCAGCACACTCTTAACATCCACAGTACTTTTCATCTGGTCTTAAATAGATTGTGATTGAAAATGTTATTCAAACACAAAAGTAGGGTTGTAAATGAACCAAGCGTTCATGAACAAGCTTGGTGTTCAGCTTGGTAAGAGCTTGTTTATGTTCGTTCATTATACATAAGATTAATTAAATAAACAAGCTTGAACAGCTCGTTAAGCTAAACAAACAAGCTTGAACACATATGTGTTCAGCTCGTTAATGTTCGTGAACAACGTTCGTGATCAATGTTCATGAACAACATTCGTGAACAATGTTCATAAACCATATTTATTAATAAAACTCTTTTCAATATGTTAAATAAATAATATAATAAAATAAAATAAATAAATAAATTTAAATTATCAATCTTAATAACCAATCAAACAATTAAAAGTTTCAAACAATCAAACAAGCTTGAATTGAGAGCTTGATAATATCTAAACGAACCAAGCTCAAACCAAGCTCAAGCCAAGCTCGAACCAAGCTCAAGCCAAGCTTGAATTGAGAGCTTGATAACATCTAAATGAACCAAGCTCAAGCCAAGCTTCAAACAAGCTCAAGCTCATAAAAAAATAAACCAAGCCAAGCTTGAACACTCATTTCAAAAGCTTGGTTCATTTTAAGTTCGGCTTGGCTCGGCTTGGTTATCTTATCAAACAAGCTTGAACACCCCAAAGCTCGGCTTGACTCGGCTCGTTTACAGCCCTACACAAAAGGCATCATAGCTTCTGGAACTTGATATGCCAAATTAGGAAATGTCTTTCAGCATCTTCTTTCCAAGATGGAAGATGATTTAGCACTCCTAGAACAACTTACATCAACTTCCACAAAGCTTTCTGAGATACCTGATCAATTTTCTTCAAGATTTGGTAAAAAATTGATAGGAATCTAAAGATAAAGAGCACACGTAATAGAAATCCAATAGCTCAAACGTATCCTATTCAAACTCGTTGTATTTTCACTAATTTCTATTACATCCTTTTCATTGAAGAGTGTAAATCTCAACTGTGTGATTTCAAATATTTCACTCGGGATTTTGTTCCACTATTTTTTTTATTAATTCATTCTCCTATCTCAGTGTTTTAATCTGTTCTTTTACCCAATAGCTGAACTGGCCCGAAGACAAGCACTTTTTCCTGGTGATTCAGAACTACAGCAATTGCTTCACATATTCAGGTTAGTTTTCCGACTTGAGGCATCCTTCTTGAGCCTATTGTGTTTGCCAACTTTCCTACATGTCGACCCTTTTAATGCACCGTGTACCTCAAGAAAGATAAAAAAAAAAAAACATGTGCCTATTGTATAACCAAACTATACACTGATATGAAAACTACAAGATTTTATCTGAAATCTGCCAAACTATACACTGAATCACATTTCACAATTTTTTTCCCACGAGATTTTGGAAACTCCGAGACAGGAAAATATGGGACCATTTATCACTGAATCTCATTGATATATACAAATAGCTTGATTTTTTTTTTTTATCACATCTTTGATTTTGTCGGTTTGTTGATCGCAAGGTTGTTAGGGACCCCAAATGAAGAGCAATGGCCTGGAGTTTCTTCCTTGCGAGACTGGCATGAATATCCACAGTGGAAACCTCAAAATTTGGCACGTGCTGTTCCGTCCCTGGATCCTAATGGAATCGACCTCTTGTCGGTAAATCATAAGTTTTTCTTTCAATTCTCATCATGAAGTTAGATCGATTATACTGTAGTAAGATTTTACTCTCATGGATAACTTTTACGATTTCGTATTTGCTCTTGTTTAATACTCCAAACCATCAGAAATAAAACACAGTCTACTCATTGTTTATTTTTAGATGGAAAACTTTAGATTTTTTTTTTAGTTTTGTTTCCAGCTAATTTGAGTGGAGATGCCATTTGTTTTGTCACTGAGGCCCTTGTTTATGCATCTAAACCTTGCAGAAGATGCTTCAATATGACCCAGCGAACAGAATATCAGCTAAAGCAGCAATGGATCATCATTACTTCGATACGCTGGACAAGTCACAATTTTAGTGTCTTTCCCCTACACCAAGTGACGCAATTCATCATTGAGGAATCTGACCTACTCAACTCAAATTACAAGTGTTAGAACAATGTTTTGCTTTACTCTTATTCTGCGTTGCCTCTATTTATTGTTTTCGGATCTCTGAAACGTGTTATTGCTTGCGAGTTTCATCTGCGTTTATGATTTCCACCTCGGATTGCGTTCTTTAAGTAATAAATATACAATGGAACTTTTTTTAAAGGAAAATAATAAAAAAAAAATTGTGGTTTGATGACTGTATAAAACACATACATGAAGGCTGGCAGCAGCGGCAACCCCAATGCGGCATGTTTCTCCGCCTTTCGAGGCGCTCGTCTCGTTGCTCGACTCCCAAGCAACTGCCCTCCTATTTCCTTCGCCTGCGCATCGGCTGTACTTCTTCCACTGTCGATGCACGAGAGGCGCGTTCTGAAAACCCTTTCATCAGATTCACCACTTTTATCCATTTTTCCATGCCTTTGAAACACTGCACGAGTGCAGTAAACAACAGGCCTCATACTTTAAAGACTGATGCGATGTGATATTATGTGAATCAGCCTTCCCCCACCGCCACCTTTCTCCATCAATGCACTCTGACGCAGAGCCAAAGACGAGTGGCCTCCCATGTCCACCTACGTACGTGGAGTTGTATTCATTGGTTACATATTTCCAGAAAGCAACTGCATGAGGCAAACAAAGACCTCCGTGTTCTCGCTCAAGTCCCGAGCAATTGAGAACCCCGGTGAGTTTGTTGGTCCTTGCAGATGTACAGTCACAAGACGTGTGGGGGAAATTTAGAATTTGAAAGCTAGGGAAGAAGGAGCTCCCTTCAGTCCAAGCATGGAATGGAAGGGAGAGAATAGTCTCCCGCATCATTCACTCGTTCACATGGTAGCTCAAGCTCTACCATTGTGTTTGAATGAATGAGTCGGCAGCTGATTCAAACCCACAGTCATCCGGTGAGTGGACTGAAGGAAGCTCTTTCAAACACTTTTCTTCAATCTTTTCTCTTAATTTCTCTTTTATTTCCATGAATTTTGTAACACTAATTAAGTCCATTAGTTGAAATAAGCAACTTGTACTTAGATAATTAAATATAATGATCAAAGCAAGACTTTAAGAGAAAACTTGCACTATTGCATTTTATAGGACTAGAACTCGTTTTAGTGTATTAAGTGGCAAAGAAATGAAAATTTTCCTTGCATGTCCAACTTGATCTTGTGCTCAAACAATAAGTGATTTTCTGGAAGAAAAAAAAAGAAGAAGAGAACAATAATCAATCTTATGTAGATAGCAGATATCTAGTTGGATAATAAGGCCACTGAATTTTCTATGAGAAGCTGAAACAAATATGAAAGCGAATGATTGAGGGAATAGTACTTAGATATAGCTCAACAGAAAGGTAAAGATTAAATTATGTAGGAAAGTACTTATTTATAGATTAGAGATCCATTATATATGTAACATACTCGAAAAAGAATCAGTAATAACCATTAGGTATTGATGAAGAGCTTGAAAACAAAAGGAAAAAAAAACAGAAGATATCTGAAGATCACAGTATTTGTTGTGTAGATCTACAAGTATCAGTGATACTAGAAACATACCTCTTGATCTAAAGGATATATAGTAGTACTGTGTTGTGGAGAGAAAAAGAGAGAGAGAGAGAATCTAGAGAAAGTGTTCTTCAAACAGTAGAATGAGAACCCTAGCAGGATTCTTCACTTCCCTTGGGATGTGCTGAAGAAACAGTTGCCAAGTCCAAACCCTAATTCCTCCTTCCTACTTCCTCAAGCCATATCAAAGAATCAGCATGCTGCCCTACTTTTTCAGAGATCACAAAGAAGGGAGTCATGCAGCATGATGATGAACATGGTGGCTTCAGGAGAAGTAAAAGAGAGGAGATAGGTCTGTGAGTGGAAAGGTGGAAGCCCACGGGAGATATAGGCAGAGGCCATGATCATCTGAGAACTGTAGAGAGAAAGTGAGAGGATAAAATAAATAAAGAAATGAAAGCAACCAAAGAGAAAGAGAGAAAGAGAGAGGTGGCAAATATGAGAACACACACATGTGAGGGATGCATCATTAGTTCTCTCTGAGTTATCTTGGAGATGAGATCTATACTAATGGTGGATGTGTGTGTGGGTGTGTCCAAAGTCTCTACTATGAGAGCAGAGGCAGAGGCAGTCACTGGTACATGGTCAGAGCTTGGCCTTTGCTGCCACTATTGACTGTCTTTTTTTCACTCAAGAACATTAGTGCTCATACTGTGTGTCCATGGATATGGCATGGAGGTGAACTCTCACCCCATGCACCATGGTCATCTCCATGCCCCACAGCACAACATGCACTAGGGTTACTATCCTTAGTGGTGAAATATTCATGGTTAATTTAATTTGTTGTGAGAAAGATCAGTGATTATTGTTAAATCTGTTAGTAATTAGTAGTGTTAGTTCAGCTTGTCAATAAATGTGAGTGTGATAGGTGATAATCTTTTTTTTCAATTATTAATTAATAATAAAGCTTATCAATAATGTGATTGTGATATTGATTATAATAGCCATGCAGTGATAAATAATGACATTTTTTTAACATGTAGATAAATGTTGTTCAGTTGATCAAACTAACTGAGTTAGTTTTGTGAAATATGAGCAAATTAGATAGATTAATTAAGGCAATTAGATAGATCTTAGTTGGTTAAGCTCATGGATTGAGCAAGCCAATTGAGTCATGATGAGAAGTAGATTAATTGTGTAAATTGTATAGGTCGAGTCGAGTAGAGTGGACTGACTAATTATATACATCAAATGAATGGGTTAGATAGGTCAATTGAACTCTATTTGCTTATTAGGTCAAATTGCTTAATTGAACTACTCAACTAGTTAGGTGGGTAAGTTGGTCAAGTCAGACAAACTATGAAAGTTAATTGAGTCATATATTCAAGGTGGACTATCTCATCGCGCTAACCAATTTGGTTAGACTAAGCACATAGGTTAGAATAGTCAAGTCGATACATGTGGGTCAAATAAACTAGGTCAATTAGACCAATTAAATCAAATTTTCTTTTATCACTAGTACAAAATAATGTAATCATTTTAATATCGCAGTCCATCACAATCTATCAAATATAATTGCATGAAATTTACCTTCATTTTTAAATACTCAAAAAATTTAATACCACTAAAATATTATAAATTTTTTAATTATCATGTTACTCTAATCATTACAATTAATGTTGCTTTAGGAAAAAGTGATATAGCACACTATATTATATATGATGTAATAGAGGGGACTACTCTAAAATTTAAATATTTTAGTCGATAATTATTGTAAAAACTAGGAAGTTGCTTGGTGTGGTTTAAAGCTAGCAATGTTAGTGCACACCATTTATGGGACTACCCTTAATGAAGAATCTACCCTTAATTAGTAGTTGTAAGTAGATGGACTATAATTAAAGAGTAGTGGCGTAGCCACATTGGGATAGGGGGTGAGAGCACTCCTTTCTTATAGGAAAAATGAAATTGATTATATATTTGAAAAGGTCTTGACCCAAGTTATCCATTTTGATATCATTTTTATAAGAAAATATCATGACTTGGATGGTTAATTATTAAATTTAAAAAATATATATAATAATAAACTAAATCATAAAACACAAAGTGAGAGCACTAAATTTAAATTAGATTGGATTTGAACTAAATTCAACGAGTAGGCGTGGATATAAAGATCATGTTGGTTTAAATCAAACTTGATTTGGAGTTGATTTGGTTAAGTTATAGTTGAACCAAGTTTAAGGTTTAATAAGTTTAATCGGTTTAAAATGAATTAGAGTGTTTGTGAAGAAACATTCTCTTTCATTTTTTTTCCCCTCCCTTTTCTCTCTACGCATGATGGAATCTTACTGTGCTTTGCTCATCTCTCTCTTTTATTTTTCTCTTCCTCTTTTTCCACATTTCCTTTTTCTTCTTCTCTTCTTCAACAGCAGTAAACCTATAGTTTTTTCCTCCCCTCTTCTCATTTACAAGAACTCTCCTTTCTTTTTCTTTCTCTTCTTCAACAAGCAAGAAATGCAGTATCATCTGCTACCTTTTTCCAATAACAAGAGCAACCCTTTGTTGGTTGCTACTCTGAAAACCTAGAGGTTCCACTGTACAAAAATTTTGTACAAAGGTCTGAACCTTTTCCTAGCTACCATGTGTTCTTTTAAATTAAATTTTGGATCGCCTGCGGAACTTAACACGTTTGATCCAAAACTTAATCTATTTGTTCTTTTAGGTTTTGACTTGGATCTCCTGCGGAACTTAACACGTTTGACCCAAATCACCTTAAGTTATTAATTCCATTAAATATTAATTTCCATAATTGGTTCCCAGTACTGACGTGGCGAGGCACACGGCCTTCTTGGATATGGGAGCAACCACCACCGACTAGACAAAACCTTTTATAGAAATCTAATATTTAATTTCCTAAAATAACTTTAGGTTAACCAAAAAGAACAATCAAATCACAAGGAAAAGAAAAAATAAAAGAACACAATATCGAAAAACATATTCGAAATTCTAGAACGTAAGCCTCTTGTATTTGGTATTATTTCCATAAATAATTAGCATGATGCGGAAAGAAAAAATTACTAGTTATACCTTGTAGAAAAACCTCTTGATCTTCTACCGTATTCCTCTTCTAACCTCGGACGTTGTGTGGGCAACGATCTTCCGAGATGAGAAACCACCAACCACCTTCTTCTCCTCCTAGCTAGGTTCGGCCACAAAGAAAGAAGCTTCACCAAGGACGAAGAATAAAACACCAACCAAGCTCCAAGGGATACAAGCTTTCTCTCCTTCTTCTTCTTCTTCTCCAAGTAGTATCTGGCCACCACAAGAACTCCAAGCAAGAGATAGGTTTCGGCCACCACAAAAGAGGAAGAAAGGAAGAGGATGGCCGGCCACAATAATTTTCTTCAAGGATGAAGAATTTCGGCCACCACCAATGCTCCAAGGGATGCTAGAGACGAGACTTGCTTTCTCTCCTTCTTCTCCTTCCTTGATCCGGCCACAAACAAAAGCTCCACCAAGAAGATAGGTTTCGGCCAACAAGAGGAGAAGAGAGAAAGGGAAGGGCCGGCCACCACACCAAGGAAAAGAGGGAGGAAAAATAATAGAGGTTGTTCCAAGAAGGCACCCTCACCTCTTCTTTTATATTCCTTGGCCTAGGCAAATTAGGAAATTTAATTACAAAATTTCCTTAATTCTTTTGCCATGTAAAGAAAAATTATTTTAATTAAAACAATTTTCTTCTTTTAAAAACAATGGCCGGCCACTTTAAAACAAAACAAGGAGAGTTTTAATTAATTAAAACTTCCTAATTTGTCTCCAGAAATTTTATAAAAAATTTCTCCAATAATTTTAATCCCTTTTATGATTGGTTTATAAAAAGAAATTTCTATAATTTTAATTTTTCAACATGTGAATAATTTATAAAGAAGAGAAATAAAATATCCTTTCTAATCTACAAATAAGGAAAGAGATTTAATCTCTTTCTTTAATCTTTTGTAGAGACTTATAAAAGAGATATTTTAATTTTTAATCTCTTCAATAAATTATATCTTTCACATAAGAAAATTTTAAAATTAAAATTTCTTTTTAAATTAAATAGGGCCGGCCACCTAAGTTTGGGTTCAAGCTAGGGCCGGCCACCCATGACCCAATGGTTTGGCCGGCCCTAGCTTGATCCACAAGCTAGCTTGGCCGGCCCCTATAACATGGGTATGAAGGTGGGTAGGTGGGTATAGTACTTATAAATAAGAGGCTACGATAGGGAATGAGGAGGAATTGGTTTTGGTCTCGATAAAGTTAGCATCCCGTGTTCGCCCGAACACACAACTTAATTTTATCAATAATAATTCATTCCACTAGAACTATTATTGAACTACCGCATCAATCCCAAATTACATTTTGGGCTCCTTCTTATTAGCGTGTTAGTCTCCATGTTTAAGATATCGAATGTCCATTAATTAAGTGAGTTACTGACAACTCATTTAATTAATATCTAAGTCCAAGAGTAGTACCACTCAACCTTATTATCATGTCGGACTAAGTCCACCTGCAGGGTTTAACATGACAATCTTTATGAGCTCCTCTTGAGGACATTATCAACCTAGTATCTCTAGGACACAGTTTCCTTCTATAATCAACAACACACACTATAAGCGATATCATTTCCCAACTTATCGGGCTTATTGATTTATCGAACTAAATCTCACCCATTGATAAATTAAAGAAATAAATATCAAATATATGTGCTTGTTATTATATTAAGATTATAGCACACACTTCCATAATAACCGAGGTCTTTGTTTTATAAAGCCAATATAAAAGAAACGACCTCAAATGGTCCTACTCAATACACTCTAAGTGTACTAGTGTAATTATATAGTCAAGATTAACTAATACCTAATTACACTACGACCTTCCAATGGTTTGTTCCTTTCCATCATGGTCGTGAGCTACTGTTTATAATTTATAAGGTACTGATAACATGATCTTCTGTGTGTGACACCACACACCATGTTATCTACAATATAAATTAATTGAACAACTACATTTATCATAAATGTAGACATTTGACCAATGTGATTCTTATTTCTAGATAAATGTTTATACCAAAAGCTAGGCTTTTAGTATACACTCTAACAATCTCCCACTTATACTAAAAGACTAAGCTGCTATATCTGCTGCTATACATCTGATTCCTAATCCTTCAACATGCCCATCAAAAGCTCTTGCCTTAAGGACCTCAGTGGAAGGATCAATAGGTCATCATCCGATGCAATCTAGGCGGCAACAACTTTTCCTCGTTTATATGATTTCTCGTATTGGGTGGTACTTGCGCTCTATTGTGTTTACTTGCCTTATAGACTTATGGTTTCTTCGAGTTTGCTACTGCACCAACATTATTACAATAAATTGTAATAATCTTTGGACAAACCAGAAATCATATCTAAGTCTATCTTGAGGTTATTGAGTCATACAGCTTTTAATGGCTACCTCAGAGGCTTGCCATATACTAAGCTTCTATGGTGGAGTCCAGAAAAACACCTATGCTTATCACTCTTCATAGTTATGACTTTACCTCATAAAGTAAACACAAAACCCGAGGTTGACTTATTATTGTCCCTATCCGATTGGAAGTCAAATCCATGCAACCCACAGGGACCAAATTAATCGCCTTGTAAGCTAGCATATAATCTCTAGTTCCTCTAAGGTACTTTAATATATGCTTTACTGCAGTCCATGTCCTTGTCTGGGGTTACTTTGATATCTGCTAACTATGAAATGGAGATTTCGATCTCGTGCATAGCATACATTAGGTTGTCTAGCTGCCAAGCATAAAGAAGCGCCTACATGTCCTCAATCTCCTTTGATGTCATCGGAGACATCTCTTTAGATAAAGACACTCCATGCTTAAAGGTAAGAAACCTTTCTAGGAGTTTTGCATGCTTAAAATGAGCAAGGATTTTCCGATGTATCAAGCTTGGATAAGTAAAATATATTTTTTCTTACGATCCCTTATTACTGATCTCAAGAATATATACATTCTCCCAAGTCCTTTATATCGAATTGTTTGGACAATCATACCCTTACTTCTGATAACATTTTGATATTGTTTCCAACTACCAAAAATGTTATCTACGTATAGTACAAGAAATACCACCACGTTCCATCACACCTTTTGTATACACAAGACTTATCCGGTTACTAAATCCATAGATCTGGATTACTTTGATAAACCGGATGTTCCAAGACCTTGAAGCTTTGCCTCAGTCCATAGACTGATTGAGCTTACACAAGATGCTCTTAGCCCTTTGCAATGAACCTGGTGGCTTTATATGGATGCTTTCTTGAAGACTTCCATTAAGGAATCTTGTCTTGACATCCTCTTGCCAAATAGATAAAAGAACCGGATAGACTTAAGCATGATTACTAGTGAAAAGTTTCTTTTCATCAAGCCTTGCTTTGAAAGTTACTACCTTCCTGCTCTATCCCTCTTTCCTATTATAGACCTTTTACACCCAACGGCTTTTACACCATTTGGTGATTCTACAAGCTTCAGATTTTATTAGAATACATATATTCTAATTCTTTTATTCATTACTCTTTGCCAAGATCTGCATCTTTATCTTGGAGTGCTTCATCATATGATCGGAGATCAGGTTCATGTCCTCCGGGATCGAGTCCAAAACTCTCCCAAAACATGAACCTATTTAGGTTTCATAACAACCCTCCCACTGCAACAAGACACTTTGGTTGTGTATCAATTTGTGATCGTGTTGCAGTTTCTTGTGGTATCTCATCTTGTACAGTTGGTACTAGGTTAGACATATCCTTTATTATTTCCTTAAGAACAAATTTACTTATAGACGTGGTTCATTATATAATCATTTTCTAAAAATCAGCCATTGATGCTAACAATGACCTTCGATTTTTAAGACTATAAACCTACTTTTGTTTATCTAGGATAACTTACAAACAAGTGAACTCCCTATCCAACTTATCATTATCTCTCTTTAACATATGTGCTAGATTACCCGAATCTGAATAAATAAGCTTACGCCTATTCAGAATTCTATATGAGTAGAGAGTTATGACTTGGAAGGAACTATGTTCACTTTCATTTTTCGAGTTTATCCTTAAAACAAATTTGGTAATTTTCTGAATAACTCATCATCTATCTAATTATTCCATAAGAGTTCTTTTCCTTCTTTCTACTACACCATTCTGTTGGGGTGTACAGATCAGATTAGTTAGGATTGAAATCCAACTTCGATAAGTGACTCCTAAAATCTCTCAAGAGGTACTTGCCACTACGATCTTCCATAGTGACTTTTTACTTTATTCCTCCGCATCAACCTTGTACTCTTTGAACTAATCAAAGTACTTAGTCTTGCGGTACATTAAATAAATTTATTTGTATCTTGAATAGTTGTCTATAAATTAGACAAAATATTCAATACTACCTCTTATCTGGATAGTCATAGATCACACAAATCGAATAAACCGATATCTTTGACTCCATACCCTTGGACTTAAAAGCTTCTGGTTATTTTTCTTCCAAGTAAGACTCAAGGTTGGAAAGATTTCCACTACCAAGAACTCAACGGTTATCCTACCAATGAATCCTACTCAAGTATAACCTAGCTTTAGATGCCAAAGATATAATTGGTTCATTTCAAGGTTGCTTTCTCTTAAAATTAAGATGTGTTACTAATTTCCATTTGTTGCATCGTGGGAGTTATTGGATTATAAATTGTCAACCATCATACCGGAATAGATAACTTTCCTATTTTTCTTGATAACAACTTTGTTATCAAAATAGACCTAATATCTATAATAGTTTAGAAACCGAAATCGGGTTCTTTCTAAACTTGGTACGTAAAGACAATTACTTAAAATCCATATTTTATTCTTATCATAAGATAAACATCTCCCACTGTATAACAGCTACCACTTTTACAGAGTGCCCATGTGGACGATGATTTACCTTTCATTTAGTTGTTGGGTTTCCTGGACAATGAAATGCAGACATGATTAATGGCATCTTGTATCTACACCTGGTCGATAGATAACACCACTAGACATGTTTCAACTAATGAATTAAATACACCTAAATTGTTCTTTCTAAGAAGGCAGTCTACCTTAATATCCAAGTCCTATTTCCAATCATTACAATTGGGACTACTAAGTCTTTTTCTATAGTATGACTACTAGGGATTGACAAACATCCTAAGAATCACAAAATATTTGGTCAAGATCAACTCCTTAAAATCTCCATGAATTTTGTGTATACAAAATCGAAGAGGAGATTTTATTCATTAATTTTATTATCTCGTCAACTTTACTTTATGACGAATAAAATTAATAGTTGATCTGTCTTTGATCAAATATTTGGTCAAAACTCTTTGAATTTAAAATAACATTGATTCCTCAAACAATATTTTCTCCTTCTCCTTGCTTTCCAACTAAGTTAAGGGCCATGAACTTCATCAACATCAAGATCATCACTTTACAAAGACCTTGAAGTACTTAATTATTTTATTAAACATATGTGGTCATGTCACACGTTTCTATCGTACCTGATATTTAGGTTAGACAAATCCAATAACATGAGTCATGCGGTACCATTAATTACAGTCAATCTAAATGAGTTGTAAAATTATGGGGTCCAACTTGAGTGTTCTAGTGAACATATACTTTGAGTTAGAACTAATCAATGAGTTGGTGTGTTTGTTTTATACATAGGAAAGTATCACAAAAATCATCTTTTGACTTGTCGAGGTGTTTGAACTAGACACTAGTGCCATACCAATTCTTGTATATTGGCGATCTAGAGAATACGAGGGAAGTGAATGTTAAAACACAATCTAATATATCATCCTGAATTCCTGATCCTGCATGATTAGTTGATGTATCCTTATCAATATTCCAATTATTTAAACTTTCTACGTGAGTTATCAGTCGTTGACCTCCTAAAAGGTCAAACAAAGGCACCAAGAACAGAGACATCAGTAGATGCATGCTGCTCATGATCTAGTTATGAATCATACTGTACAATTTTAAGATTTCAGTGCGAACTGGTTTGGCGGCTGATCGTATCTTCGATCTTCGTCTTGTCTTTGATCTGTGCGGTGAAATCTCGATGAGATTGCTCCATAGCAAGAAGAAGAGAAGAAAAACAAAGCTCAAACAGTTTTGAGCCATCGAACAAGGCGCGAACAGAGTGTTCTCTGAGAGGAAACTGCTCGTCGGCGCCGGGAAATCAGAGAGGAGCCTTGTGGCTGGCCGACGGGGAAGGCGGGAGCTCGGTTTCATCTCGTCCCTTGGTTGTTGTTTTGTGGGTATGTTTGTGGAATCAGGACCGTCCATCCGTCGCTCTCCTCGCTATAAAAGGACCCTGCTAGGGTTTTAGGAGAGGCAACTACTTGATCTTATCCGAGCAGCGGCGGCGGTGGTTGTCTGCCTCTACGTCCTCCACCGCGCCGGGCGCGAGGAGGCCTCTGCGATGGGACTGCTGCCCCCGCTTTTCCGGGTTTGGTAGCGGCCTCCGTCGGTCTCCTCGCTTGCTTCCTGCTGCGTGCGTGCGGAGAGAGATGGGCGCCGCCGCCACCGCCGCTGTGATGACGACTACCCGCGGTCGGAGCACGCGTATTGGTCGTGCAGTGACGGCCTCGCGGGTTCCCCCAAATCAATTTTTCCCCATTTCCTCCCTGATTTCGTATCGGTTTGAAACCACGATTTTTTGGTCGATTGAAATGCTATTTACCGTCGCCTTTGATCTTTTTTATGTTGC